>NW_027182826.1:1307500-1607500 GCF_041146395.1 Eulemur rufifrons | reverse complement strand
CTTATTCTCAGACTTATTGCTTTCTCATATTTTAGAAAGCCTACAGTCCTCCCATGCCATGCATGAAAGGAGGATCTGCCACTGTGTTCTGCATGAAACCCAGGGGCCCATTCCCAGCATACGATAGAGTGGTCTCCCTAGACCCCTAACCCCCCTGCCTAGTGCAGACAGGGACCGTGCCCTCAACATAAACACTACACCTAACCCATAACCGTAACCCTGTACATAAAACCTAACCCTGAACTTATGGCTCACTTTAACACGTAGACCTCACTGTAACCCTAATTTTAATCCCTTATCCTAACGTTAATGCAGAACACTTACCCTGAGAACACCCCTATCCAATAATTCCAAACCTAACACATAGCGATAACAGTAACACCTAATCACTAAACCTAATTCTAAACTGTTAACCCTAACCTGAACCTTACCAAAAATCCTAATACTAACCCTAAACCTAACCCCTAATCCTAACCCAATGCCTGAAAGTAACACAAACCCTTAACCCTTAACCCTAACCCTAATCCCTATCCATAACCATAACACTTAACTCTAACCCTAAACCTAACACGAACACTTAACCCTAAACCTAACCCCTAACCCTAACATTTAACCTTAAGCCTAAACCTTAACCCTAACACTAACCCTTAACTCTAATCTTTAACCCTAAACCTAAACTTAACCCTAATTCTGTACCAAACCCTAATCCCTAACATTAACCCTAACCCGAAAACTTAACCTGAAACCTAACTGTAGCCATTAAACCTAACACTGACCTTTAACCCTAACCCTGACCCTAACCCCTAACCCTAAGCCCTCACCCTAACACTAACCTTCATCCCTAACCCTAACCATAATATTAACCCTAAATCTAATTCTCAGACTTATTGCTTTCTCAGAGTTTAGAAAGCATACAATCCACCCATGCCATGCGTGAAAGGGGGCTCTGCTACTGTGTCCAGCATGAAACCCAGGGACCCATACCCAGTGTGAAATAGAGTGGGATCTGGCGATGATCTCAGCCACCTAAACCCCTCTCCTAGTGCAGACAGGGTCCGTGACCGAAGCATAAACACTCCCCTTTACCCATAACCCTAACCCTGAACATAACACCTAACCCTGATCCTATGACTCACCTTAACACGTCAACCTCACCGTAAACCTAACTTTAACCACTTACCCTAACTTTAATGCATAAAACTTACCTTGAGAACAACCCCTATCCTATAATTCTAACCCTAAATGCTAGCCAGAACCATAACTCCTAATCACTAACCCTAATTCTAAACTGCTAACCCTAACATTAACCTTACCAAAAACCCCAACAGTAACCCTAACCCTAACCCCTAATCCTAACCCTATGCCTAAAAATAACCCTATCCCTTAAACCATAACCCTAACACTAACCATAACACATAACTCTAACCCTAAACCTAACACAAACCCTTAACCCTAAACCTAACCCCTAACCCTAACCCTGACTCTTAACCCTAACACTAACCTTTACCCTAACGCCTAGACCCACCCTAACAGTAACCCTATCCCCTAACCCGAACCCTAACCCCTAATGCTAACTGTAAACCTAACCCTAACCCTAAACTTTAACGCTAAACCTAACACTAACCCCAACCCTAAACCTAACCCTAGTCCCTAGCCCAATCCTACCACCTAACCCCTAACACCTAACCTAACACTAACCATAACTGCTAATCTGTAACACCTAAACCTCACTCAAACCCTAACGCCAAACCCCGAACCCCTAATCTTAGCCTTAAACCTAATTCTCACACTTAGTCCATTCTCAGAGTTCAGCAACGCTACAATACGGCCATGCCATGCATGAGAATAGGCTCTGTGTGAACTCTGCATGGAGGTCAGGGACCTTGGCCCAGGGTACGATGGTGTGGTGTCATGGCGACCCTGTCCACACCACTCTCACCATAGATTAAACAGGTCCTGTGTCATAAACTAACCGCTAAATGTAAGCCCTAACACTAACCCTACCACTAACCCTAAACCTAAGCCCTGACCCTAATGTCCAACACTAACACTGAACCCTTACCATCAACTTAACCTGGAACACTGACCCCTAAACATAACCCTAACCATGAACCCTAAACCTAACCCTAACCCCTAACCCTAACACTTAACTCTAACCCTAAACCTAAAACGAACACTTAAGCCTAACCCTAACCTCTAATCCTAAACCTCAACCTTAACACTAACCATTTACCCTCACACTAACCCTTAACCCTAAACCTAATGCTAATCTTGGATCCTAAACCTAACACTTAATTCTAACCCTGTAACAAAACCTAACCCCTAACCTTATACCTAACCTTAACCCTAAGCCCTAACCCTAACTTCTCACCCTAACACTAACCTTCCTTGCTAACCCTAACTATAATCCTAACCCTAAATCTAATTCTCAGACTTCTTGCTTTCTCAGAGTTTAGAAAGTCTACAATCCTCCCATGCCATGCGTGAAAGGAGGCTCTGCCACTCTGTCCTGCATGAAACCCATGGGCCCATACCCAGCGTACGATAGAGTGGGTTCCCAGTGACAATGCCAGCCCCGTAACCCACACCCCCCCGCCTAGTGCAGAAAGAGGACATTTCCTAAGCATAAACACTAACCCTAACACTTAACCCTAACCACGAACATAACACCTAACCGTGATCCTATTTCTCACCTTAGAATGTAAACCTCACCGTAACCCAAACTTTAACCACTTATCCTAACGCTAATGCATAACACACCCTGAGAACAACCGCTATCCCATAATTCTAACCCTAACTCCTAGCCATAACTGTAACAGCTAATCCTTAACCCTAATGCTAAACCGCTAAGTGTAACCTTAACCCTATTAAAAACGCTAACAGTAAACCTAAACCTAAACCCTAACCCTAACCCTACACCTAATATAACCCTAACATTTGCCACTTACCCCTAACCAGAACACATAACGGTAATCCTAACTCTAACCCCTGATCCTAATCCTAAACCTAAACCTAACTCTTAACCCTAACACTTACCCTAACGTCCAGACCTAACTCTTACCATAATCCTAACACGTAAACCTAATGCTAACACCTAATGCTAACCCTAACCCTGAACTGTAAACCTAACCCTTAACCCTTAACCCTAACTCTACCCCTAAACCACAATGCTAACCCTAACCATTAAACCTTACCCTAAATTTTAACCCGGACACTAACCCTAACACTTAACCCTAACCCTAACCCTAAGCCTAACCCTTAACCCTAATCCTATCCCCTAACCCTAAACCTAACACTAACCCCAAACCTAAATCTAACCATAGCCCCTAATCCAACCATAACACCTTGCCCCTAATGCTAACATTAACCCTAACCTCTAATCCCTAAACCCTAACCCTCACTCGAACCCTAACCCCTAAACTCAAACACCTAACCCTAACCCTAACCCTAATTCTCACACTTCTTCCATTCTCAGAGTTAACCAAGCCTACAATCCACCCATGCCATGCGTGACAAGAGGATCTGCCTGAGTCCTGCATGTACTTCTGGGCCCAAGGCCCAGGGTACGATATTGTGGTATCGTGGCGACCATATTTGCACCCCTCTCACCATAGATTAAACAGGTCTTGTGCCCTTAAACTAACTGTTAAATCTCAGACCTAACACTAAACCTGACCACTAAGCCTAAACAGAATCCCTGACCCTAACGCCCAACACTAACTCTAAGCACTTACCCTAAAACTGACACCTACCACTAACCCCTAAACGTAACCCTAACCATGAACTCTCAACCTAACCTTACCCATAACACTTAACTCTAACCCTAAACATAACATGAACACTTAACCCTAACCCTAACACTAAACCCTAACCCTAAAACTTAAACTTAAACCTAAATGTTAACCCTCACACTAATCCTTAAAACTAACCCTAATCCTCATCTTTAACCCTAATCCTAACACTTAACCCTAACCCTGTACCAAACCCTAACACCTAACCTTAACCATAACCCTAAATCTTAAACCTTAAACCTAACTGTAACCGTTAAAACTAACACTAACATTTAACCCAAACCCTAACCCTAACACCTAACCCTAAGCACTGACCCTAACACTAACCTTCATCCCTAAGCCTAACCATAATCCTAACCCTAAATCTAATTCTGAGATTTCTTGCTTTCTCAGAGTTTAGAAAGCCTACAATCCTCCCATGCCATGGGTGAAAGGAGGCTCTGCCACTGTGTCCTGCATGAAACCCAGGGGCCCATACCCAGCGTACGCTAGAGTGGGTTCCCGGCGACAATCCCAGTCACCTAACTCCCCCGCCTAGTGCAGACAGGGCACGTGCCCTAAGCATAAACTCTACCCCTCACCCATAACCCTAACCCTGAACATAACACCTAACCCTGATCCTATGGCTCACCTTAACACGGAAACCTCACCCTAACCCTAACTTTAACCACTTATCCAAAACTTAATGCATAACACTTACCCGGATCCAACCCCTATCCCATAATTCTAAACCATACTCCAAGCCATAACCCTAACACATAATCCCAATTCTAAACCGCTAACCTTAATGATAACCGTACAAACAAACCTAACACCAACCCTAACCCTGACCCCTAAATCTAACCTTACGCCTAAAAATAACCATAACCCTTTAACCCTTAACTCTTACCCTAACACCTAACACTAACCATAATACTTAACTCTATCCCTAAACCTAACACGAACCCTTAACCCTAACCCTAAACCCTAACCCTAACCTTAACCTTAACACTAACCGTTAAACCTCACATTAGCCCTTAACTCTAACCTTAATCCTCATCTTTAACCCTAACCCTAACACTTATCCCTAACCCTGTACCAAACCCTAACCCCTAACGTTAACTCTAACCCTAAACCTTAACACTAAACCTAACTGTATCCTTTAAACCTAACACTAGACTTTAACCTTAACCCGAACCCCTAAACTTAAGGCCTCACCCTAACACTAAACTTCATCCCTAACCCTAACCGTAAATATAATTCTCAGACTTCTTGCTTTCTCAGAGTTTAGAAAGCCTACAATCTTCCCATGTCATGTGCGAAAGGAGGCTCTGCCACTGGGTACTGCATGAAACCCAGGGGCCCATACCCAGCGTACATTAGAGTGGGTTCCCGGCAACAATCCCAGCTCCCTAACACCCCCGTCTAGTGCAGACAGGGCCCATGTCTTAAGCATAAACTCTACCCCATCCCATATACCTAACCCGGAACATAACACCTAACCGTCATCCTATTGCTTCCCTTAACATGTAAACCTCACCGTAACCCTAACTATAACCACTTACCCTAACATTAATGTATAACACTTACCCTGAGAACAACCCCTATCCCATAATTCTAACCCTAACACCTAGCCATAACCATAACACCTAATGCCTAATCCTAATTCTAAACCACTAACACTAACCTTAACCGTACAAAGAACCCTAACAGTAACCCTAAACATAACCACTAAACCTAACCCTGTGCCTATAAATAACCCTGACACTTGACACTTAACCCTAACCATAATCCCTAACCCTAACCCTAACACATATCCCTGATCCTAATTCTAACCATTAAACCTAACCTTAACTCTTAACCCTAACTCTAACCTTTAACCTAATGCCTAGACCTACCCCTAACAGTAACCCTAAACCCTAACCCTAACCCTAACCGTTAACCCTCACCCTAACCCTTAACCTTGACTCTAAAAATAATCATTAACCCTAACCCTAACCCTAAGACTAAACCTTAACCCTAATCCTATTTCTTAACCCAACCCTAACCCTAACCGCTAACCTTAACCCTAACACTAACCCCAGCCCTAAACCTAACGCTAGCCCAAAACCCAACATAAACACCTAACCCCTAACCCTAACACTAACCCTAACCCCTAATCCATAATTCCTTACCTTCACTCGAACCATAGCCCCTAACCCCAAACCCCTAACCCTATTTCTCACACTTCTTCTATTCTCGGAATTAACAAAGCCTACAATAGAGCCATGACATGCATGAGAAGAGGCTACCCCTGAGTCCGGCATGTACTTCTGGGCCCAAGGCCCAGGGTACGATGGTGTGGTGTCGTGGCGACCCTGTCCACACCCCTCTCACCATAGATTAAACAGGTCCTGTGCCCTTACACTAACCACTAAATCTAAGACCTAACACTGTCCCTAACTGCCAACCCTAAACCTAAACCCTGAACCTAACACTCAAAACTAACTCTAAGCCCTTACACTAAACCTAAACCCTAACCCTAACCCCTAAACGTAACCCTAACCATGAACCCTGAACCGAAACCTAAACCCTAACCCAACCCATAACACTTACCCCTAACTGTAAACCTAACATCAACCCTTAATCCTAACCCTAAACTTTAACCCTGACCCTTAACCATAACCCTAACCATTAACCCTCACTCTAACCCTTAAACCTAAACCTAATCTTAATCTTTAACCCTAATCCTAACGCTTAACCCTAACCGTGTACAAAATCCTAACGCCTAACCTTAACCCTTACCCTAAACCTTAACCCTAAACCTAACTGTAGCCTTTAAACCTAACACTAACCTTTATCACTAACCCTAACCCTAACCCTGAACCCTAAGCACTCACCCTAACACTAACCTTCATCCCTAACCCTAACCATAATCCTAACCCTAAATCTAAATCTCAGATTTCTTTCTTTCTCAGAGTTTAGAAAGCCTACAGTCCTCCCATGCCATGCATTAAAGGAGGCTCTGCCACTGTGTCCTGCATGAAACGGAGGGGCCCATACCCAGCAAAGGATAGATTGGGCTCCCGGTGACAATCCTAGACTTCTAACATCCGGCCTAGTGCACACAGGGGCCGTGCCCTAACCATAAAGCCTACCACTAACCAATAACCCTAACCATGAACACAACACCTAACCCTGATCCTATTACTCAGCTTAACACGTAACCCTCACCGTAACCCTTACTTTAACCACTTATCCTAACGTTAATGCATAACACTTGATGGGAGAACAACCTCTATCCCATAATTCTAACCATAATTCTTAGCCATAACCGAAACACCTAATTACTAACCCTCACTTGAACACGCACCCTTGAACCTAAACCTAAACCCTGACCCTAACCATAACACTTAACTCTAACTCTAAATCTAACACGAACCCTTAACCCTAACACTAACCACTAACACTAACCCTTAACATTAACCCTAACCGTTAACTCTGACAGTAATCCTTAAACCTAACCCTAATCCTAATCTTTAACTCTAACACTAACACTTAACCCTAACCATGTACCAAACCCTAACCCCTAACCCTAAACCTTAACCCTAAACCTAACTGTAACCGTTAAAATTAATAGTAACCTTTGTCCCTAACCCTATCCATAATCCTAACCCTAAATCTAATTCTCAGACTTCTTGCTTTCTCAGAGTTTAGAAAGCCAACAATCTTCCCATACCATGAGTGAAAGGAGGCTGTACCACTGTGTCCTGCATGAAACCCAGGGGCTCATACCCAGCGTACAATGGAGTGGGTTCTCAGTGACAATGCCAGCCCCTTAACCCCACAGCCTAGTGCAGACAGGTCCTGTGCCCCAACCATAAATACTACTCCTAACCCATAACCCTGACCCTGAACATAACTCCTAACCCTGATCCTCTTGCTCACCTTAACACATAAACCTCACCAGAACCCTAACCTTAACCCCTTATCCTAACGTTAATGTATAACACTTACCCAGAGAACAACCCCTATTCCATAATCCTAACCCTAACTTCTAGCCATATCGTAACTCTTAATCCCTAATTCTATACTGCTAAACCTAAACTTAACCCTACCATCAACCCTAACAGGAACCCTAACCCTAATCCTATGACTAAAAATATCTCTAGCTCTTGATTCTTAACCCTAACCCCTAACCTTAGCCTGAACCCTTAACCCTAATCCTAATCCTAAGCGTCAAACCTACCCCTACCTCTTAACACTAACCCTAACCCTTACCCTAACGCCTAAACCTAACCCTAACACTAACCTAACACCTAACCCTAACCCTAATCCCTAATACTAACCCTAACCCTGAAACCTAAACCTAACCCTAACCCTTAACCCTAAATCTATCCCTAACCCCCAACACTAACCGTTAACCCTAACCCTAACCCTTAACCCTGACTCTAAACGTAAACCTTAACCATAGCCCTAACTCTTAACCCTAACCCTAAGCCCAACACTTAACCCTAATCCTATCCCTTAACCCTAAGCGTAACCCTAACCCCTAACCCTAACACTAACACTAACCCCAACCCAAAACCTAACCCTATCCCCTAACCCAACCCTATCTCCCAATCACTAACCCTAACACTAACCCTAATCCCTAACCCCTAACCCCTTACACTCCCTCTAACCTTAACCGCTAACCCCAAACCCCTAACCCTAACCCTAACCCTATTTCTCACACTTCTTGCATTCTCAGGCTTAAGCAAGTCTACAATACAGCCATGCCATGAGTGAGAAGATGCTCCGCCTGACTTCTGCATGTAGGTTTTCACCCAAGGCCCACGGTACGATTGTGTGGTGTCACAGTGACCTTGTCCACATGCCTCTCACCATAGATTAAACAGGTCCTGTGCCCTTAAACTAACTGCTAAATCTCAGCCCTAACACTAACCCTAACCCCTAACATAGAAAAATAAGCACTGACACTAATGCCCAGACTAACTCTAAATGCTTACCCTAAAGCAAACCCTGAACCTGAACGCTAAACCCCTAAACATAACCCTAATCATGAAACCTAAACCTAACCCTATCCCCTACCCATAACCATAATGCTTAACTCTAACCCTAAACCTAACACGAACCATTAACCCTAACCTTAACTCCTAACCCTAACACTTAACCTTAACCCTAATGATTAACCCTCACACTAACCCTTAACCCTGACCCTAATCCTAATCTTTAACACTAAACCTAAAACTTAAACCTAACCCTGTACCAAATCCTAACCCCTAACCTTAACCCTAACCCTAAAACTTAACCCTAAACTTAACTGTATCCATTAAACCTGACATTAAATTTTAACCCTAACCCTAATTCTAACCCGAACCTTAAGGCCTCACCCTAACACTAAACTTCATCCCTAACCCTAACCACAAATATAATTCTCAGACTTCTTGCTTTCTGAGAGTTTAGAAAGCCTACTATCCTCCCATGCCATGCGTGAAAGGAGGCTCTGCCACTGTGTTCTGCATGAAATCCATGGGCCCATACCCAGCGTACGATAGAGTGGGTTCCCGGCGCAATGTCAGCCCCCTAACCCCCCGCCTAGTGCAGAAAGAGGACATGTCTTAAGCATAAACACTATCCCTAACCCATAACCCTAACCCTGAACATAACACTGAACCCTGATCGTATTGCTCACCTTAACACGTAAACCTCACTGTAACCTTAACTTTAACCACTTATCCTAACGTTAATGCATAACACTTACCCTGAGAACAACCCCTATCCCATAATTCTAACCCTAACTCCTAGCCATAACCTTAACACCTAATCCATAACCCTCATTCTAAACCACTAACCCTAACCTTAACCATACCAAAACTTCTAACTCTAACCCTAACTCTAACCTCTAACCCTAAACCTACACCTAAAAATAACCCTAATCCTTAATACTAACTCCCTTACCCTGACCATTAAACCTAATCCTAACCCTTACACTTAAGCCTAACATTAAACCTTAACCCTAACTCTTACCCTAACGACTAGACCTAAACCTAACACTAACCCTAACACCTAACCCTAACCCTATCCCTAACCCCTACCCCTAAACTTTAACCCTCACCCTAACCCTTAGCCCCAACACTAGCCCTTAACCCTAACTGTAAGCCTAACATTTAACCCTAACCCTATTCCTTAACCCTAACCCTAACAGTAACCCCTAATCCTCACCCTAACACTAACCCCCAACCCTAAGCCTAACCCTAGTTCCTAACCCTAACCCTAACACCTAACCCCCCTAACCCTAACACTAACCCTAACCCCTAATCCCTAACCCCTAACCCTCACTCTATACCTAACCCCTAACCCCAAACACCTAACTCTAACCCTAACCCTATTTCTCACACTTTTTCCATTCTCAGAGTTAGCAAGCCTACAATACAGCCATGCAATGCGTGAGATGAGGCTCTGCCTGAGTCCTGCATGACAGTCAGAGCTCAAAACCCAGGGTACGATGGAGTGGGGATGCAGCCCTGCTCCACACCGACAGTGCCCTGTAGATTAGACAGGACCTGTGCCCTAACACTAAGCATTAAACCTAAGCTCTAACACTAACACTAACCCAAACCCCTAGTCTTAACCGTAAGCCCTGAATCTAACTCCTAACAGTAACCCTAATTCTTAACCCTCACCCTTGCCTCTCAACTTAAACCTAAACCTAACCACTAAACATAATCCTAATCTCTAACCCTAATGGTAACCCTAACCCTAATTGTAACCTCGAACCCTAACCCCTAAACCTAATCCTAGTCCCTAACACCTAACCTTAACCTTAATCTTAACCCCTTACCTTAAACTGAAATCTAATTCTCAGACTTCTTCAATTCGAAAAGTTAAGGAAGCCTACAATCCACCCATGCCATGTGTGAGATGAGGCTCCGCCCCTGTGTCCTGCATGACAAGCAGGGGCCAATGCCCAGGGTACCATGGAGTTTGGTCCTGGGGGTTGTAGGCTTGTTAAACTCCAGTTTGGAAGAATTGCGATAGTCATACATAGGGATGCTTACATTTACTTATAGAAAGCAACTATTGAGGTGTGCTTTGTAGGCTTGCCTTACTCTAGTTTGGATGAAGTGGCTGACTCATATACAAGAACGTTAGCATTGAGTTAGAGGAAGCATCTATGGCTGGTGCTTTTTAGGCTTGCTAACCTCTAGTTTGGAAGAAGTTTGATAATCATATATAGGAACAATTTCATTCATTCAGAGAAAGCAATTATAGGGTGTGGGCTAGTAGGCTTGCTAAGCTCTAGTTTGGAGGAAGTCGAGAGTCATATATAGGAACGCTTACATTCACATAAACCATCTATGGGGGGGTGATTTCTAGGCTTCCTAAACTCTCATTTGGAAAAAGGGGAAACTCATGTATAAGAACGCTTACATACACTTAGAGGAAGTAATTCTCTGTGGGGGATTTGTAGCATTGCTAAAATCTTAGATTGGAAAAAATGCGAGATTCATATATAGGAATGTTAACATTCACTCAATGAAAGCAACAATCGGGGTGGTTTCAGGCTGGCTAAACTCTAGTTTGGAAAAAGTGCGACAGTCATATATAGGAAGGCTTACATTCACTCAGACAAAGCAACTGTTAGTGGGAATATAGTAGGCATGCTAAACTCTAGTTTGGAAAAATTTCGAGAGCCATGTATAGGAAAGCTTACAGTCACTTAGAGAAAGCAATGAACGGGGGGTGGTGTGTAGGCTTACTCAAGTCTAGTTTGGAAGAAGTGTGAGAGTCATATATAGGAAGGTTTACATACACTCAGAGAAAACTATGGGGGGGTGTTATTTTGGCATGCTAAACTCTATTTTGGAAGAAGTACGAGACTCATATATAGGAACGCTTACATTCGCGCAGAGAGAGCAATTACAGGGTACTGTTAGGTAGGCATCCTAAACTCTAGTTTGGGAGAAGTTCCAGAGTCCTATATAGGAAAAGTAACAGCCACTTAGAAAAAGCAATCTTGGTGGGTGGTTTTTAGGCCTGCAAAACTCTATTTTGGTTGAAGTGTGAGAGTCATATATGGGAAAGCTTATATTCATGCATAATAAGGACCGTTGGGGTGGTGGTTTTTAGGCATACTAAACTGTAGATTGGAAGAAGCACGAGAATGACATATAGGAACGCTTACATTCACACACTGAAAGCAACTATGGGGTAGTGTTTTGTAGGCATTCTAAACTATAGTTTAGAAGTACGAGAGTCATGCATAGGAACGCTTACATTCACGCAGAGAAAGCAACTATGGGGTAGTGATTTGTAGGCATGCAAATCTCTAGTTTGGAAGAAGTTCAAGAATAATATATAGCAAAGCTTACAGTCACTTAGATAAAGCAACTCTCGGGGGGTGCTTTGCAGGTCTGCTAAATTCTATTTTGGAAGAAGTGTGAGAGTCATATATGGGAAAGCTTATATTCACTCAGAGAAAGCAATTATGCTGTGGTGTTCTGTTGGCATGCTATACTTTGGAAGAAGTTGGAGATTCTTATATAGGAAAGTTTACAGTCACCTGGAGAAAGCAACTCAAGGGGGGTGGTTTGTAGGCCTGCTAAACACTAATTTGGATGAAATTTTTTTCATTTTTTTTAACCTAATTTCGTTAAATATTGCTCCTTTGGGATGTGTTTATAACAACTCCCAGAACATTTTCATGTAAGATTCAAAGTGGTCATATTAAAATACAGCTTCAATATAAAGTTTATCACAGTTTTACAGTATTCAAAAATGATAGACCTGCCTTAAAAAAACAAAATAAAAGCCAAAAAAGGATCCTATTACACCCAAAACATAAGAAAACAATTAAATAAACAAGATTGGCATTTTCATAATTTTATTGTATAAAACAGAATATTAAATCTGTTACTGGCAAACAGACAGTGATGTATTTCCTAGCTTAAAATGTGTCCCATTTAAACACACTATACAAGTTCACTATACAAAAGATTGATGCTCTTTTTGATAAAAGAAGTGCACCATGAAAATTTTGGCCAGTTTAGAATATTTAGCTCTTAAAGTAAAAAAAAGAAGAAGAAGAAAGAAGAAGAAGAAGAAGAAGAAGAAGAAGAAGAAGGAGAAGAAGAAGAAGAAGAAGAAGGAGAAGGAGAAGAAGAAGAAGACAAAAAAAGTCCTTTTTCTTTTTTAAACTGAAGGCTGAATTCAGATTTTTTTTGTTATTGTTTTGTCATTTGTCAGCCTTCCTGGTTTAAAAACAATAGTGTCTATGGACGCCCACCAGGGAGCAGTGTAAGATTAGCCATTAAATCACGAACAGCTGCAAATATTGTGCATTCACCTTGTCGTGGTGGATTCATCTCTGCAAACCTCTTCAGAATCTTGCTGACCATCATGGGAGCAGCAACATAAGAGTTCTGCTGTCTGGGAATGTCTGTCTGCTGGGTTGTACCTGAAACCATGTCATAAATGATTGGAACTATAATACTAACAGGTTCTTGGGGAGGGACCGATGTTTTCTGAGTTAGCTGAAGAAAAAATAGCATTTTGGATTTCAGCACCACAGCAGGCGTCCCAGGGGGTGCAATCGGTGGTGCACTGGGCAAGATCATCAGGCAAAACTGAACGTTGCATTTTAGCTGTGTTGCCTGGTCAGGGAATAGCTCTAGCATCATAATGTGCACACAGTCCCTGAGGATGTGTGTAGGAGCTCACTATGGAAACGCCTACATTCACTCAGAGAAGCAATGTTGGGCTGGTGGTTTGTAGGCATACTAAACTGTATTTTGGAACTCCCATATATGACTCTCACAGTTGATCCAAATTAGAGTTTACCAGGCCTATAAACCACCAGTTGCTTTTTCTAGGTGACTGTAAGTTTTCCTATATAAGACTCTCGAACGTCTTCCAAACTACAGTATAGCATGCCAACAAAGCACCACCCAATCCTTGATTTCTCTGAGTGAACATAAGCGTTCCCATGTATGACTCTCACATTTCTTCCAAAATAGAATTTAGACTTACAAACCAGTCCCCGAAGGTTGCTCTCTAAGTGACTGTAATTTTCCCCAAATATGACTCTTGAACTTCCTCCAAACTATAGATTAGCATGCATACAAACACCACCCCACAGTTGCTTTCTCTGCGTGAATGTAACCGTTCGTATATATGACATTTCTACTTCTTCCGAACTACAGTTATTATGCCTACAAACCACCACGACAACGTTTCTTTTTCTGAGTGAATGCAAGCGTTCTCACACCATCCAAATTAGAGTTTAACAGGTCTACCGACAAACTACAGAGTGTTGTTTTGTCCGTGTCACTGTAATCTTTCTTATATAAGACTCTCGAAATTCTTCCAAACCACAGTTTAGCATGCCAACAAAATACCACCCCAGAGTTGCTTTCTCTGCGTGAATGTAAGCGTTTGCAAATGACTCTCGTACTTCCTCTAAAGTGCAGTTTAGTATGTCTAAAAACCACCACCCAAAAGTTGGGTTCTCTGAGTGAATGTAAGAGTTCCCATGTATGTCTCTCACACTTGGTGCAAGTTAGAGTTCCCCAGGCTTACAAACCGTCTCCCGAGAGTTGCTTTCTCTAGGTGAATGTAAGCTTTCCTCTATAAGACACTCGAACTTCTTCCAAACTACAGTTTAGCATGCCCACAAAACGTCACCCCATAGTTGCTTTCTCTGTGTGAATGTAAGAGTTTGTGTATATATGTATATATATATATATGGCTCTGGTACTTCTTTCAAAATACAATTTAGAAGACCTAAAAATCACCCGCCGAGAGTTGCTTTCTCTAAGTGACTGTCAGCTTTCCTATATATTTCTCTTGAACTTCTTCCAAACTAGAGATTAGCATGGCTACAAAAACACCACCCCATAATTGCTTTCTTTGCATGAATGTAAGCATTCCCATATATCATTCTCCTACTTCTTCCAAACTAGAGTTAGTATGCTTACAAAGCACCACGCCGTCGGTGCTTTCTCTGAGTGAATATAAGGCTTCTCACAGAGGACTCTCACTGTAAAACCAAAACAGAGTTTAGCAGGCTTACATTCCACGCGCAGAGAGTTGCTTTTTCTAAGTGACTCTAATCTTTCCTACACATGGCTCTCAAACTTGGTCCAAAGTAGAGATTTGCAAGCCAACAAAAACACCACCAAATATATGCTTTCAGTGCCTGAATGTAAGCGGCTCTATATGTGATTCTCTTGCTTCTTCTAAATTACATGTTATCATGCCTACGAACCACCAGGCAAATGTTGCTTTCTCTGAGTTAATGGAAGCGTTCCCATATATGATTCTAACACTACATTGAAAATAGAGACTAGAAGGCCTACAAACCAGCTCTGACAGTTGCTTTCTCTAAGTGACTATAAGCTTCCCAGATATGACTCTCTAACTTCCTCCACACTATAGCTTAGCAGGCATACAAACATCACCCCATCGTTGCTTTCTCTGCGTGAATGTAAGCGCTTGTATATATGACTCTGGTACTTCTTTCAAAATACAATTTAGCAGACCTTAAAAAATCACCCACCGAGAGTTGTGTTCTCTAAGAGACTGTCAGCTTTTGAACTTCTTCCAAACTATAAAACACCACCCCACAGTTGCTTTCTCTGCGTCAGTATAAGCGTTTGTATATATGACTATGGTACTTTTTTCAAGCTAGAGTTTATTATGCCTACAAACCGGCACCCCAGCTTTGCTTTCTCTGAATGAATGTAAGCGTTTCCATATATGCCTCTCTCACTTCATCCAAATTAGAGGTTAGCGGGCCTGCAAAGCACCCCCTGTGAGTTGCTTTCTCTAGGTGACTGTACACTTTCCTATATAAGAATCTCCAACTTCTTCCAAACTCTAGCATGCCAGCGAAGAACCACACTATCGTTGCTTTCTCTGAGTGAATATAAGCATTCCCATATATGACTCTCGCCCTTCTTCCAAAGTTGACTTTACAGGCATGCAAACCATCCCGCGAGAGTTGCTTTCTATTAGTGACTGTACGCTTTCCAATATATTACTCTTGAACTTTTTCCAAACTAGAGATTAGTACGACTACAAAAACAACACCCCATAATTGCTTTCTCTGTGTGAATGTAAGCTTTCCCACTTATCATTCTCGCACTTCTTCCAAACTAGAGTTTAGTATGCCTACGAACCACCACCCCAATGTGGTTTTCTCTGAGTGAATGTAAGTGTTCCTATATCTGATTCTCACACTTAAACCAAATAGAGTTTAGCAGGCCTACATTCCAAACCCAGAGAGTTGCTTCCTCTAAGTGACTCTAGCTTTCCTATATATGACTCTCAAACTTCGTCCAAATTAGAGTTTGCAAGCCTACAAAACACCACCCCATGCTTGCTTTCAGTGCTTGAATGTAAGCCGTTGTGTATGTGATGCTATTGCTTCTTCCAAATTACAGGTTAGTATGCCTAGGAACCACCACCCGAACTTTGCTATCTCTAAGTGAATGGAAGCGTCCCCATGTATGATTCTAACACTTCATTGAAAATAGAGTATAGCAGGCCGACAAACCACCCCCGAGAGTTGCTTTCTCTAAGTGACTGTAAGCTTCCCAGAGAAGACCCTCGAACTTCCTCCAAACTATAGATTAGCAGGCATACAAACATCACCCGGTAGTTGCTTTCTCTGTGTGAATGAAAGCATTCCTATATATGACTCTCGTACTTCATCCAAACTAGAGTTTAGTATGCCTACAAATGACAACTCCTTCGTTGATTTCTCTGAATGACTGTACCCGGTCCCCTATATGACTCTCGCCCTTCTCACAAAGTCGAGTTTTGCGGGCATACAAAACATCCCCAAAGAGTTGCTTTCTATAAGTGTACGCTTTCCTTTATATTACTCTTGAACTTTCTCCAAACTAGAGATTAGTAAGGCTACAAAAACACCACCCCATAATTGCTTTCTCTGTGTGAATGTAAGATTTCCAATATATCATTCTCGTACTTCATCCAAACCAGACTTTAGTATGCATACAAAAAAAAAAAAAAACACCCCAAAGTTGCTTTCTCTTAGGGAATGTAAAACAGCCCTGACAGTTGCTTTATTTAAGTGACTGAAAGCTTTTGTATATATGACACTCGAACTTCATCCAAATTCTAGTTTAGCATGCCAACAAAACACCACAACATAGTTGCTTTCTCTGTCAATGAAAGCGATCGTATATAAGACTTTTATACTTCCAAACTAGAGTTTATTATGCCTACAAAGAGCAGCGCCATCGCTGCCTTCTCTGAGTGACTGTAGGCATTCCCGCGTATGTCTCTTGCCCTTCTTCCAAAGTAGAGTTTTAAAGGCCTACAATCACCCGAAGGTTAATTTCTCTATGTGACGCCAAGCTTCTTAGGTATTTACTATTTAGCTTCCAACAAACTAGATATTAGCATGGCTACAAAACACCACCCCATAGTTGCTTTCTCTGTGTGAATGTAAGCGTTCCCATATATCATTCTTATACTTCTAAACTAGAGTTTAGTATGCGTACAAGAAAACCACCCCAACGTTGCTTTCAGTGGGGGAAGGAAAGCGCTCCCATGTTTGATTCACACACTTCATCCAAGTAAGAGTTCCGCAGATGTACAATAAAAACCTCCTGAGAGTTGCTTTCTCTAGGTGACTGTAATCTTTCACTGTATAAGGCTCTCGGACTTCTTCCAAACTGCAGTTTAGCATGCCAGTAAAACACCACGCCATAGGTGCTTTCTCTGAGTGAATGTAAGCGTTCGTATATATGCCTCTCGTACTTCTTCCAAACTACAGTTTAGTATGCTTACAAACCACCACTCCAACGTTGCTTTCTCTTACTGAATGTAAAACACCCCTGACACTTTCTTTAAGTGACTGAAAGCTTTCCTATATATGACTCTCGAACTTCGTCCAAACTCTAGTTTAGCATGCCAACAAAACACCACCTCATAGTTGCTTTC
Organism: Eulemur rufifrons; assembly: GCF_041146395.1. Taxonomy (NCBI): domain Eukaryota; kingdom Metazoa; phylum Chordata; class Mammalia; order Primates; family Lemuridae; genus Eulemur; species Eulemur rufifrons. The sequence goes on along the minus strand of NW_027182826.1, from coordinate 1,589,777 downwards.
TCTATGTCAATGTAAGCCTTCAAATATAGGACTCTCGTTCTTCTTCCAAACTAGAGTTTATTATGCCTACAAACCACAACCCTATCGTTGCTTTCTCTGAGTGACTGTAGGCATTCCCCTGTGTGACTCTTGCCCTTCTTTCAAAGTAGAGTTTTCCAGGCCTACAAACAATCCCCTGAGATTTACTTTCTCTACGTGACTGCAGGCTTTCCTATGTATTACTCCTAAGCTTCTTACAAACTAGATATTAGCATGGCTACAAAACACCACCCCATAGTTGCTTTCTCTCTGTGAATGTAAGCATTTGTATATATGACACTCGTTCTTCTTCCAAACTAGAGTTTACTATGCCTACAAACCACAATCCCATCGTTGCTTTCTCTGAGTGACTGTAGGCATTCCCCTGTGTGACTCTCGCCCTTCTTCCAAAGTAGAGTTTACCACGCCTACAAACAATCCCCCAATAGTTACTTTCTCTAAGTGACTGCAGGCTTTCTTACGTATTACTGCTTAGCTTCTTACAAACTAGGTATTAGCATGGCTACAAAACACCACCCCATAATTGCTTTCTCTGCGTGAATGTAAGTGTTCCTATATATGACTCTCGTACTTCTTCCAAACTAAACTTTAGTATGCTACAAGCCACTACCCCAGCGTTGTTTTCTCTGAATGCATGTAAGCGTTCCCATATATGACTCTCACACTTAAAGCAAATAGAGTTTAGCAGGCCTACATTCCACACCCAGAGATTTACTTTCTCTAAGTGACTCTAACCTTCCCTACATATGACTCTCAAACTTCGTCCAAAGTAGAGTTTTGCAAGCCTAAGAAACAGCACCATATGGTTGCTTTTAGTGCCTGAATGTAAGCGGTTCTATATGTGATTCTCTTGCTTCTTCCAAATACAGGTTAGTATGCCTACGAACCACCACCCCAATGTTGCTTTCTCTGAGTGAATGTAAGCGATCCCATATATCATTCAAACACGTCATTGAAAATAGAGTTTAGCAGGCCTTACAAACCACCCCCGAGAGTTGCTTTCTCTAAGTGGCTGTAAGCTTCCCACATATGACCCTCGAACTTCCTCCAAACTGTAGTTTAGCAGGCATGCAAACTTCACCCCATAGTTGCTTTCTCTGCGTGAAAGTAAGCGTTTGTATAAATGACTCTGGTACGTCTTTCAAAATACAATTTAGCAGACCTAACTGTCACCCGCCGAGAGTTGCTTTCTCTACGTGACTGTGAACTTTCGAACTTCCTCCAAACTATAATCTAGCATGCCTACAAAACACCACCCCATAGTTGCTATCTCTGCGTCAACATAAGCGTTTGCATATATGACTCTGGTACTTCTTTCAGTTTATTATGCTTACAAACCGTCACCCCAACTTTGCTTTCTCTGAATGAATGTAAGCGTCTCCATACATGCCTCTGTCACTTCATCCAAATTAGAGTTTAGCAGGCCTACAAACCACTCCCGTGAGTTGCTTTCTCTAGGTGACCGTAAACTTTCCTACATGAGAATCTCCAAATTGTTCCAAACTATAGCATACCAACAAAGCACCACACCGTCGTTGCTTTCTCTGAGAGAAAATAAGCGTTCCCATATATGACTCTCACACTTCTTCCAAAATGGAATTTAGCAGGCCTGCAATGCACGCCGAGAGAGTTGCTTTATTATATTATGCTTGAACTTCTTCCAAACTAGAGATTTGCATGCCTACAAAACACCACCCCATAGTTGCTTTCTCTGTGTGAATGTAAGCCTTCCCATATATCTTTCTTGTACTTCTTCCACACTAGAGTTTAGTATGCCTACAAGAAAACCACCCCCAACTTTGCTTTCTGTGTGGGAATGAAAGCGCTCCCATGTTTGATTCACACACTTCATCCAAATAAGAATTCCGCTGATGTACAATAAAAACCTCCCGAGAGTTGCTTTCTCTAGGTGACTGTAATCTTTCACTGTATAAGGCTCTCGAACTTCTTCCAAACTGCAGTTTAACATGCCGGCAAAACACCACGCCATAGGTGCTTTCTCTGAGTGAATGTAGGCGTTCAAAAAATGACTCTCTGGACTGTTATATTAAGTGAAGTATCCCAAGAATGGAAAAACAAGCATCACATGTACTCACCAGAAAATTGGTTTCCTTGATCATCACCTAAATACAAATCTGGAAACGACACCAATTGGACATCAGACTGAGCTGGGGGGTGGGGGAGGGGATGGGGGTATGCCTACACAATGAGTGCATTGCGCACCGTTTGGGGAGTGGTAACACTTGAAGGTGCTGACTCGGGAAAGGGGGGGGTGGGGAAAAAATATGAAACTATTGTTTTTAACTTGCACTGTTCACTTAATAATTTATCATGAATATTTCCCATATTATTTCATATCATTGTACAAGAAATAATGTATACATTATGAGGACATACTGTATCTAACAAGATATACTGTTAGACTCTTTGATTCTGTAAAATTAAATTAAAAAACAAAAAAAAAACAAAAAAAAATAAAAATAAAATTCAGTGGGTCTACAAAAAAAAAAAAAAAAAAAAATGACTCTCGTACTTCTTACAAACTACAGTTTAGTATGCCTACAAACAACCACCCCATCATTGCTTTCTCTGAGTGAATGTAAAACGCCACAGACCGTTGCTTTCTCTAAGTGACTGAAAGCTTTCTCATACATGACTCTCGAACTTCTTCCAAGCTATACTTTAGCATGCCAACACATCAGCACCCCGATGGTTACTTTCTCTGTGTGAATGTAAGCGTTCATTTGTATGACACTCGTACTTCCTCCAAACTAGAGTTTAGTATGCCTACAAACCACAACCCCATCTTTTCTTTCTCTGACTGTAGGCATTCCCCTATATGTCTCTCGCCTTTCTTCCAAAGTAGAGTTTTGCAGGTGTACAAAACATCCTCCGAACAGTTGCTTTCTCGAAGTGACTGGACGCTTTCCTATATATTACTCTTGAACTTCTTCCACACTAGAGTTTAGCATGGCTATAAAAACACCACCACATAATTGCTTTCTCTGTAAGCCTTCCCGTATATCATTCTCCTACTTCTTGCAAACTACAGTTTAGTATGCCTACAAACAACCACCCCATCCTTGCTTTCTCTGAGTGAATGTAAGTCTTCCCATATATGACTCTCACACAAACCAAATAGAGTTTAGCAGGCCTACATTCCACGCCCAGAGAGTTGCTTTCTCTAAGTGACTCTAAGCTTTCTTATATGTGATTCTCAAACTTCGTCCAAACGAGTTTAGCATGCCTACAAAACCCCTTCCCATAGTTGCTTTCAGTGCATGAATGTAAGCCTTCCTATATGTGAATCTCGTGCTTCTTCCAAACTGCAGTTTAGTAGGCCTACAAACAACCTCATCGTTGCTTTCTCTCAGTGAATGTAAGCGTTCCCATATATGACTCTGACACTTAAACCAAAATAGAGTGTAGCAGGCCTACATTCCACTCCCAGAGAGTTGCTTTCCTCTATGTGACTCTCAAACTTCGTCCAAACCAGAGTTTAGCATGCCTAAGAAACACCACCCCATAGTTGCTTTCAGTGCGTCAATGTAAGTGTGCCTATATGTCATTCTCGTGCTTCCTCCAAACTACAGTTTAGTATGCCTAAAAAGCACAACCCCAACGTTACTTTCTCTGAGTGAATGTAAGCATTCTCATATATGATTCTCACACTTCAGCAAAAATAGGGGTTTGCAGGCCTACAAACCACCTGCCAAGACTTGCTTTTTCTAAGTGGCTGTTACCTTTCCTATATAGGACTCTGGAACTTCTCCTAAATAGAATTTAGCATGCCTACCTAACACTACCCCACAGTTGCTCTCTCTGAGTCAATGTAAGCCTTCCTATATATGAGTCTCGTACTTCTTCCAAAATAGAGTTTAGCATGCCAAAATAACACTCCCCCATAGTTGTTTTCTCTGAGTGAATGTAAACCTTGCTATATATGACTCTCGCACTTCTTCCAAACTAGAGTTGAGTAAGGCTACAAGCCAATCCCTAACAGCTGTTTTCTCTGAATGAATTTAAGCGGTCCTATATATGACTATGGCACTTCTTCCAAACTAGAGTTTTGCAAGCCTACACACCACCCCCCGTTCTTTGCTTTCTCTATGTGACTGTAAGCTTTCCTATACATGGCTCTCGAAATTTTTCCAAACTAGAGTTTAGCATGCCTACTATACACCCACACATAATTGCTTTGTCTGAGTGAATGTAAGCCTTCTCATATATGACTGTCGCACTTCTTCCAAACTAGAGTTTAGCCAGCCTGGAAACCACCCCCCCCCCATACATCCTTTATGTGAATGTAAGCATTCCTATATATGACTCTCGACTTCCTCCAAAGTAGAGCTTAGCAATCCTACAAACCAACTCTCTATAATTGCTTTCTCTGAATGAATGAAATCCTTCCTATATATGACTCTCGAACTTCTTCCAAACTAGAGTTTAGCAAGCCTACAAAGCAACCCCCATAGATGCTTCCTTTAACTCAAAGTTAACGTTCCTATATATGACTCAGCCACTTCATCCAAACTAAAGTAAAGCAAGCCTACAAAGCACACCCCAATAGTTGCTTTCTATAAGTAAATATAAGCATCCCTATATATTACTATCGCAATTCTTCCAAACTGGAGTTTAGCAAGCCTACCAACCCCAGTACCCCACTCTATAGTACCCTGGGCATAGGCCCCTGCCTGTCACACAGGACACAGGGGCAGAGCCTCATCTCACACATGGCATGGGTGGATTGTAAGCTTCCTCAACTTTTAGAATTGAAGAAGCCTGAGAATTAGATTTAGGTTTAGGGTAAGGGGTTAGGATTAAGGTTAAGGTTAGGTGTTAGGGACTAGGATTAGGTTTAGGGGTTATGGTTCAAGGTTAGAATTGCGGTTAGGGTTACCATTAGGGTTAGAGATTAGGATTATGTTTAGTGGTTAGGTTTGGGTTTAGGGTGAGACAAGGGTAAGGGTTAGGGATTAGGGTTACAGTTAGGAGTTAGATTCAGGGCTTACGGTTAAGACTAGGGGTTTGGGTTAGTATTAGGGTTAGGGTTTAGGTTTAATGTTTAGTGTTAGGGCATGGGTCTTGTCTAATCTATGGGGTACTGTCGATTGGAGCAGGGCTGCGTCCGCACTCTATCATACCCTAGGTCTTGGGCTCCGACTGTCACGCAGGACTCAGGCAGAGCCTCATCTCAAGCATGGCATGGCTGTATTGTAGGCTTGCTAACTCTGAGAATGGAAGAAATGTGAGAAATATGGTTAGGGTTAGGGTAAGGCATTTGGGGTTATGGGTTAGGTATAGAGTGAGTGTTAGGGGTTAGGGAATAGGGGTTAGGGTTAGTGTTAGGGTTAGGGTTAGGCGCTAGGGTTGGTCTTAGGATTAGGGAGGTTAGTGTTAGAGTTAGGATTAGGGGTTAGGGTTAGGGTAAATGGATAGGATTAGGGTTAAAAGGCTTATGGTTAGGGTTAAGGGTTAGGGTTAGGGTTAAGGGTTAGGGTGATGGTTAACAGTTAGGGTTAGGGGTTAGGGATAGGGTTAAGGTTAGGGTTTAGGGTTAGAGGTTAGGATGAGGGTGAGGTTTAGGCCTAGTCGTTAGGGTAAGGCTGAGGGTTCAGGTGAAGGCTTAGGGTTAGGCTTAAGGGTAAGGGTTAGGCTTAGGGTTAAGGGTTAGTGTTAGCGTTAGGGGGTTAGTTTTTAGGGATAAGGGTTAGGGTTATTTTTAGGGGTAGGGTTTGGGTTAGGGGTTAGAGTGGGTTAGTGTTAGGGTCGTTGGTAACGTTAAGGTTAGGATTAGCAGTCTAGAATTAGGGTTACAGGTTAGGTCTTACGGTTATGGCTATTAGTTGGGTTAGAATTATGGGATAGGGGTTGTTCTCAGGGTAAGTGTTAGGCAGTAACGTTAGGATAAGAGGTTAAAGTTAGGGTTAGGTTAAGTTAAACAATGAGATTCACCTGTTATGGTGAGCAATAGGCTCAGGTTAGGTTTTATGTTCAGGGTTAGGGTTAGGTGTTGGGGTAGTGTTTACACTTGGCACACTGGCCTTGTCTGCCCAAGGCGGGGGGTTAGGGGTCTGGGATTGTCCCAAGGAACCCACTCTATCATACGCTGGATATTGGCCCCTGGGTTTCATGCAGGACACAGTGGCAGAGCGTCCTTTCACCCATGGCATGGGAGGATTGTAGGCTTTCTAAACTCTGAGAAAGCAAGAAGTCTGAGAATTAGATATAGTGTTAGGATTATGGGTAGGGTTAGTGATGAAGGTTAGTTTTAGGGTGAGGGCTTAGGGTTAGGGTTAGGGTTAAAGGTTATTGTTAGGTTTAATGGTTACAGTTAGGTTTAGGGTTAAGGTTTAGGGTTAGGGTTAAGGTTAGGGTTTAGGGTTTGTTACAGGGTTAGGCTTAAGTGTTAGGTTTAGGGTTAAAGGTTACGATTAGGATTAGAGTTAAAGGTTAGTGTGAGGGTTAATGGTTAGTGTTAAGTTTAAGTGTTAGGTTTGGGGTTCGGGTCACGGTTAAGTGTTCATGTTAGGTTTAGGTTTAGAGTTAAGTGTTACAGTTATGGTTAGGGGTTAGGGTTAGGTTTAGGGTCCGTGGTTAGGGTTATGTTTAGGCATTAGTGTTAGGGTTATGGGTTAGGTTTAGGGTAAGGGTTTAGAGTTAGTGTTGGACATTATGGTCAAGGCTTCAGTTTAGGGTTATGGGTTAGGGTTAGTGTTAGGGCTTAGATTTAGCTGTTAATTTAAGGGCACAGGACCTGTTTAATCTATGTTGAGAGGGCACAGTCAGGGTCGCCGTGACACCACACCATCGTACCCTGCTTCTTAGGCCCAGACCTACACGCAGGACTCAGGCGGAGCCTCATCTCAGGCATGGCATGGCTGTACTGTAGGCTTGTTTAAGTCTGAGAATGGAAGAAGTGTGAGAATTAGGGTTAGGGTTAGTGGTTAAGGTTAGAGTGAAGGTTAGGGGTTGGGGATTAGGGGGTTAGGGTTAGTGTTAGGGTTGGGGGTTATGTGTTACGGTTGCGTTAGGGGCTAGGGTGAGGTTTAAGGTTGGCGTTAGTGTTAGGATTAGTGTTGGGGTTAGGGTTAGGCTTAAGGTTAAGGGATAGGATTAGGGTTAAGGGTTGGGGTTAGGATTAGGGTTAAGTGTTAAGTTTGTGGTTAAGGTTAAGGGTTAGGTTCAAGGTTAAGTGTTAGGGTGCGGGTTAATGATTAGGGTCAGGGTTAGGGGTTAGGGATAGGGTTAGTGCTAAAGGTTATGGTTAGGATTAGGGTTCAGGGTTAGGATTAGCATTAGAGGTTAGGATTAGGGTTAGGTGTTAGTTAAGTGTTAGGGTTAGGTGTAGGCATTAGGGTAAGGGTTAGGGTTAAGAGATAGGGTTAGGTTTAATGCTTAGGATTAGGATTAGGGTTAAGGGTTAAGGTAAGCGGTAGGGATTAGGGTTAAGGATCAAGAGTTAGGGTTATTTTTAGCTGTATTGTTAGGGGTAAGGGTTACGGTTAGGCTCGGGTTAAGAGATAGGATTAGGGTTAAGTGTTAGGGTTAGGGTTTAGGGATTAGGGTTAGGGTCAGGGTTAAGGGTTAAGGTGAGGGTTAATGGTTAGCGTTACGGTTATGGGTTAGGGAGAGTGTTAAGTTTAAGTATTAGGGTTACGGTTAGGTTTAGGGTTCAGGGTTAGGGTTAGCATTAAGGGTTTGTGTCAGGGTTAGGGGTTAGGGTTACTGTTAGGGTTAGGTCTAGGTGTTAGGGTAACGGTTAGTGTTAGGGTTAAGAATTAGGGTTAGGTTTAATTGTTAGGATTAGGATCAGGGTTAAGAGTTAGGGTTAGGGTTAGGGTTAAGGGTCAAGGAGTAGGGTTATTTTTAGGCGTAGGTTTAGGGTTAGGGGTTAGTATAAGTGTTAGGATTTTTTGATAGGTTTAAGGGGGTAGCTTTAAGGTTTGGTAGGGTTAGGGGTTTAGAATTAGCTTTAGAAATTAGACGTTACGGTTAGGGCTAGGAGTTAGGGTTAGAATTAAGGGATAGGGGTTCTCAGGGTAAGTGTTATGCATTAGCCTTAGGATAAGGCAATAAAGTTAGGGTTATGATGATGTTTACGTTTTAAGGTGAGCAATAGGGTCAGGGTTAGGTGTTATGTTTAGGGTTAGGGTTATGGGTGACAGGTAGTGTTTACACTTAGGGCACAGGACCTGTCTGCACTAGGCATTGGGGTTGGGGCTCCGATTGTCGCTGGGAACCCACTCTATCGTACGCTGAGCATGGGCCCCTGGGTTTCATGCCGGACACAGTGGCAGAGCCTCCTTTCATGCATGGCATTTTAGGAATGTATGCCCTCTAAACTCTGAGAAAGCAAGAAGTCTGAGAATTAGATTTAGCGTTAGGAGTATGATTAGGGTTAGGGATGAAGTTTAGTGATAGGGTGAGGGCTTAGGGCTAGGGGTTAGGGTTAAGGTTATGGTTAAATGTTACTGTTAGGTTTATCAGTTACAGTTAGGTTTAGGGTTATGGCTTAGGGTGAGAGTTAAGGTTGGGGGTTAGGGTTTGGTACAGGGTTAGGTTTAAGTGATAGGTTTAGGGTTAAGGATTAGGATTAGGGTTAGGTTTAAGGGTTAGTGTGAGGGTTAATGGCAAGGTTTAAGGTTAAGATTTAGTGTTAGGGTTGGGGCTCATGTTAGGTTTATGGTTAGAATTGTTATTGTTATGGTTAGAGGTTAGGGTTATATTTAAGATTCATGGTTACAGTTATGTTTAGGGGTTAGAGTTAGGGGTTGGGTTTAGAGTTACTCTTAGGCCTTAGGGTCAGGGCTTAGGGTTAGGTTCAGGGGATAGGGTTAGTGTTAGGGCTTAGATTTAGAGGTTAGTTTAAAGGCACAGGACATGTTTAATATATGGTGAAGGGGTTGCAGAGAGGGTCGCTGCGACACCACACTGTCGTACCCTGGGCCTTGGGCCCACACCTACATGCAGGACTCATGGGGAGCCTCATCTCACGCATGGCATGGCTGTATTTTGGGCTTCTTTGACTCTGAGAAAGGAAGAAGTTTGAGAATTAGAGTTATGGTTCGGGTTAGGGGTTTGTGGTTTGGGCTTAGCATTTGAGTGAAGGTTAGGGGTTAGGTTTTAGGGATTAGGGTTAGTGTTAGGTGTTAGGGTTAAGGGATAGCATTAGGGTTAAGGGTTCCTGTTAGAGTTAGGGTTAAGTGTTAGAGTTAGGGTCAGGGTTAACTGTTAGGATGTGGGTTAACGGTCAGTGTTTGGGATATGGGTTAGGGATAGAGTTAGGATCAAGAGTTAGGGTTAGGTTTAGGGTTCAGGGTTAGGGTTACCATAGGACTTAGTGTTAGGGTTAGGGATTAGGGTTACTGTTAGGGTTAGGTCTAGGCGTTAGGATAAGGTTAGTGTTAGGGTTATGAGTTAGGGTTAGGTTTAATTGTTAGGACTAGGATGAGGGTTAAGGGTTAGGCTTAAGGTTAAGGGTTAGGGTTAGGGTTAAGTGTCAAGGTTAGTGTTATTTTTAGGCATGGGGTTACGGTTAGCGGTTAGGATTAGGGTTAGTGTTAGGGTTGTTGGCAGGGTTAAGGTTAGGGTTAGTGGTTTAGAATTAGGGTTACCTATTAGGTGTTATGGTTATGGCTGGCAGTTAGGGTAAGAATTAAGGGATAGTGGTTGTTGTCTGGGAAAGTGTTATGCATTAACGTTAGGATAAGGGGTAAAAGTTAGTGATACGGTGAGGTTTACATATAAAAGTGAGCAATAGGATCAGGGTTAGGTGTTATGTCCAGGGTTAGGATTATGGGTGAGCGGTATTGTTTATGCTTAGGGCATGAGACCTGTCTTTACTAGGCTGGGGAGTTAGGGGGCTGTGACTGTCACCGGGAACACACTGTATCATACCCTGTATCTGGGCCCCTGGGTTTCAAGCAGGACACAGTGGCAGAGCCTACTTTCACGCATGGTATGAGAGGATTGTAGGCTTTCTAAACTCAGAGAGCATGAAGTGTGAGAATTACATTTAGGGTTAGGATTATGGTTATGGATACGGATCAAGGTTAGTGTTAGGGTGAGGGCTTAGTGTTAGGGGTTAGGGTTAGAGTTCGGATTAAAGGTTAGTGTTAGGTGGTTTAGGGTTAAGGTTTAGTGTTAGGGTTAAGTTTAGGGGTTAGGGTTTGGTACAGGTATAGGGTTAAGTGTTAGGTTTAGGGTTAAAAATTAGGATTAGGCTTAGGATTAAGGGTTAGTGTGAGAGTTAACGGTTAGGGTTAAGTTTAAGGGTTAGGGTTAGGGGTTAAGGTTAGGGTTAAGTGTTCATGTTGGGTTTAGGTTTAGAGTTAAGTGTTATATTTACGGTTAGGGGTTAGGGTTAAGGTTTAAGTGTTAGGGTTATTTTTAGGCATAGGGTTAAGATTAGGGGTTAGGGTTAGGGTTAGTATTAAGATTGTTGGTAGGGTTAACATTAGGTTTAGCACTTTAGAATTAGGGTTAGAGATTAGGTGTTAGAGCTATTGCTAGGAGCTAAGATTAGACTTATGGGACAGGGGTTGTTCTCAGGGTGTGTTATGCATTATCGTTAGGATAAGGGGTTAAAGTTAGGGTTAAGGGAGGTTTACATGTCAAGATGACCAATAGGATCAGGGTTCGGTGTTATGTTCAGGGTAAGGGTTATGGGGACGGGTAGTGTTTATGATTAGGGCACAGGACCTGTCTGCACTAGGCTCGGGGGTTAGGGGGCTGTAATTGTAGCTGGGAACCCATTCTATGTACGCTGGGTATGGGCCCGTGGGTTTCATGCAGTACCCAGTGGCAGAGCCTCCTTTCACGCATGGCATGGGAGGATTGTAGGCTTTCTAAACTCTGAGAAAGCAAGAAATCTGAAAATTAAATTAGGGTTAGGATTATGCTTAGTGTTAGGGATGAAGGTTAGTGTTAGGGTGAGCACTTAGCGTTAGGGGATAGGCTTAAAGGTTCATTTTAGATTTAACAGTTACAGTTAAGTTTAGGGTTAGGGTTAAGGTTAGGGGTTAGGGTTTGGTACAGGGTTGGGTTTAAGTGTTAGGTATAAGGTTAAAGATTAAGATTAGGGTTAGGGTTAAGGGTTAGTGTGAGGGTTAACAGTTACGGTTAAGGTTAAAGTTTAGGGTTAGGGGTTAGGGTTAGGTTTAGGGTTCATGGTTATGGTTACTTTTAGGGCTTAGTGTTAGGGTTAGGTGTTAGCTTTAGGATAAGGGTTTAGAGTTAGTGTTGGGCATTAGGGTCAGGGCTTAGGTTTAGGGTAATGGGTTTGGGTCAGTGTTAGGGCTTAGATTTGGTGGTTACTTTAAGGGCACAGGAACTGTTTAATCTATGGTGAGAGGTGGCGTACAGGGTCACTGGGACACCACACCATCCTACCCTGGGCCTTTGGCCCAGACCTACATGCTGGACTCAGGCGGGGCCTCAATTCTATCATGGCATGGCTGTATTGCAGGCTTGCTTAACTCTGAGAATGGAAGAAGTGTGAGAATTAGGGTTAGGGTTAGGGTTAGAGGTTTTAGGTTAGAGTGAGGGTTAGGGGTTAGGGATTAGGGGTTAGGGTTACTGTTAGGGTTAGGGGTTAGGTGTTAGGATTGGGTTATGGGCTAGGGTTCGATATAGGGTTGGGGTTAGTTTTAGGGTTAGGGTTAGGATTAAGGGATCATATTATGGTTAAGGGTTAGGCGTAGGGTAAGGGTTAAGTGTTAGGGTTAGGGTTAAGGGTTAGGGTTAGATCAGGGTTAAGTGTTAGGGTGAGGGTTAACGGTTAGAGTTAGGGTTATGGGGTAGGGATAGAGTTAGGGTTAAGGGTTAGGGTTAGGTTTAGGTTTCAGGGTTAGGGCTAGCATTAGGGGTTAGGGTTAGGATTAATAATTAGGGTTACCTGAGGGTTAAGTCTAGGTATTAGACTAAGGATTACTGTTAGATATTAGTGTTAGAGTTAGGTTTAATTGTTAGGATTTGGATCAGGGTTAAGGGTTAAGGTGAGGGTAGGGATTAGGGTTAGGGTTAAAGGTCAAGGGGTAGGGTTATTTTTAGGCATAATGTTAGGGTTAGGGATTAGGGTTAGTGTTAGCTTTGTTGGTAGGGTAAATGTTAGGGTTAGCAGTTTAGATTTAGGGTGAGGGATTAGGTGTTATGGTTATGTCTAGGAGTTATGGTTAGAATTATGGGTTAAGGATTGTTCTCAGGGTAAGTGTTATGCATTAACGTTAGGATAAGGGGTTAATGGTACAGGTTATTGTGAAATTTACATGTTAAGGTTAGCAATAGGATCAGGGTTAGGTGTTATATTCAGGGTTAGGGTTATGGGTGAGGGATAGGGTTTATGCTTAGGGCACGGGCCCTGTCTGCACTAGGAGGGGATTTTGGGGCTATGATTGTTGCTGGGAACCCACTCTCTCGTACGTTGAGTATGGGCCCCTGGGTTTTACGCAGGACACGGTGTCAGAGCCTCCTTTCACGCATGACATGAGAGGATTGTAGGCTTTCTAAACTCTGAGAAAGCAAGAAGTCTGAGAATTAGATTCAGGGTTAGTATGATGGCTAGGATTAGGGATAAAGGTTAGTGTTAGGGTGAGGGATTAGGGTTAGGGTTTCGGGATTAGAGTTGGGGTTAGGGTTAAAATTTAGTGTTAGTTTTTACGGTTTCAGTTAGGTTTACGGTTAATTTTAGGGTTAGGCTTAAGGTTAGGTGTTAGGGTTTGGTACAGCATTAGGGTTAAGTGTTAAGTTTAGGGTTAAGGATTAGGATTAGGGTTAGGTTGAAGGGTTTGTGTGAGGGTTAATGGTTAGGGTCAAGGTTAAGGGTTAGGGTTAGGGTTTAGGATTAGGGTTAAGGGTTCATGTTAGGTTTAGGGTTAGAGTTAAGTGTTATGGTTAGGATTAGGGGTTAGGGTTAGGTTTACAGTTCCTGATTAGGGTTACTTTTAAGGTTAGGGGTTAGGTTTATGGTAAGGATTTAGAGTTAGTGTTCGGTGTTAGGGTCAGGACTTATGTTTAGGGTTAGGGGTTAGGGTTTGTGTTAGAGCTTAGATTCAGTGGTTAGTTTAAGGGCATAAGACTTGTCTAATCTTTGGTCAGAAGTGGCAAACAGGGTAGTCAAGACACCGCACCATCATACCCTGGGCCTTGGGCCCAGACATACATGTGGGACTCAGGCGGAGCCTCATCTCTCGCATGGCATGGCTGTATTGTAGGCTTGCTTAACTCTGAGAATGGAAGAAGTGTGAGAATTAGGTTTAGGGTTAGGGTTAGGGCTTTGAGGTTAGGGGATAGGGTTAGAGTGAGGGTTAGGTGTTAGGGATTAGGGATTAGGGTTAATGTTTGCATTAGGGGTTAGGAGTTAGTGTTGGGATAGGGGATAGGGTTAGGTGTAGGGTTGGGGCTACTGTTAGAGTTAGTGTTAGGTTTAGGGTTAAGGTATAGGATTAGGGTTAAAGGTTAGGCTTAGGGTTAGGGTTAAGGGTTATGGTTGGGGTCAGAGTTAAGGGTTAGGGTGAGGGTTAGGCTTAGGGTTCAGGTTTAAGTTAGCATTAGGGCTTGGGGTTATGGTTACTGTTAGGGTCAGGTCTAGGAGTTAGGGTAAGGGTTAGTGTTAAGGTTAAGAGTCAGCGTTAGGTTTGTTAGGATTAGGATCACGGTTAAGGCTTAAGGTTAGGGTAAGGTTAAGTGTTCTTGTTAGGTTTAGGGTTAGAGTTAAGTGTCATGGTTATGGTTAGGGGTTAGGGTTAGGTTTAGGGTTCACGGTTAGGGTTATGTTTAGGGGTTAGGTTTAGGGTAAGTGCTTAGAGTTAGTGTTGGGCGTTAGGGTCAGGGCTTAGGTTTAGGGTCAGGGGTTAGGGTTAGTGTTCGTGTTTAGATTTAGTGATTAGTTTAAGGTCATAGGATCTGTTTGGTCTACAGAGAGAGAGGTGTGGTCAGAGTCACCGCAATGCCACAGCATCGTTCCCTGGGACTTGGGACAATACCTACATGCAGGACTCTGGTTGAGTCTCATCTCATGCATGCCATGGCTGTATTGTATGCTTGCTTAACTCTGAGAATGGAAGAAGTGTGAGAATTAGGGTTAGGGTTAGGGTTAGGGGTTTGTGGTTAGGGTTCTAGTGAGGGTAAGATGTTAGGGATTAGGGGTTACGGTTAGGGTTAGGGGTTAGGGGTTAGGTTTGGTTAAGGGCCAGGGTTAGTTTTAGGGTTGGGGTTAGTGTTAGGGTTAGGGGTTACGGTTAGGGTTAAGGGATAGGATTAGGGAAGGGTTAGGGTTAAGAGTTATGGTTTGGGTAAGGTTTAGGGTTAGGGTCAGCGTTAAGGGTTAGGGTGAGGTTTAACGGTTAGGGTTAGGTTTAGGGTTTAGGGATAGGGTTAGGATTAAGGATTAGGGTTAGGTTTAGGATTCAAGTTTGAGGTTAGCATTAGGGGTTAGGGTTAGTTTTAGGTGTTAGCTTAGTGTTAAGGTTAGGTCTAGGCATTAGGGTAAATGTTAGGGTTAGGGTTAAGAATGAGGGTTATGTTTAATGGTTAGGATTAGGATTAGGGTTAAGGGTTAGGGTTAAGGTTAGGGGTTATGGACAAAGATCAACTGTTAGGGTTATTTTTAGGCATAGGTTTAGGTTTAGGGGTAAGTGTTAGTGTTAGTATTATGGCTGTTAGTAGGGTTAAGGTTAGGGTGAGTGGTTTAGAATTAGGGATTAGGTTTTATGGTTATGGCTAGGCGTTAGGGTTAGAATTATGCAATAGGGCTTGTTCTCAGGGTGTTAGGCAGTAACATTAAGATAAGAGGTTAAAGTTAGGGTTACGGTGAGGTTTACGTGTTACAGTGAGCGATAGGTTCAGGGTTAAGTTTTAGGTTCAGGGTTAGGGTTAGGGGTTAGGGGTAGTGTTTATGCTTAGTGCATGGGCCTTATCTGCACTAGGTGGGGGGGGCAGGTTAGGGGGCTGGGATTGTCACAGGGAACACACTGTGTATGGGCCCCTGGGTTTCATGCAGGACACAGTGGCAGAGCATCTTTTCACGCATGGCATGGGAGGATTGCAGGCTTTCTAAACTCTGAGAAAGCAAGAAGTCTGAGAATTAGATATAGTGTTAGGATTATGGGTAGGATTAGGGATGAAGGTTAGTGTTAGGGTGAGGGCTTATGGTTAGGGTTAGGGTTAAAGGTTAGTGTTAAGTTTAACGGTTACCGTTAGCTTTAGGGTTAGGGTTAAGGTTAGGGTTTAGGGTTTGTTGCAGGGTTAGGCTTAAGTGTTAGGTTTAGGGTTAAAGATTACGATTAAGGTTAGGGTTAAAGGTTAATGTGAGGGTTAACGGTTAGTGTTAAGATTAAGTGTTAGGGTTTGGGTTAGGGTTATGGTTATGGGTTCGTGTTAGGTTTAGGGTTAAAGTGTTACGGTTATGGTTAGGGGTTAGGGTGAGGTTTAGGGTCCCTGGTTAGGGTTATGTTTAGGCGTTAGTGTTAAGATTAGGGGTTAGGTTTAGGGTAAGGGTTTAGAGTTAGTGTTGGACGTTATGGTCAAGGCTTCATTTTAGGGTTAGCGGTTAGAGTTAGTGTTAGGGCTTAGATTTAGCTGTTAGTTTAAGGGCACAGGACCTGTTTAATCTATGTTGAGAGTGGTGCAGACAGGGTTGCCATGACACCACACCATCGTACCCTGTGTCTTAGGCCCAGACTTACACCCAGGACTCAGGTGGAGCCTCATCTCAGGCATGGCATGGCTGTATTGTAGGCTTGTTTAAGTCTGAGAATGGAAGAAGTGTGAGAATTAGGGTTAGGGTTCTGGTTAGGGGCTTAGGGTTAGGGGTTAAGGTTAGAGTGAGGGTTAGGGTTTAGGGATTAGGGGGTTAGGGTTAGTGTTAGGGTTAGGGGTTATGTGTTAGGGTTTGGTTAGGGGCTAGGGTGAGGTTTAAGGTTGGCGTTAGTGTTAGGATTAGTGTTAGAGGTTAGGGTTAGGCTTAAGGTCAAGGGATAGGATTAGGGTTAAGGGTTGGGATTAGGATTAAGGTTAAGTGTTAGGGTTATGGTTAAGGTTAAGGGTTAGGTTCAAGGTTAAGTGTTAGGGTGTGGGTTAATGGTTAGGGTCAGGGTTAGGGATTATGGATCGGGTTAGTGTTAAAGGTTATGGTTAGGATTAGGGTTCAGGGTTAGGATTAGCATTAGGGGTTAGGGTTAGGGCTAGGTGTTAGTTAAGTGTTAGAGTTAAACCTAGGAGTTAGTGTAAGGGTTAGGGTTAGGGTTAAGAAATAGGGATAGGTTTAATGCTTAGGATTAGGATTAGGGTTAAGGGTTAAGGTAAGGGGTAGGGATTAGGGTTAAGGATCAAGGGTTAGGGTTAATTTTAGCCGTATTGTTAGGGATAGGGGTTACGGTTTGGGCTCGGGTTAAGGGATAGGATTAGGGTTACAGGTTAGGGTTAGGGTTTAGGGTTAGTGTTAAGGGTTAGGGTTAGTGGTTAGGGTTAGGGTCACGGTTAAAGGTTAGTGTGAGGGTTAATGGTTAGGGTTATGGTTATGGGTTAGGGATAGAGTTAGATTTAAGTATTAGGATTAGGGTTAGGGTTAGATGCTAGGGTTACTGTTAGGGTTAGGTCTAGGTGTTAAGGCAAGTGTTAGTGTTAGGGTTAAGAATTAGGGTTAGGTTTAATTGTTAGGATTAGGATCAGGGTTAAGATTTAGGGTTAGGGTTAGGGTTAAGGGTCAAGGGTTAGGGTTATTTTTAGGCGTAGGTTTAGGGTTAGGGGTTAGGGTTAGTGTTAGGTTTTTTTGGTAGGTTTAAGGTTAGGGTTAGGGGGTTAGAATTAGCTTTAGAAATTAGGTGTTATGGTTATGGCTAGGAGTTAGTGTTAGAATTAAGGGATAGGGGTTGTTCTCAGGGTAAGTGTTATGCATTAGCGTTAGGATAAGGCAAAAAAGTTAGGGTTACGGTGAGGTATATGTTATAAGGTGAGCATTAGGATCAGGGTTAGGTGTTATGTTTAGGGTTAGGGTTATGGGTGAGGGGTAGTGTTTACGCTTAGGGCACAGGACCTTTCTGCACTAGGCGTTGGGGTTCGGCTGCAATTGTTGCCGGGAACCCACTCTATCGTATGCTGAGTATGGACCCCTGGGTTTCATGCCAGACACAGTGGCAGAGCCTCCTTTCACGCATGGCATATTAGGAATGTATGCTTTCTAAACTCTGAGAGAGCAAGAAGTTTGAGAATTATATTTAGCGTTAGGAGTATGATTAGGGTTAGGGATGAAGTTTAGTGTTAAGGTAAGGGCTTAGTGTTAGGGGTTAGGGTTAAGTTTAGGGTTAAAGGTTAGTGTTAGGTTTATCAGTTACAGTTAGGTTTAGGGTTATGCTTTAGGGGAGGGTTAAGGTTAGAGGTTAGGGTTTGGTACAGGGTTAGGATTAAGTGATAGGTTTAGGGTAAAATATTAGGATTAGGATTAGGGTTAGGTTTAAGGGTTAGTGTGAGGGTTAATGGTTAGGTTTAAGGTTAAGCATTAGGGTTAGGGTTAAGGGTTCATGTTAGGTTTAGGGTTACAGTTAAGTGTTATGGTTATGGTTAGGGGTTAGGCTTATATTTAAGATTCATGGTTACAGTTATGTTTAGGGGTTAGGGTTAAGGTTAGGGTTAGGGGTTATGTTTAGAGTAAGGGTTTAGAGTTAGTGTTGGGCGTTACGGTCACGGCTTAGGGTTAGGTTCAGGGGTTAGGGTTAGTGTTAGGGCTTAGATTTAGAGGTTAGTTTAAAGGCACAGGATGTGTTTAATATATGGTGAAGGGGGTGCAGAGAGGGTTGCTGCGACACCACACCGTTGTACCCTGGGCCTTGGGCTCTCATCTCCATGCAGGACTCATGGGGAGCCTCATCTCAAGCATGGCATGGCTGATTTTGGGCTGCTTTGACTCTGAGAAAGGAAGAAATGTGATAATTAGAGTTAGGTTTTGGGTTAGGGGTTTGTGATTTGGGCTTAGGGTTTGAGTGAGGGTTAGGGGTTAGGTTTTAGGGGTTAGGGTTAATGTTATGGTTAACGGATAGGTGTTAGTGTTGGATTAGGGGCTAGGGTTAGGTTTAGGTTTGGGGTTAGTGTTAGGGTTAGCGTTAGGTGTTAGGATTAGGGTTAGGGTTAAGGGATAGGATTAGGGTTAAGGGTTACGGTTCGAGTTAGAGTTAAGTGTTAGGGTTAGGGTTAAGTTTTAGTGTTAGGTCAGGGTTAACCATTAGGATGCAGGTTAACGGTCAGGGTTAGGGTTATTGGTTAGGGATAGAGTTAGGGTCAAGAGTTAGGGTTAGGTTTAGGGTTCAGGGTTAGGGTTACCATAGGACTTAGTGTTAGGGTTAGGGGTTAGGGTTACTGTTAGCGTTAAGTCTAGGCGTTAGGATAAGGGTTAGTGTTAGGGTTATGAGTTAGGGTTAGGTTTAATTGTTAGGACTAGGATCAGGGTTAAGGGTTAGGTTTAGGGTTAGGGGTTAGGGTTAAGGTTAAGGTCAAGGATTAGTGTTATTTTTAGGCACAGGGTTATGGTTAGCAGTTAGGATTAGGGTTAGTGTTAGGGTTGTTGGCAGGGTTAAGGTTAGGGTTAGTGGTTTAGAATTAGGGTTACCTATTAGGTGTTACGTCTATGGCTGGTGATTAGGGTTAGAATTAAGGGATAATGGTTGTTCTGTGGGAAAGTGTTATGCATTAACGTTAGGATAAGGGGTTAAAGTTAGGGATACAGTGAGGTTTACATGTTAAGGTGAGCAATAGGATCAGGATTAGGTGTTATGTCCAGGGTTAGGTTTATGGGTGCGGGGTAGTGTTTATGCTTAGGGCACGGGCCCTGTCTTTTCTAGGCTGGGAAGTTTGGGAGCTGTGACTCTCACTGGGAATGCACTCTATTGTACCCTGGATATGGGCCCCTGGGTTTTATGCAGGACACAGTGGCAGAGCCTCTTTTCACGCATGGCATGGGAGGATTGTAGGCTTTCTAAACTGAGAGAGCATGAAGTGTGAGAATTAGATTTAGGGTTAGGATTATGGTTATGGTTACGAATCAAGGTTAGTGTTAGGGTGAGGGCTTAGTGTTAGGGGTTAGGGTTAGAGTTAGGATTAAAGGTTAGTGTTAGGTTTAATAGTTACAGTTAGGTTTAGGGTTAAGGTTTAGTGTTAGGGTTAAGTTTAGGGGTTAGGGTTTGGTACAGGGATAGGGTTAAGTGTTAGGTTTAGGGTTAAAAATTAGGATTAGGGTTAGGATTAAGGGATAGTGTGAGGGTTAACGGTTAGGGTTAAGGTTAAGCGTTAGGGTTAGGGGTTAAGGTTAGGGTTAAGTGTTCGTGTTGGGTTTAGGGTTAGAGTTAAGTGCTATATTTACGGTTAGGGGTTAGTTTTAAGGTTTAAGTGTTAGGGTTATTTTTAGGCATAGGGTTAGGATTGGGGTTTAGGGTTAGGGTTAGTATTAGGGTTGTTGGTAGGGTTAACGTTAGGTTTAGCACTTTATAATTAGGGTTAGGGATTAGGTGTTAGAGCTATTGCTAGGAGCTAAGGTTAGAATTATGGGACAGGGGTTGTTCTCAGGGTAAGTGTTATGCATTAACGTTAGCATAAGGGGTAAAAGTTAGGGTTATGGTGAGATTTACATGTTAAGATGACCAATAGGATCAGGGTTCGGTGTTATGTTCAGGGTAAGGGTTATGGGTGACGGGTAGTGTTTATGCTTAGGGCACAGGACCTGTCTGCACTAGGCTGGGGTGTTAGGGGCCGGGAATAGTCGCCAGGAACCCAATCTATGGTATGCTGGGTATGAGCCCCTGGGTTTCATGCAATACCCAGTGGCAAAGCCCCCTTTCACGCATGGCATGGGAGGATTGTAGGCTTTCTAAACTCTGAGAAAGCAAGAAGTCTGAGAATTAGATTCAGGGTTAGGATGATGGTTAGGATTAGGGATGAAAGTTAGTGTTAGGGTGAGAGCTTAGGTCTAGGGGTTAGGTTTGGGGTTAGGGTTAAAGTTTAGTGTAAGGTTTTATCGTTACAGTTAAGTTTAGGGTTACTTTTAGGGTTAGGCTTAAGGTTAGGTGTTAGGGTTTGGTACAACGTTAGGGTTAAGTGTTAGGTTTAGGGTTAAGGATTAGGATTAGGGTTAGTTTTAAGGGTTCATGTGAGGGTTAACAGTTAGTGTCAAGGTTAAGGCTTAGGGATAGGATTTAGGTTTAGGGTTAAGGGTTTGTGTTAGGTTTAGGGTTAGAGTTAAGTGTTATGGTTAGGGTTAGGGGTTAGGGTTAGGTTTACAGTTCCTGATTAGGGTTACTTTTAGGGTTGAGAGTTAGGGTTAGGGGTTAGGTTTATGGTAAGGATTTAGAGTTAGTGTTGGGCATTAGGGTCAGGGCTTATGTTTAGTGTAAGGGGTTAGGGTTAGTGTTAGGGCTTAGATGTAGCAGTTAGTTTAAGGGCACAAGACTTGTGTAATCTATGGTCAGAGGTGGAATACAGGGTAGCCGCGACACCACACCATCGTGCCTGGGCCCTTGGGCCCACACATACATGCGAGACTCAGGCAGAGCCTCATCTCTCGTATGGCATGGCTGTATTGTGGGCTTGCTTAACTCTGAGACTGGAAGAACTGTGAGAATTAGGGTTAGGGTTAGAGTTAGGGTTATGGGTTTGGGGTTAGAGTGAGTGGTAGGGGTTAGAGATTAGTGGTTAGTGTAAGGGTTAGCCTTATGGGTTAGGTGTTAGGGTTGGGTAAGCAGCTATGGTTA
Organism: Eulemur rufifrons; assembly: GCF_041146395.1. Lineage (NCBI taxonomy): Eukaryota > Metazoa > Chordata > Mammalia > Primates > Lemuridae > Eulemur > Eulemur rufifrons. The sequence continues at coordinate 1,569,003 of NW_027182826.1, read as the reverse complement.
GGTTTAGGGTTGGGGTAGTGTTAGGTTTAGGGTTAGGGGTTAGGGTTAGGGTAGGGGTTAGGGTTAGGTTAAGGGTTAAGGGATAGGATTAGGGTTAAGGGTTATGCTTAGAGTTTGGTTTAAGTGTTAGGGTTAAGAATTAAGGTTAGGGTGAGGGTTAAGTGTTAGGGTGAAGGTTAACCTTTAGGGTTAGTGTTACTGGTTAAGAATAGAGTTTGGGTTAAGAGTTAGGGTTAGGGTTAGGTTTGGGGTTCAGGGTTATTGTTAGCATTAGGGGTTATGGTTAGGGGTTAGGTTTATTGTTAGTGTTAGTTCTAGGCGTTAGGGTAAGGGTTAGTGTTAGGGTTAAGAGTTAGGGTTAGGTTTAATTATTAGGATTAGGATCAGGGTTAAGGGTTAGGGATAAGGTTTAGGGTTGGGGTGAAGGTTTATGGTTAGGGTTAAGGGTTCATGTTAGGTTTAGGGTGAGAGTTAAGTGTTATGGTTAGGGTTAGGCGTTAGAGTTAAGGGTTAGGGTTTTTTTTAGGTGTAGGGTTAGGTTTAGGGGTTACGGTTAGGGTTATTGTTAGGGTTTTTGGTAGGGTTAAGGTTAGTGTTATGGTTTAGAATTAGGGTTAGAGATTAAGCGTTACAGTTATGGCTAGGTGTTAGGGTTAGAATTATGGGATAGGGGTTGTCTCAGGCTAACTGTTATGCATTAACATTAGGATAAGGGGTTAAAGTTAGGGTTACAGTGGGGTTTATGTGTTAAGGTGAGCAATGGGATCAGGGTTAGGTGTTATGTTCAGGGTTAGGGTAATGGGTTAGGGGAAGAGTTGATGCTTAGGGCACAGGCCGTGTCTTCACTAGGTGGGGGGTTCGGAGGCTGGGATTGTCGCTGGGAACCCACTGCATCGTACGCTGAATATGGGTCCTTTGGTTTCCTGCAGGACACAGGGGCAGAGCCTCCTTTCATGCATGGCATGGGAGGCTTTCTAAACTCTGAGAAAGCAAGAAGTCTGAGAATTAGATTTAAGGTTAGGATTATGGTTAGTGTTAGGGATGAAGTTTAGTGTTAGGGTGAGGGCTTAGGTTTAGGGGATAGGGTTACAGTTAGGGTTAAAAGTTAGTGTTACGTTGACCATTACAGTTAGGTTTCGTGTTAAGGTTTAGGGTTAGGGGTTGCTTTTGGTACAGGGTTACGTTTAAGTGTTAGGTTTAGGGTTAAAGATTAGGGTTAGGGTTAGGGTTAGGGTTAAAAGTTAGTGTTACGTTGACCAGTTACAGTTAGATTTCGTGTTAAGGTTTAGGGTTAGGGGTTGCGTTTGGTACAGGGTTACGTTTAAGTGTTAGGTTTAGGGTTAAAGATTAGGATTAGGATTAGGATTAAGTGTTAGTGTGAGGGTTAACAGTAGGGTTAAGGTTAAGGAGTAGAGTTAGGGGTTAATGTTAGGGTTAAGCATTCGTGTTAGCTTTAGAGTTAGAGTTAAGTGTTATGGTTATTGTTAGGAGTTAGGATTAGGGTTAAGTGTTAATGGTTAGGGTTATTTTTAGGCGTAGGTTTAGGATTAGGTTTTAGGGTTAGGGTTAGTGTTAGGGCTTAGATTTAGTGGTTAGTTTAAGGGCACAAGACCTGTTTAATCTATGAGAGGGGTGAGAGGGGTGCGGACAGGGTCACCCCAACGCCACACCATCGTATCCTGGGCCTGGGACCCAGACCTACATGCAGGACTCAAGTGGAACCTCATCTCACACATGGCATGGCTGTATTGTAGGCTTGCTTAACTCTGAGAATGGAGGAAGTATGAGAATTAGGGTTATGGTAGAGTTAGGGAATTGGGGTTAGGGGTTAGGGGTTAGCGTTAGAGTGTGGGTTAGGGGTTAGGGATTACATGTTAGGGTTAGTGTTAGGGTTAGGGGTTAGGATTAAGGGATAGGATTAGGGTTAAGCGTTGGGCTTATGGTTAGGGTTCAGTGTTAGTGTCAGGGTTAAGGTTTAGGGTTAGGGTTAATGTTAAGGGTTAGGGTCAGCATCAATGGTTAGGGTTAGGCTTAGGGGTTAGGGATAGGGTTAGGTTTAGGTTTCGGGGTTAGGTTTAGCATTAGGGGGTTAGTGTTAGTGTTAGGTGTTAGGTTAGTGTTAGGTTTATGTCTAGGCATTAGGGTAAGGGTTAGTTTTAGGGTTAGGTTTAATGGTTAGGATTATGATTAGGTTTAAGTCTTAGGGTTAGGGATTAGGGTTAAGTGTTAGTGTTAGGTTTAGGATTAGAGTTAAGTGTTAAGGTTAGGGTTAGGGGTTAGGTTTAGGGTAAGAGTTTAGAGTTAGTGTTGGGCGTTAGGGTAAGGGTTTAGTTTACGGTTACACAGTGTATGATACAGTGGGTTCCCGGTGATAATCCCAGCACCCTAAGCCTCCTTCCTAGTGCAGGCAAGGCCCATGTGCTAAGCATAAACACTACCCCTCACCCATAACGCTAACCCTGAACATAACACCTAACCTGATCCCATTGCTCACCTTAACACGTAAATGTCACAGTAATCCTATCTGTAACCCGTTATGATAACATTAATGCATAACACTTACCTTGAAAACAAATCCTATCCCATAATCCTAACCCTAACTGCTAGTCATAACCATAAAACCTAATCCCTAACCCTAATTCTAAACCGCTAAACCTAACCTTAATCCTACCAAAAACCCTAACACTAACCTTAATCCTAAACCCTAACCGTAAACCTACGCCTAAAAATTACCCTAACCTTTGACTCTTAACACTAACTGTAACCCCTAACACTAACCCTTAACCCTGATCCTAATCCTAGAAATTAAACCTAAGCCACTTAACCCTAACAGTAACCCTTACCCTAACGCCTAGACCTAATCCTAATACTAACCCAAACCCCTAATGCTAAACTTAACCCTGATCCCTAAACCTAACCCTAACCCTAACCCTATCCCGTAACCCTAACCCTAACCCTTAACCCTAACGCCAACACGTAACCCTAACACTAACCCTTAACCCTAATCCTACCCCTTAACCCTAACACTAAACTTTACCCCTAACCCTACCATTTGACCTTAACCCTAACCGTTAACCCTCACACTAACCCTTAATCCTAACCCTAATCCTAATATTTAACCCTAAACCTAACACTTAACCCTTACCCTGTACCAAAACCTAACCCCTAACCTTAACCCTAACACTAAAACTTAACAATAAATCTAACTGTAACCATTAAACCTAACACTAAACTTGAACCCTGACCCTAACACTAACCCCTACCTGTAAGCCCTCACACTAACACTAACCTTCATCCCTAACACTAACCATAATCCCAAACCTAAATCTAATTCTCAGACTTCTTCCTTTCTCAGAGATTAGAAAGCCTACAATCCTCCCATGCCATGCGTGAAAGGATTCTCTGCCACTGTGTCCTGCATGAAACCCAGGGGCCCACACACAACGTACGATAGAGTGGGTTCCCGGTGACAATTCCAGCCCCCTAACCCCTCCTCCCACCTAGTGCTGACAGGGCCCGTGCCCTAAGCATAAACACTACCCCTAACCCATAGCTTTAACCCTAACCAGTAACCCTCACCCTAACCCTTAACCCTGACCCTAACACTAACCCTCAACTCTAACACTAACCCTTTACCCTAGCCAGAGCCTAAACCTCTACCCTAATCCTATTGCTTAAAGCTAATCCTAACCCCCAGAACGTAACCCTAAAATTGAACCCTAAACCTAACCCTAATCCCCAACCCTAACCATTACCCTTAACTCTAAACCTAAACATAACTCGAACCCTTAACCCTAACCCCTAACACTTAACCTTAACCCTAACCGTTAATCCTCATACTAACCATTAAACCTTATCCTAATCCTAATCTTTAACCCTAAACCTAACACTTAAGCCTTACCCCATACCAAACCCTAACCCTTAACGATGACACTCAGTCTAAACCTAACTGTAACCGTTAAACCTAACACTAACCTTTAACCCTAACGCCTAACCCTAATCCCTCACCCTAACACTAACCTGCATCACTAACCCTAACCATAATCCTAACCCTAAATCTATTTCTGAGACTTCTTGCTTTCTCAGAGTTTAGAAAGCCTACAATCCTCCCATGCCATGCGTGAAAGGAGGCTCTGAAACTGTGTCCCGCATGAAACCCAGGGCCCATACACAGCGTACGATAGAGTGGGTTCCCATTGAGAATACTAGCCCCGTAACCCCTACACCTAGTGCAGACAGATCCCGTGCCATAAGCATAAACACTACTCCTAACACATAACCCTAACCATAATGGTTAACTTTCATGCTAACACTTAACCCTGAGTCTAACCCTAACCCTCCACCCTAACACTAACACTTTACCCTAGCCCTAAGCCAAACCCTTAACCCTAATCCTATCCCTTAACCATAACCCTAACCACTAAACATAACCCTAACCATGAACCCTAACCCTAACCCCTAACCCTAAGCCCTCACCCTAACACTAACCTTCATCCCTAACCCTAACCATAATCCTAACCTTAAATCTAATTCTCAGAATTCTTGTTTTCTCAGAGATTAGAAATCCTACAATCCTCCCATGCCATGCGTGAAAGGAGCCTCTGCCATTGTGTCCTGCATGAAACCCAGGGGCTCATACCGAGTGCAAGATAGAATGGGTTCTCAGAGACAATCCCAGTCCTCTAAACCCCTGCCTAGTGCAGACAGGGACCGTGCCCTAAGCATAAACACTAACCCTCACCCATAACCCTAACCCTGAACATAACACTTAACCTAGATCCTATTGCTCACCTTAACACATAAACCTCACCGTAACCCTAACTTTAACCCCTTATTCTAACGTTAATGAATAACACTTACCCACAGAACAACCCCTTTCCCATAATTCTAACTCTAACTCCTAGCCATAACTGTAACACCTAATCCCTAACCCTAATTCTAAACCGCTAAACCTAACCATAACCCTAACAACAACCCTAACACTAACCCTAAACTTTACCCCAATCCTAACCCTACACCTAAAAATAATGCTAACCCTTGACCCTTATCCCAAACCCTAACACCTAACACTAACCATAACATTTAACTCTAACACTAAAACTAACACTAAACCTTAACCCTAACCATAACTACTAACCCTAACCCTTAACCTTAACCCTAACCATTAACCCTCACACTAACCCTTAAATCTAACCCTAATCCTAATCGTTAACCCTAAACCTAAAATTTAACCCTTACCCTGTACCAAACCGTAACCCCTAATCTTAAGCCTCACCCTAAACCTTAACCTTAAACCTTAACCCTAAACCTAACTGTAACCGTTAAACCTAACACTAACCTTTAACCCTAACTGTAACCCAAACCCCTAACCTTAAGCCCTCACCCTCACACTAACTTTCATCCCTAATCCTAACCATACTCCTAACGCTAAATCTAATTCTCAGACTTCTTGCTTTCTCAGAGTATAGAAAGACTACAATCTTCTCATCTAATGCCTTAAAGGAGGCTCTGCCAGTGTGTCCTGAATGAAACCCAGGAGCCCATACCCAACATATGATAGAGGGTGTTCCCAGTGACAATCGCAGCCCCCTAACCCCCAGGCCTAGTGCAGACAGGGCCCGAGATCTATGCATAAAAACTACCCCTCACATATAACCCTAATTCTGAACATAACACCGAACCCTGATCCTATTCCTCACCTTAACATGTAAACCTCACAGTAACCCTAACTTTAAGTACTCTCCCTAACGTTAATGCATAAAACTTACCCTGAGAACAAGCCCTATCCCATAGTTCTAACCCTAAACCCTAGCCATAACTGTAACAGCTAATCCGTAAACCTAATTCTTATCTGCTAATCCTAACCTTAATCCTACCAAAAACCCTAACAGTACCACTCACCCTAACCCATTATCCTAAACCTACAACTAAAAATAACCATAACCCTTAACACTTAAAGCTACCCTCACTGCTAACCCTAACCATAACACTTAACTCTAACCCTAAACCTGACACGAATCCCTAACCCTAACCCTAACCCCTAACCCTAACCTTAACCTTAAACCTAACCGTTAACCCTCACACTAACCCTTAACTTTAACCCTAATCCGAATCTTTAACCCTAACCCTCTACCAAGCCCTAACACCTAACCTTAACCCTAACCCTAAACCGTAACCCTAACCCTAACTGTAACCATTAAACATAAAACTAACCTTTAACCATAACTCTACCCTTAACAGCTAAGCATAATCCCTCACCCTAACACTAACCTTCATCCCTAATCCTAACCATAATCCTAACCCAAAATCTAATTCTCAGAGTTCCTGCTTTCTCAGAGTTTAGAAAGCCTACAATCCTCCCATGCCATGTGTGAAAGGAGGATCTGCCACTGTGTCCTGCATGAAACCCAGGGACCGAAACACAGCGTATGATAGAGTGGACTCCCAGCGACAATTCTAGCCCCCTTACCTCCCCCCCCCCCGCCTAGTGCAGATAGGGCATGTGCCCTAAGCATAAACACTACCCCTAACCCATAACCCTAACCCTGAACACAACACGTAACCTTGATCCTATTGCTCACCTTAACACATAGACCTCACCGTAACCCTAACTTTAAACCCTTATCCTAATCTTAATGCATAACACTTACCCTGAGACCAACCCCATCCCATGATTCTAACCATAACTCGTAGCCATAACCGCAACTCCTAATCCCTAACCCTAATTCTAAACCACTAACCCTAAAATTAACCCTACCAATAACCCTAACACTGACCCTAAACCTAACCCCTAATCCTAACCCTATGCCTAAAAATAATCCTAACCCTTAACCCTTAACATTAAACATCACCCCTAACCCTAACTATAACATTTAATCCTGACCCTGAACCTAACATGAACACTTAACCCTGACCCTAACCCCTAACCCTAACCCTTAAACTTAACCCTAACTGTTAACCCTCACACTAACCCTTAACCCTAACCCTAATCCTAATCTTTAACCCTAAACCTAACAACCCTAACCCTGCACCAAACCCTAAACCCTAATCTTAACCCTAGCCCTAAACCTTAACCCTAAAGCTAACTGTAACTGTTAAACCTAACTCTAACTTTTAACCCTAACTCTAACCCTAACCCCTAACCCTAAGCCATCATCCTAAGACTAAACTTCATCCCTAACCCTTACCATAATCCTAACCCTAAATCTAATTCTCAGACTTCTTGCTTTCTCAGAGTTTTGACAGCCTACAATCCTCCCATGCCATGAGTGAAAGGATGCTCTGCCACAGTGTCCTGCATGAAAGCGAGGGATCCATACCCAGTGTACGATAGAGTGGGTTCCCAGCGACAATCGCAGCCCCCTTAGCCCCTATCCTAGAGCAGAGAGGGCCTGTGTCCTAAGCATAAACACTACCCCTCACCCATAACCCTATCCCTTACATAAAACCTAACCCTGATCCTATTGATCACCTTAACACGTAGACCTCATTGTAACAATAACTTTAACCCCTTATCCTAATGTTAATGCATAACACTTTCCCTGAGAACCAACATTATCCGATAATTCTAACCCTAACTCCTAGTCATAACCATAACATCTAATCCCTAACCCTAATTCTAAACCGCTAACCATAACCTTAACTCTACCAACATCCCTAACACTAACCCTAACCCTAAACCACTAACCCTAACCTAATGCCTAAAAATAACCCTAACACTTGACACTTAACCCTAACCCTAACCCCTAACCCTAACGCTAACCCTAAACCCTGATCCTAATCCTGACAATTAAACCTAACCTTAACTCTTAACCCTAACATTAACCTTTACCCTAACGCCTAGACCTACTCTAACAGTACCCCTAACCCCTAAACCTAACTGTAACCGCTGATGCTAACCCTAACACTGAACCCTAAACCTACCCCTAACCCTAACCCTTAAACCTAAGTCTATCCCTTACCCATAGCTCTAACTCTAACCCTTAACCCTGACACTAACCCTAACACTTAACCCTAACCCTTAACCCTAATCCTAAGCCTAACCCTTAACCCTAGTCCTATCCGTTAACCCTAACCCTAACCCTAACCCTTAACGCTAACCCTAACACTAACCCCAACAAGAAACCTAACCCTAGCCCCTAATTCAACCCTAACCCCTAACCCCTAACCCTAACACTAACCCTAACCCCTAACCCTCACTCGAACCCTAATCTCTAAACCCAAAACCCTAATCTTAACTTTAACGATAATTCTCAAACTTTTTCCATTTTCAGAGTTAATCAAGCCTACAATATACCCATGCCATGCGTGAGAACAGGCTCTGCCTGAGTTCTGCATGTACGTCTGGGCCCTTGGCCCAGGGTACGATGGTGTTGTGTCATGGCGACCCTGTCCGCACCACTCTCACCATAGATTAAACAGGTCCTGTGCCATTAAATGAACCGTTAAATCTAAGCCCTAACACTAACCCTACCACTAACCCTAAACCTAAGCCCTGAACCTAACGCCCAACACTAACTGTAAAACCTTACCCTCAACCTAACCCCTAACACTAACCTCTAAACATAACCCTAACCATGAACCCTAAACCTAACACTAACCCCTAACCCTAACCATAGCACTTAACTCTAAACCTAAACCTAACAGGAAACATTAACCCTAAACCTAAACCTTACCCCAAACCCTTAAGCTTAACACTAACAGTTAACCCTCACACTAGCCCTTAACCCTAACCCTAATCTTTAGCCCTAACCCTAACACTTAAGCCTAACCCTGTACCAAACCCTAACCCCTAACCGTAAACCTAAACTTAACTGTAACTGTTAAACATAACACTAACTTTTAACCCTAATGCTAAACCTAATCCCTAAACCTAAGCCCTCACCCTAACACTAACGTGCCTACCTGACACTAACCATAATCATAACACTAAATCTAATTCTCAGACTTCTTGCTTTCTCAGAGTTTAGAAAGCCTACAATCCTCCCAAGCCATGGGTGAAAGGAGGCTCTGCCAGTGTCCTGCATGAAATCCAGGTGCTCATACCCTGCGTACGATAGAGTGGGTTCCCGATGACAATGCCAGCCCCATAACCCCCCCCCCCCGCCTAGTGCAGACAGGACCCATACCCTAAGCATAAACACTACCCCTAAACCATAACCAGAACCCTGAATATAACACCTAAGCCTGATCCTATTGCTCCCATTAGAATGTAAACCTCAGGGTAACCTTACCTTTAACCAATTATCCTAACGTTAATGCATAACATGTACCCTGAGAACAACCCCTATCCCATAATTCTAACCCTAAATCCTAGCCATAGCTGTAACAGCTAATCCCTAACCCTAATTCTAAAGCGCTAACCCTAACCTTAACCGTATGAAAAACCCTAACAATAACCCTAAACCTAACCCCGAATCATAACCCTATGCCTAAATATAAACCTAACCTTAACCCTTAATCCTAACCCTAACCCCTAACCCCTAACCCTAACCATAACACTTAACACTAACACTAATTGTAACACGAACACTTAACCCTAACCCTAACCCTTAACATTAACCCTTACTGTTAACCCTCACACTAACCCTTAACCCTACCCCTAATGCTAATCACTTAACCCTTACCCTGAACGAAAACCTAACCCCTAACCCTAACCCTCACATTAAAACTTAACTCTAAACCTAACTATAACCGTTAAACCTAACACCAAACTTTAACCCTAAGCCCTCACCCTAACACTAAGCTTCATCCCTAACCCTAACCATAATGCTAACTCTAAATCTAATTCTCAGACTTCTTGCTTTTTCAGAGTTTAGAAAGCCTACAATGCTCCCATGCCATGTGTGAAAGGAGGCTCTGCTACAGTGTCCTACATGAAACCCAGGAGCCCATTCCCAGCATACTATAGAGTGAGTTCCCAGTGACAAACCCAGCTCCCTAACCCCCCGACTCCCCAGTGCAGACAGGGCCCGTGCCCTAAGGATAAACACTACTGCTCACCCATAATCCTAACCCTGAACCTAACACCTAAAACTGATCCTATTGCTCACCTTAACACGTAAACCTCACCGTAACCCTAACTATCACAACTTTCCATAACGTTAATGCATAACACTTACCCTGAGAACAACACCTATACCATAATTCTAACTTTAATGCTTAGCCATAACCATAACACCTAAACCCTAACCCTAACTCTAAACTGCTAACCCAAACCTTAACCCTACAAAAAACACTAACAGTAACCCTAATCCTAAACCCTAACCCTAACCCAACGCCTAAAAATAACCCTAACACTTGACACTTAACCCTAACCATAACCCTAACCCTTATCTCTGATCCTAATCCTAACAATTAAACCTAACCCTAACTCTTAACCCTAACACTAACCCTTACACGAAAGCCTAGACCTAACCCTTACCATAAACCTACCGGCTAAACCTAACCCTAACCCCGAATGCTAAACCTAACCCTGATCTCTAAACCTAACCCTAACACGAATCCTTAACCCTAACTCTATCCCTAACCCATAACCCTAAACCTAAACATTAACCCTGACTCTAATCCTTAAACTTGACACTAACCGTAACACTTAACCGTAACCCTAACCCTTAACCCTAACCCTAAACCTAACCCTTAACCGTAATCCAATCCCTTAATCCTAACCCTAACTCTAACCCCTAACCCTAAACCTAACACTAACCCCCAACCTAAATCTAACCCTAGCCCCTAACCCTACACTAACTCCTAACCCCTAACCCTGACACTAACCCTAACCCCTAATACCTAACCCATAACCTTCACTCAAACAGTAACCCCTAACCCCAAACCCCTAACCCTAACCCTAAACCTAATTCTAACACTTCTTCCATTCTCAGAGTTAACCAATCCTAAAATACAGCCTTGCCATGCGTGAGAAGAGGCTCGACCTAAGTCCTGCATGTAGGTCTGGGCCCAAGGCCCAGCGTATGATGGTGTGGTGTCATGGCGACCTTGTATGCACCCTTCCCACCATAGATTAAACAAGTTCTCTTTCCTGAAAATAACCATTAAAAGTAAGACTTAACACTAACCCTAACCCCTAACCATAAACAGACACCGAGACCTTAACGCCCAGCACTATCTCTAAACCCTTACCCTAAACCGAAACATAACCACTAAACTTGACCCTAACCGTGAATCCTAAACCTAAACCTAAACCCTAACCATAACCATAACACTTAACTCTAACCCTAAACCTAACAAGAACCTTTAACCCTAACCCTAAACAGTAACCCTAAAGCTTAACCTTAAACCTAACGGTTAACCCTCACCCTAACCCTTAACCCTAACCCTAATCTTAATCTTTAACCCTAAACCTAACACTTAACCCTAACACTATATGAAACCCTAACCCCTATCGTTAACCCTAACACTAAATCATAACCCTAAACCTAACTGTAACCGTTAAAACTAACACTTACATTTAACCCTAACTCTACCCCTAACCCCTAACCCCTAACCCTAATCCCTCACCCTAACACTAACCTTCATCCCTTACCATAACCATAATCCTAACCCTAAATATAATTCTCAGACTTCTTGCTTTCTAAGAGTTTTGAAAGCCTACAATCTTCCCATGCCATGCAAGAAGGAGGCTATGCCACAGTGTCATGCAGGAAACCCAGGGGCCCATATCCAGCATATGATACAGTGGGTTCTTGGCAACAATCACAGCATCCTCACCCCTGCTCCAAGTGCAGACAAGGCCCGTGCCCTAAGCATAAACAATACCCCTCACACATCTCCCTAACCCTGAACATAATACCTAACCCTGATCCTATTGCTCACCTTAACATGTAAACCTCCCTGTAACCCTAACATTAACCCCTTATCCTGACGTTAATGCATAACACTTACCCTGAGAACAACCCCTTTCCCTTAATTCTAACCCTAATGCCCAGCCATAACCGTAACACCTAATACGTAACCCTAATTCTAAACTGCTAACCATAACCTTAACCCTACTAACAACCCTAACACTAACCCTAACCCTAACTTCTAACCATAACACTACGCCTAAAAATAACTCTAACACTTGACCCCTAACCCTACCCTAACCCCTACCCTAAACCTAACCCTTAATCCTGATCCTAATCCTAACAATTAAACTTAACCCTAACTCTTATCCCTAACACTAATCCTTGCCCTAACGCCTAGACCTAACCCTAACAGTAAACCTAAGCCCTAATCCTAACCCTAACCCTTAATGCTTCCCCTAACCCTGAAACATAAACCTAACCCTAACCCTTTAACCTAAATCTATCCCTAACCCATAACCCTAACCCTAACCGTTAACCCTCACACTAACACTTAACCCTGAACTTAAACCTAACACTTAATGCTAACTCTAACACTTAACACTAACCCTAAGCCTAAACTTTAACCCTAATACTATCCCTTAACAATAACCCTAACCCTAACACTACCCCCAACCCTAAACTTAACCCTGGCCCCTAACCCAACCCTAACATCTAACCCCTAACCCTAACAATAACCCTAACCCCTAATCCCTAACACCTAACACTCACTCTAATCCCAAACCACTAACCCTAACCCTAACCCTAATTCTCACACTTCTTCCGTTCTCAGAGTTAAGCAAGCCTACAATAGAGCCATGCCATGCATAAGATGAGCTCCGCCTGAGTCGTGCATGTAGCTCTAGGCCCAAGGCACAGGGTAAAATGCTGTGGTGTCACGGCGACCCTATCTGAACCAATCTCAACATAGAATAAACTAGTCCTGTGCCCATAAACTAACCACTAAATCTAAGCCCTAACCCTAATCCCTATCCCATAATTCTAACCCGAACTCTTAGCCATAGCCGTAACACCTAATCCCTAACCCTAATTCTAAACCGCTAACCCTAACCTTAACCCTACCAACAAACCTAACACTAACCCTGACCCCTAACCCTAAACCTATGCCTAAAAATAACCCTAACCCTTAACCCTTAACCCTAACCCTCACTCCTAACCCTAACACTAACTGTTAACCCTGATCCTAATCCTAACAATTAAACCTAACCATAATTCTTAACTCTAACACTAACTCTTACTCTAACGCCAAGACCTAAACCTAACAGTAACCCTAACTCCTAAACCAACCCTAACCCCTAATGCTAACCCTAACCCTGAAACCTAAACCTGACCCTCATCCTTAAACCTAAGTCTATCGCTAACCCATAACCCTAACCCTAACTGTTCACCCTGAACCTAACCTATACCCTGAACCTAAACCTAGTTATTAACCCTAAACCTAACACTTAATCCTAACCCTAAGCCTAACCCTTAAACCTAATCCTATCCCTTAACCCTAACTTTAACCCTAACCCCTAACCCTAACCGTAACACTAACCCCAAACCTATATCTAACCCTTGAACCTAACCCAACCCTAACACCTCCTCCTAACCCTAACACTAACCCTAAATCCTAATCCCTAATGCTTAACCCTCACTCGAACACTCACCCCTAACCGCAAACCCCTAACCCTAAACCTAACCCTAATTGTCACACTTCTTGCATTCTCAGAGTTAACCAAGCCTACAATACAGTCATGCCATGCATGAGAAGAAGCTCTGCCTGAGTCCTGCATGTAGGTCTGGGACCAAGGCCCAGGGTACAATGGTGTGGTGTCACGGCGACCCATTTTGCACCCCTCTCACCATAGATTAAACAGGTCCTGTGCCCTTTAACTGCTAAATCTAACCCCTAACACTAAGCCCTAACCCTAAACCTAAGCCCCGAACCTAATGTCCAACACTAACTCTAAACACTTAACCTAAAGCTAACCCCTAACCCTAACCATAACACTTAACTCTAACCCTAAACCTAACACGAATCCTTAACCCTAAAACTAACCCCAACCCTAACACTTAACCTTAACCCTAACGGTTAAACCTCACTCTAACCCTTAACCCTAATCCTAATCCTAATCTTTGACCTTAAACCTAACACATAAAACAAACCCTGTACCAAACCCAAATCCCTAACCTTAACCCTAACCAAACCTTAACCCTAAACCTAAATGTAACCGTTAAACCTAACACTAAACTTTAACCCTACCCTCACCCTAACCCCTAACCCTAAGCCCTCACCCTAACACTAACCTGCATCCCTAACCCTAACCATAATCCTAACCCTAAATCTATTTCTGAGACTTCTTGCTTTCTCAGAGTTTAGAAAGCCTACAATCCTCCCATGCCATGCGTGAAAGGAGGCTCTGACACTGTGTCCTGCATGAAACCCAGGGGCCCATACACAGCGTACAATAGACTGGGTTCCCGGCGACAATCCTAGGCCCCTAACCCCCCCGCCAAGTGCAAACAGGGCCCGTGCCCTAGGCATAAACATTCTCCCTCACCCATAACCCTGACCCTGAACTTAACACCTAACCCTGATCCTATTGCTCACCTTAACATGTAAACCTCAGAATAAGCTATAACTTTAACCCCTTAGCCTAATGTTAGTAAATAACACTTACCCTGAGAACAACCGCTATCCCATAAGTCTAACCCTAACTCCTAACCATAACAGTAACACCTAATCCCTAACCCTAATTCTGAACTGCTAAACCTAACCTTAATCCAACCAACAACGCTAACACTAACCCTAACCCCTAACCCTAAACCGATGCCTAAAAATAACCCTAACCCTTGACCATTAACCCTAATCCCTAACACTAACCATAACCCATAATCCTTAACCGAATCCTAAAAATAAAACCTAACCCTAAGTCTTAACATTAATACTAACCCTTACCCTAATGCCTAGAGTTAACCCTAACTGTAATTCTAACCCCTAACCCTAACCCCTAAGGCTAACCCTAACCATGAACCGTAAACCTAACCCTATCCCGTAACAGTAACCCTATCCCTAAGCCCTAACCCTAACCCTAAACATTACCTCTCATCCTAACTCTTAGCAGTGATCCTACCCTAAAAACGTAACCCTAACCCTAACACTGAACCCTAACCTTAAGCCCAACCCTTAACCCTAATCCTATCCCTTAACCCTAACCCTAACACTAACTCGAACCCTAAATCTAACCCTAAACCCTAACCGAACCATAACACTAACCCTAACCCCTAATCCCTAACCCCTAACACTCAGTCTAAACCCAAACCACTAACCCTAACTCTAACCCTAATTCGCACACTTCTTCCATTCTCAGAGTTAAGCAAGCCTACAATACAGTCATGCCATGGGTGAAATGAGGCTCCGCCTGACTCCTGCATGTAGGTCTGGCCCCAAGGCACTGGGTACGAGGGTGTGGTGTCGCGGTGACCCTGTCTGCACCCATCTCACCATAGATTAAACAGGTCCTGTGTCCTTAAACTAACCACTAAATCTAAGCCTTAACAGTAAACCTAAACCCTAACCCTAACCCTTAACCTTAACCCTAACCTTAAACCTCACACTAACCCATAACCCTAACCCTAATCCTAAGCTTTAACCCTAAACCTAACACTTAACCCAAGCCTGTACCAAACACTAACCCCTAACCTTAACCCTCACCCTAAAACTTAACCCTAAACCTAACTGTGACCGTTAAACCTAACACTAACATTTAACCCTAACCCTAATCCTAACCCCTCACCATACGTCCTCTCCCTACCACTAACCTTCATCCCTAACCCTAACCATAATCCTAACCCTAAATCTAATTCTCAGACTTCTTGCTTTCTCAGAGTTTAGAAAGCCTACAATCCTCCCATGCCATCCGTGAAAGGAGGCTGCGACACCGTGTCCTGTATGAAACCCAGGGGCCCATATGCAGTGTATGATAGAGTGGACTCCTGGTGACAATTATAGACCCCTAACCCCCTCACCTAGTGCAGACAGGGCTTGTGCCCTAAGCATAAACATTATCCCTAACCCATAACTCTGACCCGGAATATAACACCTAACCCTGATCCTATTGCTCACCTTAGCATGTATACCTCACCATAACCCAAACTTTAACCCCTTATCCTAACGTTAATGCATAACACTTACCCTGAGAACAAACCCTATCCCAAAATTCTAACCCTAACTCCTAGCTATAACCGTAACACCTAATCCCTAACACTAATTCTAAACCACTAACCCTAACCTTAATCCTACCACAACCCTAACACTGACCCTAAACCTAACTCCTAACCCCATCGCTATGTCTAAAAATAACCATAACCCTTGACCATTAACACTAACTCTTAACCCTAACCCTAATCGTTAACCCTAATCTTAATCCTCACCATTAAACCTAACCCTAAGTCTTAACGCTAACCCTAACCCTTACCCTAATGCCTAGACCTAACCCTAACACTAACCTACCACCTAACACTAACCCTAACCCCTAATGCTAACCCTAACTCTGAACCCTAAACCTCAGTCTAACCCTTAAACATAAACCTATCCCTAACCCCTAACACTATAACTAACCCTCACCTTAACCCTTAACCCTGACCCTAACTCTAACACCTACCCCAAACTTAAATCTAACACTAACCACTAACCCAACCCTAATACCTAACCCCTAACCCTAACACTAATCCTTACCCATATTCCATAACCCCTAATGCTCACGCAAACCCTAACCCCTAACCCCAAACCCCTAACCCTAACCCTAATTTCACACTTCCTCCATTCTCTGAGTTAAGCAAGCCTACAATACAGCCATGCCATGCATGAGATGAGGCTCCACCTGAGTCCTGCATGTAGGTCTGGGCCCAAGGCCCAGGGTACGATGGTGTGGTGTTGCGGCGACCCTGTCCGTACCTGTCTCACCATAGATTAAACAGGTCCTGTGCCCTTAAACTAATGGCTAAATCTAATCCTTAACATTAACCCTGACCCCTAACCATAAACCTAAGCCCTGACCCTAACGCCCAACACTAACTCTAAAACCTTACCTTAAAGCTAACCCCTAACCCTAACCATAACACTTAACTCTAGCCCTTAACCTAACACGAACCCTTAACCCTAAACCTAACCCCTAACCCTAACACTTAACCTTAACCCGAACCATTAACCCTCACTCTAACATTTAACCCTAACCCTAATCCTAATCTTTAACCATAAACCTAACACATAAAACAAACCCTGTACCAAACCCGAACTGCTAACTCTAAACATTAACCCAAAATCTAAATGTAACCGTTAAACCTAACACTAACCTTTAACCCTATGCTAACCCTAACCCCTAACCCTAAGCCCTCACCCTAACACTAACCTGCATCCCTAACCCTAACCCTAAATCTAATTCTCAGACTTCTTGCTTTCTCAGAGTTTAGAGAGCCTACAATCCTCCCATGCCATGCGTGAAAGGAGGCTCTGACACTGTGTCCTTCATGAAACCCAAGGGCCCCTACCCAGCGTACAATAGACTGGGTTCCCGGTGACAATCCCAGGCCCCTAACCCCCCCATCAAGTGTAAACAGGGCCCGTCCCCTAAGGATAAATATTCTCCCTCACCCATAACCCTAACCCTGAACATAACACCTAACCCTGATCCGATTGCTCACCTTAACATGTAAACCTCAGAATAATCTGTAACTTTAACCTCTTATCCTAACGTTAGTAAATAACACTAACCCTGAGAACAACCCCTATCCCATAAGTCTAAACCTAACTCCTAGCCATAACCGTAGCACCTAATCCCTAACCCTAATTCTAAACCATGAAACCTAACCTTAATCCTACCAACAATGCTAACACCAACCCTAACCCTGACACTTAACCCTCACTCTATGCCTAAAAATAACCCTAACACTTGACCCTTAACCCTAACCCCTAACCCTAACCCTTAACCCTGATACTAATCCTAACAAAACCTAACCCTAACTCTTTACCCTAACACTAACCCTTACCCTAACTCCTAGACATAACCTTAACAGTAACCCTAACAACTAACCCTAAACCTAACCCCTCATGCTAACCGTATCGCTGAACCCTAAACCTAACCATACCCTTAACACTAACACTATCCCAAACCCCTAAACCTAACCCTAATCGTTAACCCTGACCCTAACCCTTAACACTGACCCTAACCTTAAAAACTTAACCCTGACCGTAACACTTAACCCTAACCCTAGCCCAACCCTTAACCCTAATCCTATCCCTTAACCCTAACCCTAACACTAACCCCAAACCTAAATCTAACACTACCTCCTAACCTAACACTAACACCTAACCCCTAACCCTAACACTAACCCTAACCCCTAATCCCTAACCCCTAGCCCTCACTCTAACCACAAACCACTAACCCTAACTCTATCCCTAATTCTCACACTTTTTCCATTCTAAGAGTTAAGCAAGCATACAATACAGCCATGCCATGCGTGAGATGAGGCTCCTCCTGAGTCCTGCATGTAGGTCTGAACCCAAGGCCCAGGATACAAGGGTGTGGTGTTGCAGTGACCCTGCCTGCACCCGTCTCACCATAGATTAATCAGGTCTTCTGCCCTTAAACTAACGGCTAAATCTAAGCCCTAACACTAACCCTAAACCCTAACCCTAACCCTTAACCTTAACCATAACCATTAACACTCACACTAACCCTTCACCCTAACCATAATCATAATCTTTAACCCTAAACCTAACCAGTACCAAACCCTAACACCTAACCTTAACCCTACTCTAAAACTTAACCCTAAACCTAACTGTAACCGTTAAACCTAACCCTAACCCTAACCCCTAACACTACGCCCTCTCTCTGACACTGACCTTCATCCCTAACACTAACCGTAAATCTAATTCTCAGACTTTTTGCTTTCTCAGAGTTTAGAAAGCTTACAATGCTCCCATGCCATGCATGAAATGAGGCTCTGCCACTGTGTCCTGCATGAAATCCAGGGGCCCATACCCAGCGTATGATAGAGTGGGTTCCCAGTGACAGCTCTAGCCCCCTAACCCCCACGCCTAGTGCAGACAGGGCTTGTGCCCTAAGCATAAACACTATCCCTACCCACAAACCTAACCCGGAATATAACACCTAACCCTGATCCTATTGCTCACCTTAAAACATAAACCTCACTGTCACCATAACTTTAACCCCTTATCCTAATGTTAATGCATAACACTTACCCTAAGAACAACCCCTATCGATTAAGTCTAACCCTAACTCCTAGCCATAACTGTAAAAACTAATCCTTAACCCTAATTCTAAACCACTAAACATTACCTTAACCTTACAAACAACCCTAACACTAACTCTAACACTAACCTCTAAACCTAACCCTACGCCTAAAAATAACAATAACCTTGACCCTTAATCCTAACCCTAACCCCTAACACTTAACCCTGATCCTAATCCTAACAATTAAACCTAACCCTAATGCTGAACCCTAACACTAACCCTTACCCTAATGCCTAGACGTAACCCTAAGAGTAACCCTAACCACTACCCCAACCCTAACCACTAATGCTAACATTAACACTGAACCCTAAACGTAACCCTAAGCCTAACCCTTAAACCTAACTCTATCCCTAACCCATAACCCTAACCCTAACACTTAACCCTCACCCTAACCCTTAACTCGGACCATATCCCTAACGCTTAACCCTAACCCTCACCCTTAACGCTAACCCTAAGCCTAAACCCTTAACCCTAATCCTATCCCTTAACCTCAACCCTAACCATAACCCCAAACCCTAACCCTAACCCTAAATCTAACCCTAGCCCCTAACCAAACCCTAACCCTTAACCCCTAACCCCAACACTAACCCTAACCCCTAATTCCTAACCCCTAAACTTCACTCAAACACTAACCCCTAACCCCAACCCCCTAACCCTAACCATAACCCTAATTCTCACACTTCTTCCATTTTCACAGTTAACCAAGCCTACAATACAACCATGCCATGCATCAGAAGAGATGCGCCTGAATCCTCCATGTAGGTCTGGGCCCAAGGCCCAGGGTACTATGGCGCGGTGTCACGGCGACCAAATCTGCACCCTTCGCACCATAGATTAAACAGGTCCTGTGCCCTTAAACTAACCGCTAAATATAAGCCCTAACACTAACGATAACCCCTCACCCTCAACCCAAGCACTGACCTTAACACTCAACACTAACAGTAAACCATGACCCTAAACCTAACCCATAACCCTAACTTGTAAACGTAACCCTAACCATGAACCCTCAACATAACCCTAACCATAACACTTAACTCTAACCCTAAACCTAACACGAACCCTAACCCCTAACCCTTAAACTTAACCCTAACCATTAACCCTCATACTAACACTTAACCCTAATCTTTAACCCTAAACTTAAAACTTAATCCTTACCCTGTACCAAAACCTAACCCCTAACCCTAAACCGTAACCCTAAACCTAGCTGTAACCATTAAAACTAACACTAACTTTAAGCCTAACTCTACCCCTAACCCCTAACCCTAATCCCTCATGCTAACACTAAACTTCATCCCTATTTGTAACCATAATCCTAACCCTAAATCTAATTCTCAGACTTCTTGCTTTCTCAGAGTTTAAAAAGCCTACAATACTGCCATGCCATGTGTGAAAGGAGGCTCTTCCACAGTGTCCTGCATGAAACCCAGGGGCCCATAATGACCGTATGATAGAGTGGTCTCCCGTGAACAATTCTATACCCCTAACCCCCACGCCTAGTGCAGACAGGTACCGTGCCTTAAGCATAGACACTACCCCTCACCCATAAACCTAACCCTGAACATAGACCTAACCCTGATCCTATTGCTCACTTTAACACGTAGACCTCACTGTGTCCGTAAATTTAACCCCTATCCTAACATTAATGCATAACACTTACCCTGAGAACAACCTCTATCCCATAATTCTAACCCTAACTCCTAGCCATAACCGTAACACATATTCCCTAACCCTAATCCTAAACTGCTAACACTAACCTTAAGCCTACCAACAACCCTAACAATAACCCTAATTCTGAACCCAATCCTAAACCTATCACTAAAAATAACCCTAACCCTTACCCCTTAACCCTAACCATAACCCCTAACCCTAACCATAACACTTAACTCTAACCCTAAATCCAAAACAAACCCTTAAACTTAACCGTAACCCCTAACTCTAACCCTTAACATTAACACTAACGGTTAACCCTCAAAATAACCCTTAACCTTAACCCTAATCTTAATCTTTAACCCTTAACCTAACAACCCTAACCTTGTAGCAAACCTTAACCTCTAACCTTAACCCTTACCCTAAATCTTAACCCAAAACCTAACTGTAACCATTAAACTTAACACTAATATTTAACCCTAACTATAACCTTAACCCCTAACTCTAAGCACTCACCCTAACCCTAAACTTAATCTCTAACTCTAACCATAATCCTAACCCTAAATCTATTTCACAGACCTCTTGATTTCTCAGAGTTTTGAAAGCCTACGATCTTCCCATGCCATGCGTGAGAGGAGGCTCTCCTACAGTGTCCTGCATGAAACCCAGGTGCCCATGCCCAGCGTATGATACAGTGGGTTCCCAGCGACAATCCTAGACCCCTAACCCTCCTGCCTAATGCAGACAAGGCCAATGCCCTAAGGATAAACACTACCCCTCACCCATATCCCTAACCCTGAACATAACACCTAACCCTGATTCTATTGCTCACCTTAACAGGTAAACCTCACCGTGGGTAACCTTAACCACTTACCCTAACATTAATGCATAACACTTGCCCTGAAAACATCATGTATCCCATAATTCTAACCCTAACTCCTAGCCAAAACTGTAACACCTAATGTCTAACCCTAATTTTAACTGCTAACTATAACCTTAACCGTACCAAAACCCTAACAGTAACCCTAACCCTAACCCCTAATTCTAAATCTATGCCTAAATATAACCCTAACACCTAGCCCTTAACCCTAACACTAACCTTTAACGCTAACCATGAACCCTTACACTAACCCTAACCCTAACCCTTAATTCTAATCCTAACTGCTAGCCATAACCTTATCACCTAAACCCTAACCCTAATTCTAAACTGCTAACCATAACCTTAACCCTACAAACAACCATAACAGTAACCCTAACCCTAAATGCTAACCCTAACCCTATGAATAAACATAACCATAACACTTGGTCCTTAACCCTAACCCTAACCCCTAACCCTAAACTTAACCCTTAACCCTGATCCTAATGCTAACAATTAAACCTAACCCTAAATCTTAACCCTAACACTAACCCTGACCCTAACGCCTAGACCTAACCCTAACAGTAACCCTAACACCTAACCCCAACCCTAACCACTAATGCTAACCCTAACACTGAACCCTAAACGTAACCCTAAGCCTAACCCTTAAACGTAACTCTATCCCTAATCCATAACCCTAAACCTAACTGTTAACCGTCACCCTAACCTTTAGCTTGGACCGTAACTCTATCCCTTAAACCTAACCATAACCCTTAACGCTAACCCTAAGCCTTAACCCTTAACCCTAATCCTATCCCTTAACACTAACCCTAGCCATAACCCCCTAACCCTAACACTAACCCCAACCCTAAATCTAACACTTGCCCCTAACCCAACCCTAACCCCTAATCCCAACACTAACGCTAACACCTAATCCCTTCCCCTAACCCCTAACTCTCACTCGAACACTAACCCCTAACTCTCACTCGAACACTATCCCCTAACCCCAAACACCTAACCCTAACCATAACACTAATTCTCACAGTTCTTCCATTCTCAGAGTTAAGCAAGTCTACAATACAGCCATGCCATGAGTGAGAAGAGGCTCTGCCTGAGTCCTGCATGTAGGTCTGGGCCCAAGGCCCAGGGTACGATGGTGTGGTGTCACAGTGACCCATTCCACACCCTTCAAACCATAGATTACACAGTTTTGTGCCCTTAAACTAACAGCTAAACATAAGCCCTAACACTAACCCTAATCCCTAACACTAAACCTAAGCCCTGACCCTAATGCCCAACACTAACACTAAACCCTTACACTAAACCTAACCCATAAGCCTAACCCCTAAACGTAACCCTAACCATGAACACTAAACCTAACACTAACACCTAACCTGAACCATAAAACAACACTCACCCTAAACCTAAGATGAACCCTTTACCCTAAACCTAACCCCTAACCCTAACACTTAAACTTAACCCTCACATCAACGCTTAAACCTAACCGTAATCCTAATCTTTAACCCTAAACATAACACTTAACCCCTACCCTGTACCACACCCTAACCCCTAACCTTAACCCTCACCCTAAACCTTAACCCTAAACCTAACTGTAACTGTAAACCTAAGACTAACGTTTAACCCTAACTGCTAATCCTAAGCCCTCACCCTAACACTAACTTTCATCACTACCCTAACCATAAGCCTAACCCTAAATGTAATTCTCAGACATCTTGATTTCTCAGAGTATAGAAAGTCTACATTCCTCCCATGCCATGCGTGAAAGGATGCTCTGCCACAGTGTCCTGCATGAAACCCAGGGGCCCATACACAGCATACGATAGAGTGGTTTCCCGGGGACTATCCCAGTCCCCTAAGCCCACCGCCAAGTGCACACAGGGCCTGTGCTCTAAGCATAAACACTACCACCCACCCATAACCTTAACCCTGAACGTAACACCTAACTCTGATCCTGTTGCTCACCTTAACATGTAAACCTCGCTGTAACCCTAACTTTAATTCCTTATTCTAAGGTTAATGCATAACACTTACCCTGAGAACAACCCCTATCACATAATACTAACCCTAACTGCTGGCCATAACAGTAACACTTAATATTTAACACTAATTCTAAACTGCTAATCCTAACCTTAACCCTGCCAACAACCATAACACTAACCCTAACCCTAACCCATTATAATAACCCTACATCTTAAAATAACCCAAACCCTTAACCCTTAACCCTAACCCTAACCCCTATCACTAACCATAACATTAAATCTAACCCCAAAACTAACATGAACCCTTAACCCTAACCCTAACCCCTAACCCTAACACTTAACCTTAACCCTAACCATTAACACTCACACTAACACTTAACCATAACCCTAACCCTTATCTTTAACACTAAACCTAAAACTTCACCCTTATCCTGTACCAAACCCTAACCCCTAATCTTAAGATTCACCCTAAGCCTAACTGTAACTGTTAAATGTAACACTCACCTTTAACACTAACCCTAACTCTATCCCCTAACCCTAAGCCCTCACCCTAACACTAACTTTCATCCCTAATCCTAACCATAATCCTAACCCTGAATCTAATTCTCAGACTTCTTGCTTTCTCAGAGTTTAGAAAGCCTACAATCATCCCATGCCATGTGTGAAAGGAGGCTCTGCCACTGTGTCCTGCATGAAACCCAGGGGCCCATACCCAGCGTACGTTAGAGTGGTCTCCCGGGGACAATCCTAGACACCTAACCCCCCTGCCTAGTGGAGACAGGGACTGTGCGCTAAGCATAAACACTTCCCCTAACCCATATCCCCAACCCTGAACATAACACCTTACCCTGATCCTATTGCTCACCTTAACAACTAGACCTCACTGTAACGCTAGTTTTAACCCCTTATCCCAACGTTAATGCATGGCACTTACCTTGAGAACAAACCCTATACCATATTTCTAAGCCTAACTCCTAGCCATAACCGTAATACCTAATCCCTAACCCTAATTCTAAACCACTAACCTTAACCTTAACCATGCAAATAACCCTAACACTATTTCTAACCCTAACCCCTAATCCTACCCTATGCCTAAAAGTAACCCTAACTCTAATCCTTAACCCTAACCCTAATCCCTAACGCTAACCATAACACTTAACTCTAACCCTAAACCTAAAACGGACCCTTAACCCTACCCCTACCCATAACCCTGACCCTTAACCTTAACCCTAACCGTTAACGCTCACAGTTACCCTTAACACTAACCCTAATGTTAATCTTTAACCCTAAACCAAACACTTAACCCTTACCCTGTTGCAAACCCTCAACCCTAACCTTAACCCTCACCCTAAAACTTAGCCCTAAACCTATCTGTAACCATTAAACCTAACACTAAAGTTTAACCCTAACCGTAACCCTAAAACCTAACCCTATGCCGTCAACCTAACGTTAACCTTCGTCCCTAACCATAACCATAATCCTAACCCTAAATCTAATTCTCAGACTTCTTGCTTTTTCAGAGTTTCGAAAGCCTACAATCCACCCATGCCATGCGTGAAAGGAGGATCTGTCACTGTGTGTGGCATGAAACCCAGGGGCCCATATCCAGCATACGATAGAGTGGGTTTCTGGCGACTATCCCAGCCCCCTAAACCCCCTTCTAGTGCAGAAAGAGCCCGTGGCCTAAGCATAAACACTACCCGTCACCCATAACCCTAACCCTGAACATAACACCTAACCCTGATCCTATTGCTCACCTTAACACATAAACCTCACCGTAACCCTAACTTTAACCCCTTATCCTAATGTTAATGCATAGCACTTACCCTGAGAACAGCCCCTGTCCCATAATTCTAACCCTACTCCTCGCCATAACCATAACACCTAATCACTAAACTTAATTCTTATCCGCTAACCCTAACCTTAACCCGACCAAGAACCCTAACAAAACCCTAACCCTAACCCCTAATCCTAACCTTAAGTCTAAAAATAACCCTAACCCTTAACGCTTAACCCGAACCCTCACCACTAACACTAACCATAACACTTAACTCTAACCCTAAACCCAACACGAACCCTTAACGCTAACCTAACCCCTAACCCTAACCCTTAATCTTACACCTAACCATTAACCCTGACACTAACCCTTAACTCTAACCCTAATCCTAATCTTTAACCCCAAACCTAACACAACCCTAACCCTGTACCTAACCCTAACCTATAACCTTAACCCTCACCCTAAAACTTAACCCTAAACCTAACTGTAACCGCTAAACTTAACACTAACCTTTAACCCTAACTCTAACCCTAATACCTATCCCTAAGCCCTCACCACAAGACTAAACTTCATCCCTGACCCTAGCCATAATCCTAACCCTACATCTAATTCTCAGACTTTTTGCTTTCTCAGAGTTTTAAACGCCTACAATACTCCCATGCCATGTGTGAAAGGAGGCACTGCCACAGTGTACTACATGAAACCCAGAGTCCCATACCCAGCATACTATAGAGTGGGTTCCCAGCGTCAATGGCAGCCCCCAACCGCCTCGTCTAGTGCAGGCAGGGCCCGTGACCTAAGCATAAACACTACCACTCACACATAACCCTAACCCTAAACATAACACCTAACCCTGATCCTATTGCTCACATTAATACATAAACCTGACCGTAACCTTAACTTGAACCCCTTAACCTAACGTTAATGCATAACACTTATCCTGAGAACAACCCTTATCACTTAATTCTAAGCCTATATCCTAGCCATAACCATAACACCTAATCCCCAATCCTAGTTCTAAACCGCTAACCCTAATCTTAAGCCTACAAACAACCCGAACAATAAACCTAACCCTAACTGCTAACCCTAAACCTGCGCCTAAAAAATAACCATAACACTTGACCCTTAATCCAAACACTAACCCCTAACCCTAACCCTTAAACCTGATCCAAATCCTAACCATTAAACCTAACCCTTACTCTTAACCCTAACACTACCTTTACCCTAACACCTAGACCTAACCCTAAGAGTAACCCTAACTCCTAAATTTAACCCTAACCCCTAATGCTAACCCTAACCCTGAACCCTAAACCTAACCATAACACTAACCCTTAAAACTAACTCTATCCTAACCCATAACCCTAACCCTAACCGTTAAATCTCACCCTTACCCTTAACTCTGAGCATAACCCTAACGCTTAGCCCTAACCCTAACCCTAAGCCTTAACCCTTAACTGTAATCCTATCCCTTAACCATAAATCTAACCCTAACACTAACCCCAAACCTAAATCTAACCCTAGCCCCTAACCCAACCCTAACACCTAACCCCTAACCATAACACTAACCCGAATCCCTAATCCCTAACCCTCACTCGAATACTAACCCCTAACCCCAAACCCCTAACCATAACCATAACCCTAATTCTCATACTTCTTCCATTCTCAGAGTTAAGAAAGCCTACAATACAGCCATGCCATGAGTGAGAAGAGGCTCCGTCTGAGTCCTGCATGTAGGTCTGGGCCGAAGGCCCAGGGTACGATGGTGTTGTGTCACGGCGACCCATTCTGCACCCTTCTCACCATAGATTAAACAGGTCATGTGCCCTTAAGCTAACCTCTAAATCTAAGCCCTAACACTAACCCTAACCCCTCACCCTAAACTTAAGCCCTGACTCTAACGCCCAACACTAACACTAAACCCTTACCCTAATCATAACCCGTAACCCTAACACCTAAAGATAACCTTCACCATGAACCCTAAACCTAACCCTAACACCTAACCCTACATAGCACTTAACTCTAAACCTAAACCTAACACGAACCCTTCACCCTAACCCTAAACCGTAACCCTAACACTTAATCTTAACCTTAATTGTTAAACCTGATCGTAACCCTTAAATCTAACCCTAATCCTAATTTTTAACCCTAAACCTAACACTTAACCCTTACCCTGTACCAAAATCTAACCCCTAACCTTAGCCCTAACACTAAACCGTAACCCTAAGGCTAATTGTAACCATTAAACTGAACACTAACCTTTAACCCTAACCCTAACCCCTAACCCTAAGCCCTCACCCTAACACTAACTTTCATCCCTAATCCTAACCATAATCCTAACCCTGAATCTAATTCTCAGACTTCTTGCTTTCTCAGAGTTTAGAAAGCCTACAATCCTCCCATGCCATGTGTGAAAGGAGGCTCTGCCACTGTGTTCTGCATGAAACCCAGGGGCCCATACCCAGCATATGATAGAGTGGGCTCATGGTGACAATCCCAGCCCTGTAACCTGCCCCCGCCTTGTGCAGACAGGGCACGTGCCCTAAGCATAAACACTACCCCTAAGTCATAATCCTAACCCTAACCATTAACCCTCACCCTAACCCTAGCCCTTAACCCTAACACTAACACTTTACCCTAACACTAAGCCTAACAATTAAACCTAATCCTATCACTTACCCCTAACCCTAACCCCTGAACGTAACCCTAACAATCAACCCTAAACCATAACACTTAACTATAACCCAAAACGTAACACGAACCCTTAACCTTAAACCTAACACCCAACCGGGACCCTTAACCTTAACCCTAATCATTAACCCTCACATTAACCCTTAACCCTAACCCTAATACCAATTTTTAACCCTAAACCTAACACTTAACCATAACCATGTACCAAACCCTAACCCCTAAACTTAACCCACACCCTAATACTTAACCCTAAACCTAACTGTAACCGTTAAACCTAACACTAACTTTAACCCTAACTCTAACGCTAACACCTAACCCTAAACCCTCACCCTAAGACTAACCTTCATCCCTTACACTAACCATAATCCTAACCCTAAATCTAATTCTCAGAATTCTTAATTTCTCAGAAATTTGAAAGCCTACAATCCTCCCAAGCCATGCGTGAAAGGAGGCTCTGGCACAGTACCCTGCATGAAACCCAGGGGCGCATACCCAGCGTATGATACAGTGGGTTCCTGACGACAATCACACCCCCTGACCCCCCGGTCTAGTGCAGGTAGGGCCCGTGCCCTAAGCATAAACACTACCCCTCACCCATAAACCTAACCCTGAACATACAACCTAACCCTGATCCTATTGCTCACCTTAAAACGTAAACCTAACATTAACCCTAATTTTAACCACTTATCCTAACGTTAATGCATAACACTTACCCTGAGAACAAACCCTATTCCTTAATTCTAAGCCTAACTCCTAGCCATAACATAACACCTAATCTCTAACCCTAATTCTAAACCGCTAACACTAGCCTTAACCCTGCCAAAAACCCTAACACTAACCCTAACCCTAACCCCTAACCCTAACCCTAACCCTTAATCCTGATCCTAATCCTAAAAATAAAGCCTAACCCAGCTCTTAACCCTTATCCTAACGTCTAGACCTAATGTTAAGAGTAAACCTAACCCCTAATCCTAACCCTAACCCATAATGCTAACAGTAACCCTGAAACCTAAACCTAACCCTTAAACCTAACTCTATCCCTAACACATAACCCTAACACTAACCATTAACCCACACCCTATCCCTTAACACTGACCATAACCCTAACACTTAACTCTAACCCTAGCCCTTAACGCTGACACTAAGCCTTAACCCATAACTATTAACCCTAATCCAATCCCTTAACCTTAACTCTAACCTTAACCCCTAACCTTAAACCTAACCCTAACCCCACCCCTAAATCTAACGCTAGCACCTAACCCAAGCCTAACACCAAACCCCTAACCCTAACACTAACCCTAACCCCTAATCCCTAACCCCTAACCCTAACCAAAACCCTAATTCTCACACTTCTTCCATTCTCAGAGTTAGGCAAGCCTACAATAGAGCCATGCCATGCATGAGAAGAAGCTCCGCATGAGTCCTGTATGTAGGTCTTGGCCCAAGGCCCAGGATAAGATGGTGTGGTGTCATGGCGCTCCTGTCCACACCATTCTAACCATAGATTAAACAGGTCCTGTGACCATAATCTAACCTCTAAACCTCAGCCCTAACACTAACCCTAACCCCTAACCCTAACGTTAACCCCTAACCCTAACACTAACCCCTAAACATAATGCTAACCTTGAACCCTAAACCTAACCCTATGCCCTAATCATAACCATAAAACTTAACCCTAACCCTAAACCTAACATGAACACTTAAACCTAACCCTAACCCCTAACCCTAACACGGAACCTTAACCATAACCATTAACCCTCACACTAACCCTTAATGCTAACCCTAATCTTAATGTTTAACCCTAATCCTAACACTTCAACCTAGCCCTGTACCAAACCCTAACCCCTGATCTTAACCCTAATCCTAAAGCTTAACCATAAACCTAACTGTAACCGTTAAACCTAATACTAAACTTTATCCCTAACCCTAACCCTAACCGCTAGCCCTAAGCCCTCACCCTAACACTAACCTTCATCCTTAACCCTAATCATAATCCTAACCCTAAATCTAATTCTCAGATTTCTTTCTCTCTCAGAATTTAGAAAGCCTACAATCCTCTCATGCCATCCGTGAAAGGAGGCCCTGTCACAGTGTCCTGCATGAAACCCAGGGGCCCATACCCAGAGTACAATAGAGTGGGTTCCTGGTGACAATCGCAGCCCTGAACCCCCCCAACTAGTGCAGACAGGGCCCGTTCCCTAAGCATAAACACTACCCTGACCCCTAATCCTAACTCTGAACATAACCCATAACTCTGATTGCATTGCTCACCTTAAAACGTAAACGTCACTGTAACCCTAAATTTAATCCCCTATCCTAACACTTACCCCCCATGCATAACACTTACCCTGAGAACAACCCCTATCCCATAATTCTAAACCTAACTCCTAGCCATAACCATAACACCTAATCCCTAACACTAATTCTAAACCACTAACCCTAACCTTAACCCTACCAAAAAACCTAACACTAACCCTAACCCCTAATCCTAAACCTATGCGTAAAACTAATCCTAACCCTTAACCCGTAACTCTAACCCCTAACACTCACCCTAACTCTTAAACCTGATCCTAATCCTAACAATTAAACTGAACCCTAATTCTTAACCCTAACACTAACAATCACCCTAACGCCTAGACCTAAACCTAACAGTAACCATAACCCCTAACCCAACCCTAACCCCTAATGCTAACCGTAACCCTGAACCCTAAACCTAACCCTAACCTTTAAACCTAAGTCTATCCCTAACCAATAACCCTAATGCTAACGGTTCACCCTGACCCTAAACCTTAACCCTGAACCTAACGCTAACACTTAACCCTAAACCTAACCCTTAACCATAACCCTAAGCCTAACACTTAACCCTGATCCTAATCCTTAAACCTAAGCCTAATCCCTAACCCTAACCCTAACCCCAACGCTAAACCTAACCCTAGCCCCAAACTCAACCCTAACACCTAACCCCTAACCCTAACACTAACCCTAACCTCTAATCACCCCTAACCCTCAATCTAAACCCTTACCCAAAACACTTAACACTAACCCTAATTCTCACACTTTTTCCATTCTCAGAGTTAACCAAGCCTACAATACAGCCATGCCATGCGTGAGAAGAGGCTCTGCCTGAGTCCTGCATGTAGGTCTTGGACCAAGGCCCAGGGCACGATGGTGTGGTGTCATGGCGACCCTATCCATGCCCCTCTCACCATAGATTAAACAGGTCCGGTGTCCTTCATCTAACTGCTAAACCTCAGCCCGAACACTAACACTAAACCTAACCCTAAACCTAACCCCTAACCCTAACATTAACCCCTAAACATAACAGTAACCATGAACCCTAAACCTAACCCTATCCCCTAATAATAACCATAACACTTAACTCTAACCCAAAACCTAACATGAACCCTTAACAATAACCCTAACCCCTAACAATAACGCTTAACCTTAACCCTAACCGTTAACCCTGACACTAACCCTGACTCTGACACAATCCCTAACACTAAACCCTAACACTATCCCTTAATCCTAACCCTAAGCCTAACCCTTAAACCTAATCGTATGCCTTAACCCTAACCCCTAACCCTAACCCTAGCAGTAGCTCGAACCCTTAACGTAACTCCAGCCCCTAACCCAACCCTAACTCCTAACCTTAACCCTAATATTCACCCTAATCCCTAATCCCTAACACCTAACCCTCTCTCTAACCTTAACCCCTAACCCCAAACCCCTAACCCTAAACCTAACCCTAATTCTCACACTTCCTCCATAATCAGAGTTAAGCAAGCCCACAATACAGCAATGCCATGTGTGAGATGAGGCTCCGCCTGAGTGATGCATGTAGGTCTTGTCCCAAGGCCCAGGGTATGATGGTGTGGTGTCACGGCAACCTTGTCTTCACCCCTCTTACCATAGATTAAACAGGTCCTGTGCCCTTAAAGTAACCAATAAATCTCAGCCCTAACACTGACCCTAACCCCTCACCCTAAACCTAAACACTGACCCTAAAGCCCAACACTAACTCTAAAACCTTACCCTAAACGTAACCCCTAACCCTAACGCTAATGCCTAAAGGTAACCCTAACCATGAACCCTAAACCTAACCCGAACCTCTAACCCTAACCACAACACTTAATTCTAATCCTAAACCTAACACGAACTCTTAACCCTAACCCTAAAACGTAACACTAACTCTTAACCTTAACACTAACTGTTAACCCTCACATTAACCCTTAAACCTAACCCTAATCCTAATCTTTAACCCTAAACCTATCACTTAACCTTAACACTGTACCAAACCCTAACCCTTAACCCCTAACTTTAGCCGTAACAATAAACCTTAACCCTAAACTTAACTGTAACCGTTAAACCTAAAACTAATTTTTAACCCTGACGAAACCCTAACCCTAACCCTAAGCCCTCACCCTAACACTAACCTTCATCCCTAAACCCAACCACAATCCTAACCCTAAATATAATTCTGAGACTTCTTGATTTCTCAGAGTTTATAAAGCCTACAATCCTCCCATGCCATGTGTGAAAGGAGGCTCTGCCACTGTGTCCTACTTGAAACCCAGGGTACATACCCAGTGTAAAAGGGAGTGGGTTCTCAGTGACAAGCCCAGCCCCCTAAACCCCCCGGCTAATGCAGACATGGCTGGTGCCCTAAGCATAAACAGTACTCCTCACCCATAACTCAAACCTTGAACATAACACCTAACCCTGATCCTGTTGCTCACCTTAGAATGTAAACCTCACCATAACGCTAACTTTAAGCTCCTATCCTAACTTTAATGCATAACACTTACCCTGAGAACAACCTCTATGCCTAAATTCTAAACATAACTCCTAGCCATAACTGTAACACCTAATCCCTAACCCTAATTCTAAAACGCTAACCCAAACTTTAACATACCAACAAATCTAACTAACCCTAACCCTAAACGTATGCCTAAAAATAACCCTAACCCCTAACCCTAACTCGTAACCCTTATCCTAATCCTAACAATTAAACAAAACCCTAACTCTTACCCTAACACTAATATCCTAAAGCCTAGACAGAACCCTAACAGTAACCCTAACACCTAAACCTAACCATAACACTTAATGCTAACCCTAACCCTGAACTCTAAACCTAACCCTAACTCTTAAACCTAAGTCTATCCGTAACCCATAAACCTAACCCTAATCATTAACCCTGACCCTAACCCTTAACCCTGACCCTAATGCTAACATTTAACCCTAACCCTAACCCTTAACCCTAACCCTAAGCCTAACCCTTAACCCTAATCCTATCCCTTAACCCTAACCCTAAACCATAACCCTAACCCTAAACCCCACACTAAACCTAACCCTAGCCCCTAACCCAACCCTAACACCTAACCCCCAACCCTAACACTAACACTAACCCATAATCCCTATCCCCTAACCCTCACTCGAACTCCAACCCCTAACCCCAAACCCCTAATCTTAACCCTAACCCTAATTCTCACACTTCTTCCATTCTCAGAGTCAACCAAGCCTACAATACAGCCATGCCATGCGTGAGAAGAGACTCTGCCTCAGTCCTGCATGTAGGTCTTGGCCCAAGGCCCAGGGTACGATGCTGTGGTGTTACAGCGACCCTGTCTGCACATCTCTCACCATAGATTAAACAGATCCTGTGCCCTTAAACTAACTGATAATTCTCAGCCCTAACACTAACTCTAAACTCTAACCCTAAACCTAAGCCCTGACCCTAACACCCAACAATAACACTAAATGCTTACACTAAACCTAACCCAGAACCCTAACCCTAACCCCTAAACATAAGCCTAACCATGAACCCTAAACCTAACCCTATCCCCTAAACATAACAATAACACTTAACTCTAACCCTAAACCTAACACGAACCTTTAACCCTAACCATAACCCCTAATGCTAACCCTTAACCTTAACCCTAACAGTTAACCCTCACACTGACCCTTATCCCTAACTCAAATCCTAATCTTTACCCAACTTAGCACTTGAACCTCACCCTGTACCAATCTCGAGCCCCTAACCTTAACTGTAAACCTTAACCCTAAACCTAACAGTAACTGTTAATCCTAACACTAAATTTAAACCCTAACACTATCCCTAACTCCTAACCCTAAGCCCTCACCCTAACACTTACCTTCATCCCTAACCCTAATCACAATTCTAACCCTAAATATAATTCTTAGACTTCTTGCTCTCTCAGAGTTTAGAAAGCCTACAAGTTTAGAAGCCTACAGAGGCTCTGCCACTGTGTCCTGCATGAAACCCAGTAGCCCATACCCAGCGTACGATAGAGTGGGTTCCCAGCGACAATTGCAACCTGGAATCCACCGCCTAGTGCAGACAAGGTCCGTGCCCTAAGCATAAACACTACCCCTCACCCATAAACCTAACCTTGAACATAACACTTAACCCTGATCATATTGCTCACCTTAACACTTAAACTTCACCTAACCCTAACTTTAACCCCTTTTCCTAACGTTAATGCATAACACTTATGCTGAGAACAACCCCTATCCCTTAATTCTAAACCTAAATCCTAGCCATAACAGTAACACCTAATCCCTAACCCTAATTCTAAACCGCTAACCCTAACTTTAACCTACCAACAAACCTAACACTAAACCTAACCCCTAACCCTAAACCTACACCAAAAATTCACCCTAACACTTAACCCTTAACCCTAACCCTAACCCCTAACCCTAACTCTTAACCCTGATACTAATCCTAATACTTAATCCAAACCCTAACTGTTAACCCTAACACTAACACCCTAATGCCTAGACATAACCCTAACAGTAACCCTAACACCTAAACCTAACCATAACCCTTAATGTAAACCCTAACCCTGAACTCTAAACCTAACCCTAACTCTTAAACCTAAGTCTATCCTTAACCCCTAAACCTAACCCTAACCATTAACCCTGACGCTAACCTTTAACCCTGACCCTCATGTTAACATTTAACCCTAACCCTAACCCTTAACCCTAACCCTAAGCCTAACACTTAACCCTAATCCAATCCTTTAACCCTAACCCTAAACCTAACCCTAAACCCAACGCTAAACCTAACACTAGCCTCTAAGCCAACCCTAACACTTAACCCCTAACCCTAACACTAATCCTACCCCCTAACCCCTAACCTATAACCATCACTCTAACCCTAACCCCTAATCCCATTCCCAAAACCCTAACCCTAACACTACCCTAATTCACACACTTCTTCCATTCTCAGACTTAAGCAAGCCTAAAATACAGCCATGCCATGCCTGAGATGAGGCTCTGCCTGAGTCCTGCATGTAGTTCTTGGCCCAAGGCCCAGGATACGATGGTGTGGTGTCACGGCAACCCTGCCTGCACCCCTGTAACCATAGATTAAACAGGTCTTGTGCCCTTAAACTAACCGCTAAATCTCAGCCCTAACACTAAACCTAACTCTGAAGCCTAAACCTACCCCTAACCCTAACACTAATCCCTAAACATAACCCTAACCATGAACCCTAAACCTAACCCTACCCCCTAACTATAACCATAACACTTAACTCTAACCCTAAACCTAACACGAACCCTTAAACCTAACCCTAACCCCTAACCCTAACCCTTAACCTTAACCCTAACCATTAACCCTCACACTAACCCTTAACCCTAACCTTATTCCTAATCTTTAATGCTAAACCTAAAACTTAAACATAACCCTGTACCAAACCCTAACCCCTAACCTTAAGCCTAACCCTAAACCTTAACCCTAAACCTAACTGTAACTGATAAAACTAACACTAAATGTTAACCATAACCCTAAGCCTAACCTCTAACCCTAAGCCTAACCCTAAGCCTAACCGCTAACCCTAAGCCCTCACCCTAACAATAACCTTCATCCCTAACCCTAATCATTATCCTAACCCTAAATTTAATTCTCAGATTTCTTGATCTCTGAGAGTTTAGAAAGCCTACAATCCTCCCATGCCATGCATGAAAGGAGACTGTGCCACTGTGTCCTGCATGAAACCCAGGGGCCCATCCACTGCATACAATAGAGTGGGTTCCTGGAGACAATTGCAGCACCGAAGCCACCCACGTAGTGCAGACAGGTTCCATGCCCTAAGCATAAACTCTACCCCTCAGCCATATCCCTAACCCTGAACATAACACATAACATTGATCATATTGCTCACCTTAAAACGTAAACCTCACTGCAACCCTAACTTTAACCACTTACCCTAACGTTAATGCATAACACTTACCCTGAGAACAACCTCTATCCCTTAATTCTAAACCTAACTCCCAGCCATAACTGTAACACCTAATCCCTAACCCTAGTACTAAAATGCTAACCCAAACCTTAAACCTACCAAGAAAGCTAAAACTAACCCTGACCCCTAACCTTAAACTTACACCTAAAAATAATCCTACCCCTTAACAATTAACCCTAACTGTAACCACTAACCCTAACCCTAACTCTTTACCCTGATCCTAATCCTAACAATTAAACCGAACCCTGATTCTTAACCCTAACACTAACACTTACCCTAACGCCTAGACCTAACCCTAACAGCAACCCTAACCCCTAACCGTACCCTACACCATAATGCTAAACCTAACACTGTACCCTAAGCCTAACCCTAACCCTTGAACCTAACTCTATCCCTAACCCATAACCCTAACCCTAACGGCTAACACTGACCCTACGCTAACCCTTAACCCTAACCCTAACCCTTCACCCTAACCCTAGGCCTAACCCTTAACCCTAATCCTGTACCTTAACCCTAACCCTAAACCCTAACCCTAACCATAACACTAACTCCAACCCTAAACCTAACCCTGGCCCTTAATCCAACCCTAACACCTAACCCCAAACCCTAACGCTAACCCTAACCCCTAATCCCTAACCCCTAACCCGCACTCTAACCCCAACTCCTAACCCCAAAACCCTAACTCTAACCCTAACCCTAATTATCACATTTCTTCCATTCTCAGAGTTAACCAGGCCTACAATACAGCCATGCCATGCGTGAGAAAGGCTTCGCCTGAGTCCTGCATGTAGGTTTTGGCCCAAGGCACAGGGTACAATGGTGTGGTGTCATGGCAACACTGTCCGCACCACTCTCACTGTAGATTAAACAGGTCCTGGGCCCTTTAACCAATAAATCTAAGCCCTAACACTAACCCTAACCCCTAACCCTAAACCTAATAGCTAACCATAACAGTAACCCCTAAACATAACCCTAATCATGAACCCTAAACCTAACCCTATACCCTAACCATAACCATAACACTTAAATCTAACCCTAAAACTAACACAAACCCTTAACCCTAAACCTAAGACCTAACCCTAATGCTTAACCTTAACCCTAACTGTTAACCCTCACACTAACCCTTAACCCTAACCCTAATCCTAATCTTTAACCCTAAACCTAAACTTAAACCTAATCCTGTACCAAAACCTAACCCCTAACCTTAACCCTAACCTTAAAACTTAACCCTAAACCTAACTGTAACCATTAAACCTAACACTAAACTTTAACCCTAACCATAATCCTAACCGCTAACCCTATGCCCTCACCCTAACACTAACCTTCATTTCTAACCCTAATCATAATCGTAACCCTAAATCTAATTCTCAGATTTCTTGCTATCTCAAGTTTAGAAAGCCGACAATCCTCCCTTGCCATGCATGAAAGGAGGCTCTGCCACTGTGTCCTGCGTGAAACCCAGGGGCCCATACCCTACATACGATAGAGTGGGTCCCTGGCGACAATCACAGCCCTGAACACCCCCACCTAGTGCAGACAGGGCCCATGCCCTAGGCATAATCACTACCCCTCACCCATAACCCTAACCCTGAAAATAACACATAACTCTGAAACATAAACCTCACTGTAACCCTAAATTTAACCGCTTATCTTAACGTTAATGCATAACACTTACCCTGAGATCAACCCCTATCCCATAATTCTAAACCTAACTCTTAGCCATAACCGTAACACCTTATCCCTAACCCTAATTCTAAACTGCTAACCCTACCTTAACCCTACCAACAAACCTAACACTAACCCTAACACCTAATCCTAAATCTACGCCTAAAAATATTCTTAACCCTTTACCCTTAACCCTAACTCTAACCCCTAACTCTAAGCCTAACTTTTAACCCTGATCCTAATCCTAACAAACTTAACTCTATCCCTTAACCCTAACACTAACCCTTACCCTAACACCTAGACCTAACCTTAACAGTAACTGTAACTCCTAACCCTAAACCTAACCCCTAACACTAACCTAACCCTGAAACCTAAACCTAACCCTAACCCTAGCCCTTAAACCTAACTCTAACCCTAACCCATAACACTAACCCTAACCATTAAACCTCAGCCTAACCCTTAAAACGAATCCTATCCCTTAACCCTAGCCCTGACCCCCTAACCGTAACCCTAGCAGTAGCCCAAACACTAAATGTAACACTAGCCCCTAACCCAACCCTAACTCCTAACCCCTAACTCTAACATTCACCCAAATCCCTAATCCCTAACACCTAACCCTCACTCTAACTTTAACCCCTAACCCCAAACCCATAACCCTAAACCTAACCCTAATTCTCACACTTCTTCCATAATCAGAGTTAAGCAAGCCTACAATACAGCAATGCCATGTGTGAGATGAGGCTCTGCCTGAATCCTGCATGTAGGTCTGCTCCCAAGGCCCTGGGTACAATGGTGTGGTGTCATGGCAATCTTGTCTTCACCCCTCTTACCATAGATTAAACACGTCCTGTGCCCTTAAAGTAACCGATAAATCTAAGCCGTAACACTAACACTAACCCCTCACCCTAAACCAAAACCCTGACCCTAGAGCCCAACACTAGCTATAAAACTTTATCCTAAACATAACCCCTAACCCTAACACTAATGCCTAAAGGTAACCCTAACCATGAACCTTAAACCTAACCCTAATCTCTAACCCTAACCATAACACTTAATTCTAACCCTAAACCTAACATGAACCCTTAACCCTAACCCTAAACCCGATTCCTAACTCTTAACCGTACCCAAA
The DNA here is from genome assembly GCF_041146395.1 of Eulemur rufifrons. Taxonomy (NCBI): domain Eukaryota; kingdom Metazoa; phylum Chordata; class Mammalia; order Primates; family Lemuridae; genus Eulemur; species Eulemur rufifrons. The sequence goes on along the minus strand of NW_027182826.1, from coordinate 1,529,818 downwards.
CTGTTAACCATCACACTAACACTTAAACCTAACCCTAATCCTAATCTTTAACACTAAACCTAACACTTAACCTTAACACTGTACCAAAACCTAACCCCTAACCCCTAACCGTAAATGTTAACCCTAAACTTAACTGTAACCATTAAATCTAACACAAACCTTTAACCCTGACCCTAACCCTAAACCCTAACCCTAAGCCCTCACCCTAACACTGACCTTCATCCCTAAACCTAACCATAATCCTAACCCTAAATATAATTCTGAGACCTCTTGCTTTCTCGGAGTTTATAAAGCCAACAATCCTCCTATGCCATGCATGAAAGGAGTCTCTACCACTATGTCCTGCTTGAAATACAGGGCACATACCCAGCGGATGATAGAGTGGGTTCACGGTGACAATCTCAGCCCCCTAAGTCCCCCGCCTAGTGCAGACAAGGCACATGCCCTAAGCATAAACACTACCCCTCACCCATAACTCTAGTCTTGAAAATAACACCTAACCCTGAACCACTTGCTCACGTTAGAATGTGAACCTCATCTTAACCCTAACTTTAACCACTTATCCTAACGTTAATGCAGAACACTTACCCTGAGAACAATCTCTATCCCATAATTCTAATGCTAACTCTTATTCATAACTGTAACACCTAATTCCTACCCCTAATTATAAACCGCTAACCCTAACCATAACCCTACCAACAACCCTAACACTAACACTAACCCTAACCATATGCCTAAAAGTAACCCTAACCTTTGATCCTTAACCCTAACCCCTAACCCTTACCCTAACCCTTAACCCTAATCATAATCCTCACCATGAAACCTAACCCTATATCTTAACCCTAATCGTAACACTTACTCTGATGCCTAAACCTAACCCTAACACTAACCTAACACCTAACTCTTACCCTAACTCCTAATGCTAACCCTAAACCTAACAACACTTAAACCTAAACCTATCCCTAAACCCTAACCCTATCTGTTAACACTCACCCTAACCATTAACCCTAACCCTAAACCTTAACCCTAACCCTAACACTTAACCCTAGCCCCAAGCCCAACCCTTAATCCTAACCCTAACCCTAAACCCTAACCCTAACACTAACCCCAACACTAAACCTAACCCTACCCCTAACCCAACCCTAACTCCTAACCACTAACCCTAACACTAACCCTAATCCCTAAACCCTAACTCCTAACCCACAATCTAATCCTAACCCCTAACCCTAAACCCCTAACCCTACCATAACCCTAATTCTCACACTTCCTCCATTCTCAGAGTTAAGCAAGCCTACAATACAGCCATACAATGTGGGAGATGAGGCTCCTCTTGAGTCCTGCATGTAGGTTTGGGTCCAAGGCCCAGGGTATGATGGTGTGGTGTCGCGGTGACCTTCTCCGCACACCTCTCACCCTATATTAAACAGGTCTTGTGCCCTTAAACTAACCGCTAAACCTAACCCTTAACACTAAACCTATCCCCTATCTCTAAACCTAAGCCCTCATCCTAATGCCCAAAACTAATTCCAAACCCTTACCCTAAACATAACCCCTAAGCCCAACCCTAACCCCTAAACATAACCCTAACCATGAACCCTAAACCTAACCCTAACCTCTAACCCTAAACATAACATTTAACTCTAAACCTAAACCTAACACCAACCCTTAACTCTAACCCTAACCGCTAGCCCTAACACTTAACCTTAACCATAACCATTAACCATGACACTAACCCTTAACCCTAACCCTAATCCTAATCTTTAACCCTAAACGTAACACTTAACCCTTACCCTGTACCAAACCCTAACCCCTAACCTTAACGCTAACTCTAAACCTAACTGTAACCGTTAAAACTAACACTAACATTTAATCCTAACCCTAACCCTAAGCCCTCACCCTAGCACTAAACTTCATCCTTAACCCTAACCATAATCCTAACCCTAAATCCTAACCCTAAATCTAACTCTCAGTTTTCTTGTTTCTCAGAGTTTAGAAAGACTACAATCCTCCCATTGCATATGTGAAAGGAGGCTCTGCCACTGTGTCCTGCATGAAACCCAGGGGCCCTTACCCAGCGTATGATAGAGTGGATTCCCGGCGACAATCATAGACCCCCTAACCACCCTGCCTAGTGCATACAGGGCCCGTGACATAAGCATAAACACTACCCCTAACCCATAACCCTAACCCTGAACATAACACCTAACCCTGATCCTATTGCTCATCTTAACATGTAAAACTCACCGTAACCCTAACATTAACCCCTTATTCTAATGTAAATGCATAACACTTAAGCTGAGAACAGCCTCCATCCCATAATACTAACCCTAACTCCTAGCCATAACCGAAACACCTAATCCCTAAAACTAATTCTAAACCGCTAACCCTACCAACAACCCTAACACTAACCCTAACCCTAATCCCTCATCCTAACAATACGCCTAGTAATAACTCTAACCCTTAACCCTTGATACTAACCCTAACCCCTAACCATAACCATTACATTTAACTCTAACCCTAAATCCAACACGAACCCTTAACTCTAACCCTAACCACTAACCCTAACACTTAACCTTAACATTCACGGTTAACACTCACACTAACCCTTAACAATAACTCTAATCCTAATTTTTAACCCTAAGGCTAACTCTAAACCCTAACCCTGTACAAACCCTAACCACTAACCTTAACCCTAAGCCAAGACTTAACACTAAACCTAACTGTAAACGTTAAAACTAACACTAATCTTTAAACATAATTCTAACCCTAACCCCTAAACCTAAGCCCTCAAACTAAAACTAACCTTCATCCCTAACTCTAACCATAATCCTAAAACTAAATCTGATTCTTATTCTAAATCTGATTCTCAGACTTATTGCTCTCTCAGAGTTTAGAAAGCCTACAATGCTCCCATACCATGTGTGAATGGAGGCTCTGCCACTGGGTCCTGCATGAAACCCCGGGCACCATACACAGCGTACGATAGAGGGGGTTGCCTGCTATAATCCCAGGCCCCTAACCGGCCTGCATCATTCAGACAGGGCCCATGCCCTAAGCATAAACACTGCCCTCAACCCATAAACTTAACCGTGAACATAACACCTAGCCCTGATCTTATTGTTCATCTTAACACGTAAACATCATCGTAACCCTAACTTTAACCCCTTATCCTAACGTTAGTGCATAACACTTACCCTGATAACAACCTCTATCCCATAATTCTAACCCTAACTCCTGGCAATAACCGTAAAACTTAATCCCTAACCCTAAATCTAAATGGATAACACTAACCCTAACACTACCAACAACCCTAACACTAACCCTAACCCTAAACCCTAATCCTAACCCTATGCCTAAAAATAACCCTAACCCTTAACCCTTAACCCTAACCCCTAACCCTAACCATAACACTTAACTCTAACCCTAAACCCAACACAAACCCTTAACCCTAACCCCAACCCCTAACCCTAACACTTAACCTTAACTCTAACCCTTAACCCTCACTCTAACCCTTAACTGTAGCCCTAATCCTAACCTTTAACCCTAAACCTAACACTTAAACATAACCCTGTACCAATCCCTAACCTCTAACCTTAACTCTAACCCTACACCTTAATGGTAAACCTAACTGTGACCGTTAAACCTAACAATAACCTTTAACACTAACTCTAACCCTAACCCCTAAACCTAATTCCTCACCCTAACACTAACCTTCATCCCTAACCCTAACCATAATCCTAACCCTAAATCTAATTCTCAGACATCTTGCTTTCTCAGAGTTTATAAAGCCTACAAACCTCCCATGCCATCGTGAAAGGAGGCATTGCCACTGTGTCCTGCATGAAACCTAGGGGGCCCTACCCAGCATAAGATAGAGTGGTTTCCTGGTGACAATCCCAGACCATTAACCCCCCAGCCTAGTTCAGTAAGGGCCCTTGCCCTAAGCATAAACTCTACCCCTCACCCATAACCCTAACCCTTAACATAACACCTAACCCTGATCCTATTGCTTACCTTAAAACATAAACCTCACCGTAACCCTAACTTTAACCCCTTCTCCTAAGTTTAGTGCATAACACTAACCGAGACAATAACCCCTATCCCTTAATTCTAATCCTAACTCCTAGCCATAAGTGTAACACCTAAACCAAAAACCCTAATTCTAAACTTCTAACCTTAACCTTAACCCTACCAAAGACCCTAACCCTAACCCTACACTTAAAATAACCCTAACACTTGACCCATAACCCTAACCTCAACACCTAACTCTAACCCTTAACTCTGATGCTAATCCTAACAATTAAACCTAACCCTAACTCTGAAACCTAAAGCTAACCTTTAACATAACACCTCGACATACACTTAATAATAAGCTTAACCCCTAACCCCTAACCCTAACCCTAAACCCTAATGCTAATCCTGACACTGAACCCTAACCCTACGACTATCCACTAACCCTAACCCTTAACCCCACCCCTATCCCTAACCCCTAAGCCTAACACTAACTGTTAACCCTCACCCTGCCCCTTAACCCTAACCCTAATCCTAATCTTTAAACCTAAACTTAATACTTAACCCTAACCCTGTACCAAACCCTAACAACTAACGTTAACACTAACCCTAAGACTTAACCTTAAACCTAACTGCAATTGTTAAAACTAACACTAAACTTTAACCCTAACTATAACCCTAACCCCTAACCCTAAGCCCTCACCCTAAGACTAACCTGCATCTCTAACCCTAACAATAATCCTAGCCCTAAATCTAATTCTCAGACTTCTTGCTTTCTCAGAGTTTAGAAAGCCTACAATACTCCCATGCAATGCATGAAAGGAGGCTCTGCCACTGTGTCCTGCATGAAACCCAGGGACGCATACCCAGTGTATGATAGAGTGGATTCCTGGCGACAATCCCAGCCACCTAAGTCCCCCGCATAGTGGAGACTGGGCCTGTGTCTTAAGCATAAACATTACGACTCACCAATAACAATAACCCTGAACATAACACCTAACCCTGATCCTATTGCACATCTTAAAATGTAAACCTCACCATAGCCCTAACTTTAACCCCTCATGCTAACGTTAATTCACAACACTTAGGCTGAGAACAACCCCTATCCCATAATTCTAACCTTAACTGCTAGCCATAACCCTAACACCTAATCCCTGACATTAATTCTAAACCACTAAACCTAACCTTAACCCTACAAACAACCCTAACACTAACCCTAACCGTAATCCCTCATCCTAAACCTACGCCTAAGAATAGCCCTAACCCTTAACCATTAAAACTAACCCTAAACCCTAACCCTAACCATAACACTTAACTCTAACCCTAAATGCAACACGAACCCTTAACCCTAACCTTAACCACTAACCCTAACATTTAACCTTAACGTTAACCATTAACACTCACACTAATCCTGAACTCTAAACCTAATCCAAATTTTTAATTCAAACATTAATGCTTAACCCTAACCCTGTACCAAACCCTAACCCCTAACCTTTATCCTAACCCAATGCTTAACCCTAAAGCAAGGCTTAACCATAAACCTAACTGTATCTGGTAAACCGAACACTGACATTTAACCTTAGCTCTAACCCTAACGCCTAAACCTAAGCCCTCACCCTAACACTAACCTTCATCCCTAACCCTAATCATAATTCTAACCCTAAACATAATTCTTAGACTTCTTGCTATTTCAGAGTTTAGAAAGCCTACAATCCTCCCATGCCATGCATGAAAGGAGGCTCTGCCACTGTGTCCTGCATAAAATCCAGGGGCCCAAACCCAGCGTATGATAGAGTGGGTTCCCAGCGACAATCGCAGCCCTGAACCCCCCGCCTAGTGCAGACATGGTCTGTGACCTAAGAATAAACACTACCTTTCACCCATAACCCTAACCCTGAACATAACACCTACTCCCATACCGTATAGCTCACCTAAAAACATAAACCTCACTGTACCCCTAACTTTAACACCTTATCCTAACGTTAAGACATAACACTGACTGTGAAAAAAAACCCTATCTCTTAATTCTAACCCTAACTCCCAGCCATAACTGTAACACATAATCTCTAACACTAATTCTAAATCCCTAACCCTAACCCTACAACTACCCTAAAACTAACCCTAAGACCTAATCCTAATCCTATGCCTAAAAAAACACTACCCCTTAAACTTAAACCTAACCCTAACCCCAAACCCTAACCATAACACTTAACTCTAACCCTAAACCTAACACGAACCTTTAAGCCTAACCCTAACCCTAATCCATAACCCTAACCCTGAGCATAACACCTAACCCTGACCCTATTGCTCACCTTAACACATAAATCTCACCTTAACCCTAACTTTAACCACTTATCCTAACGTTAATGCATAACACTCACCCTGAAACAACCCCTATCCCATAATTCTAACCCTAACTCTTAGCCATAACCATAACACCTAATCCCTAACCCTAATTCTAAACCAGTAACACTAACGTTAACCCTAACAACAACCATAACACTAACCATAAACCTAACCCCTAATACGAACCCTAGGCGTAAAAATAACCCTAACCCTAACCCTAACCCTATCCCATAATTCTACCCTAAATCCTAGGAATAACTGTAACAACTAATCCATAACCCTAGTTCTAAATGGTAACTCTAAACTTAACCCTACCAACAAACCTAACCCTAACGCTAATCCTAGCAAAAACCCTAACAGTAACACTAACCCTAACACCTGATCTTAACAGTCCACCTGAAAATAACCTTAACCCTTAACCCTAACCCAGCCCCTAACCCTAACCATAACACTTTAACCCCAAACCTAACACGAAACTTTAACCCAAACCATAATCCATAACCCTACCGTTAACCTTAACTCTAACCATTAACCCTCACACTAACCCTTAACCCTAACCCTAATCCTAATTTTATCCTAAACCTAACACTTAACGGTAACCCTGTACCAAACCCTAACCCCTAACCTTAAACCTCACCCTAAACCGTAACCATAAACCTAACTGTAACCATTAAAACTAACACTAGGCCGGGCGCGGTGGCTCACGCCTGTAATCCTAGCACTCTGGGAGGCCGAGGAGGGTGGATCGCTCAAGGTCAGGAGTTCGAGACCAGCCTGAGCAAGAGCGAGACCCCGTCTCTACTAAAAATAGAAAGAAATTATATGGACAACTAAAAATATATATAGAAAAAATTAGCCGGGCATAGTGGCGCATGCCTGTAGTCCCAGCTACTCGGGAGGCTGAGGCAGTAGGATCGCTTACGCCGAGGAGTCTGAGGTTGCTGTGAGCTAAGCTGACGCCACGGCACTCACTCTAGCCTGGGCAACAGAGTGAGACTCTGTCTCAAAAAAACAAAAAAAAACTAACCCTAACTCTACCCATAACCTCTAACCCTAAGCCCTCACCCTACGACTAATCTTTCTCCCTAACCTTAACCATAATCCTAACCCTAAATCTAATTCTCAGACTTCCTGCTGTCTCACAGTTTAGAAAGCCTACAATCATCCCATGACATGTGTAAAAGGAGGCTCTGCCACTGTGTCCTGCATGAAACCGAACTGCCAATACCCAGCATAAGATAGAGTGGTCTCCCGGCAACAATCCTAGACCCCTAAACCCCTGCCTAGTGAAGAGAAGGACCGTGACCTAACCATAAACACTACACCGAACCCATAACCCTAACCCTGAACATAACATCTAACCCTGATCTTATTGCTCACCTTAACACGTAGACCTCACTGTAACCCTAACTTTAACCCCTATCCTAACGTTAATGCTTAACACTTACCCTGAGTACAAACCCTATCCCATAATTCTAACCTTAACTCCTAGCCATAACCGTAACACCTAATCCCTAACTCTAATTCTGAACCGCTAACCCTAACTTTAACCCTACCAACAACTGTAACACTAAGACTAACCCTAACCCCTAATGCTAAACCTATGCCTAAACATAAACCTAACTCTTAACCCATTAACCCTAACGCTTAACCCTAACCATAACACTTAACTCTAAAGCGAAACCTAACATGCACCCTTAACCCTAACCCCGAACACTAACACTTAACGTTAACCCTCACACTAACCCTTAACCCTAACCCTAATCCTAATCTTTAACCCTAACCATAACACTTAACGCTAACCCTGTACCAAACCCTAACCCCTAACCTTAACCCTAACTGTAAACCTTAACCCTGAACCTAACTGTAACTGGTAAACCTAACCCTAACCCTAACCCTAAGCCCTCACCCTAAGACTAAACTTCATCCCTAACCCTAACCATAATCTTAGTCCTAAATCTAATTGTAGACTTCTTGTTTTCTCAGAGTTTAAAAACCCTACAATCCTCCAAAGCCATGCAAGAAGGCCGGCTCTGCCACAGTGTCCTGCATGAAACCCAGGGGCCCATACTCTGCGTACAATAGAATGGGTTCCCAGCGACAATCACAGCCCCCTACCTCCCCCTCCTAGTGCAGACAGGGCCCGTGCCCTAAGCAAAAACCCTGCCCTTCACCCATAACCATAACCCTGAACATAACACCTAACCCTGATGTTATTGCTCATCTTAACACGTAAACCTGACCATAACCCTAACTTTAACCCCCTATCCTAAAGTTAATGCGTAACACTTACCCTAAGAACATCCCCTATCCCTTAATTCTAAGCCTAACTCCTAGCATAACCGTAACACCTAATCCTAAAACTTAATTATAAACTACTAAACGTTACCTTAACCCTACAAACAACCATAACACTAACCCTAACCCTAACCCTAACCCTAACCCTTATCCCTGATCCTAATCCTAACAATTAAACCTAATCTTAACTCTTAACTCTAACACTAACCATTACCCTAACGCCTAGAAGAAACCCTAACAGTATACCTAAACCCTAACCCCTAATGCTAACCCTAACCCTGAACTCTAAACCTAACCCTAATCCTGTCCCTTAAACCTAACACTATCCCTAACCCATAACCCTAGTCCTAACCGTTAACACTCACCCTAACCCTTAACTCGGACCGAAAGCCTAACACTTAACCCTAACCCTATCCCTTAACGCTAACCCTAAGCCTTAACACTTTACCCCAATCCTATCCCTTAAGCCTAACCCTAACCCTAACAGTAACCCTAACTCTGAATCTAACCCTGGCCCCTAAACCAACCCTAACCCGTAACCCCTAACCCTAACACTAACCTTAACTCCTAATTCCTAACCCCTAAATGACACTCGAACCCTAACCCCTAACCCTAAACACCTAACCATAATCATAACCCTAATTCTCACACTTCCTCCATTCTCAGAGTTCACCAAGCCTTCAATAGAGCCATGCCATTAGTGAGAAGAGGCTCCACCTGAGTCCTGCATGTAGGTCTGGGCCCAAGGACCAAGAACGATAGTGTAGTGTCGAGGTGACCCATTCTGCACCCTTCTCACCATAGATTAAACAGGTCCTGTGCCCTTAAACTAACCATTAAATCTAAGCCCCAACACTAAACCTAAACCCTAACCCTAAACCTAAGCCCTTATCCTAATGCCAAACACTAACACTAAACAGTCACCCTAAACCAAACCGTAACCCTAACCCCTAAACGTAACCCTAACCATGAACCCTAAAACTAACCCTAAACTCTAACCCTAACCATAACACTTAACTCTAACCCTAAACCTAACATGGACCCTTAACCCTAAACCTAACTCCTGACCCTAACACTTAACACTAACCGTTAACCCTCACACTCACCCTGAAACCTAACCCTAATCATAATCTTTAACCCTAAACCTAACACTTAACCCTTACCCTGTACCAAAACCTAACCCCTAAACTTAACCCTAACACTAAACCTTAACCCTAAACCTAACTGTAACAGTTAAACTTAATACTAACCTTTAACCCTAACCCTAACCCCTAACCCTAAGGCCTCACCTTAACACTAACCTTCATCCCTAACCCTAACCGTAATCCTAACCCTAAATCTAATTCTCAGACTTCTGGCTTTCTCAGAGTTTAGAAAGCCTATAATGCTCCCATGCCATGTGTGAAAGGAGGCTCTGCCACTGTGTCCAGCATGAAACCCAGGGGCCAATACCCAGCGTACGATAGAGTGGGTTCCTGGCGAATATGCTAGCCCCCTAACTCCTCCGCCTAGTGCAGACAAGGCACATGCCCTAAGCATAAACACAAACCCTAACCAATAACCCTAACCAATAACCCTAACCATAACCATTAACTCTCACCCTAACCTTTAACCCTGACCCTAGCCCTAACCCGTAACCCTATCCCTAAACCTTTACCCTAACACTAAGCCTAAGCCTTAGCCTTACCTCTAACCCTATCATTTAACCCTAGCCTAAACCCCTAAATGTTTCACTAACCATGAACCCTAAACTTAACCGTAACCCCTAACCCTAACCATAACATTTAACTGTAACCCTAACCTAACATGACCCTTTAACCCTAAACCTAACCCCTAACCCTAGCCCTTAACCTGAACCCTAAACTTTTACCCTCACACTAACCTTTAACACTAACCATAATGCTAATCTTTAACCCTAAACCTAACACTTAACACTTACCCTGTATGAAAACCTAACCCCTGACCTTAACCCTCACACTAAACCTTAACCCTAAACCTAACTGTAACCGTTAAAACTAACACTAACCTTAACCTTAACACTTTACCCTAAGCCTTCACCTTAACACTAATCTTCATCCCTAATCCTAACCATAATCCTAACCCTAAATCTTAATCTCAGACGTCTTCCTCTCTCAGAGTTTAGAAAGCCCTCACCCTAAAACTTAAGCGTAAATATAAGTGTAACCGTTTAAACTAACACTGACCTTTAACCATAACCCTAACCCTTAACCCGAACCCTAAGCCTAACTCTTAACCCTAATCCTATCCCTTAACCCTACCCTAACCCCAAACCTGAACTCTAACACTAACCCCAACCCTAAACCTAACCTAGCCCCTAACACAACCCTCACCCCTAACCCCTAACCCTAACACTAACCCTAACCCCTAATGCCTAAACTCTATCCCTCATTAGAACACTATCCCCTAAACCCAAATCCCTAATCCTAATCATAACCCTAATTCTCACAATTCTTCCATTCTCAGAGTTAACCAAGCCTACAATACAACTATGGCATGCGTGAAAACAGGCTCCCCCTGATTCCTGCATGTAGGTCTGAGCCCAAGGCCCAGGGTACAATGCTGTGGTGTCACAGCGACCCATTCCACACCCTTCTCACCATAGATTAAACAGGTCCTCTGACCTTAAACTAACCACTAAATCTAAGCCCTAACACTAACACTAACACCTAACCCTAAACAGAAACCCTGACCCAAACGCCCTACACTAACTCTAAACCCTTACACTAAACCTAACCCCTAAACATAACCCTAACCATGAACCCTAAACCTAAACCTAAATCCAAACACTTAAGTGTAATATTAAACCTAACATGAACTCTTAACCCTGACTCTAAACCCTAACCCTAAACCCAAACCCTAACCCTTCACCTAAACCCTAACCGTTAACTCTCACACTAACCCTTACACCTAACATTAATCCTAATCTTGAACCCTAAGCCAAACGCTTAACCCTTGCCCTGTACCAAACCCTAACCCCTAACCTTAATGCTAACCCTAAACCTTAACCCTAAACCTAACTGTAACTGTTCAACCTAACACTAACCTTTAACCCTAACCCTAACCCCTAAACCTAAGCACTCTCCCTAACACTAACCTTCATCCCTAACCATAACCATAATTCTAATCCTAAATCTAATTCTCAGACTTCTTGCTTTCTCAGAATTTAGAAAGCCTGCAATCCTCCCATGCCATGCATGAAAGGAGGCTCTGCCACTGTGTCCTGCATGAAACCCAGAGGCCCATACCCAGCATACGATAGAGTGGGTTCCTGGTGACAATCCCAGCCTCCGAACCCCCCACCAAGGGAAGACAGAGCCTGTGCCTTAAGCATAAACCCTACCCCTAACCCATAACCCTAACCCTTATCATAACACATGACCCTGATCCTATTGCTCACCTTAACACGTAAAACTCACTGAAACACTAACTTTAACACCTTATCATAACGTTAATGAATAATACTTACCCTGAGGACAACCCCTATCCCATAATTCTTACCCTAACTCCTAGTCATAACTGTAAAACCTAATACTTAATTGTAAGCCCCTAACCCTAAACTTAACCCTACCAGCAGCCCTAACATTAATGCTAACCTTAACCTTTGATCCTTAACCCTAAACCCTCACCCTAACCCTTAACCGTTATCCTAATTCTACGCCTTAAACCTAACTCTATCTCTTAACCCTAATACTAACATTTACCCAAACGCCTAGACCTAACCCTAACACTAACCTAACACCTAAACCTAGCCCTAACCCTAACCCCTAATGCTAACCCTAACCCTGAACACTAAACCTAACCCTAACACTAAAGCCTAACACTATGCCTAACCCCTAACCCTAACCCTAACCGTTAACCCTCAACCTGACCCTTAGCCCTGACCCGAACGCTAAACCTTAACCATAACTGAATCCTAAACCTAAGCCCAACCCGTAACCCTAATCCTATCCCTTAACCCTAACCCTAAACCCTAACCCTAAGCACTCACCCTAACACCAACCTTCATCCCGAATCATAATCATAATCCTAACCATAAATCTAATTCTCAGACTTCTTGCTCTCTGAGCATTTAGAAAGCCTACAATCCTCTCATGCCATGTGTGAAAGGAGGCTCTGCCACTGTGTCCTTCATGAAACCCGAGGGCCCATACTCAGTGAATGCTAGAGTGGGTTCCCGGAGACAATCGCAGCCCACAACCCCCAGTCCTAGTGCAGACAGTGCCCGTGCCTTAAGCATAAACTCTACCACTCACCCATAAACCTAACCCTGAACATAACACCTAACCCTGATCCGAATGCTCACCTTAACAGGTAAAGCTCACCATAACACTAACTTTAACCACTTACCCTAACTTTAAGCATAAAACTTACCCCTGAGAACAACCCCTATTCCATAATTCTAACCCTAACTCCTTATCATAACCGTAACACCTAATCCCTAACCCTAATTCTAAACCGCTAAACCTTACCTTAACCCTACAAACAACACTAACACTAACCCTAACACTAAACGCTAACCCTAACCCTACCCCTAAAAATAACCTTAACACTTTACCCTTAACCCTAATCTTAATCCCTAACACTAAGCTTAATCCTTAATCTTGATCCTAATCCTAACAATTAAACCTAACCTTAACCCTTAACCCTAACACTAACCCTTAACCTAATGCCTAGCCCTAACCGTAGCAGTAACCCTAGCTCTAACCCTGACCCTAACCCTTAAACCCAACACTATCCTTAACATGTAACCCTAACCCTAAACATTAACCCACATCCTTACACATACCTTGGACCGTAACACTAACCCTTAACCCTAAGCCTATCCCTTAATGCTAACCCTAAGCCTTAATGCTTAACCCTAATCCTATCCCTTAACCCTAACCCTATCCCTTAACCCTAACCCTACCGCTACCCCTACCCTACCCTAACCCTAAACTTAACCCCAACCCCAACTCTAACCCTAAACCCTAACCCTAACCCTAACCCTAACCCCTAAAACTAACCCCTAACCCCTACCCTAACCCTAAACCTAACACCAACCCGTAACCCTAACCCTAATCCCTAAACCTAACCCTAACCCCTAGCGCTAACCATAACCCTAACCCCTAACCCTAACCCCTAACCCTAATCCTAACACCTAAACCCCAACCCTAACCATAACCCCTAACCCTAACCCTAACCACTAATACTAACCCTAATCACTAACCTTAACCCTAACTCATAACCCTAACCCCTAACCCTAACCCGTAACCCTAACCCCCCTAACCATGACACTGACCCTGACCCTTAACCCTAACCTAACCCCTAAACCTAACCCCTAACCCCTACCCTAACCCTAACCCTAACACCAACCCCTAACCATAACCCTAATCCCTAACCCTAACGCTAACCCCTAACGCTAACCCTAACCCCTAACCCCTAACCCTAACCCCTAACCATAATCCTAACCCCTAACCCCAACCCTAACCATAAGCCCTAACCCTAACCTTAACCCCTAGCCCTAACCCTTACTCCAACCCCAACCACAAACCTAAATCCTAACCCTAACCCCTAACGCAAACACTAATCCAAACTTTTAACCCTGACCCTAACCCTAATCCTTAATGATAACACTAACACTAAACCCTAACCCTAAGTGCAACACTTAACCTTAATCCTATCCCTTAACCATAACCCTAACACTAACCCCTAACACTAACCCCTAACCCTAAACCTAACCCCTAACACTAACCCCTAACACTAACCTTAACCCCTAACCCTAAACCCTAACCCTAACCCCTAACCCTAACCCTACGCCTATGCCTACCCCTAACCTTTAACCCTAACCCTAACACAACCCTAATCCTAACCCTAACCCCTAATCCCAACCCTAACACTAACTCCTACCCTAACCCCTAACCCTAACGTCTAACCCTAACACAACTCTAACCCTAACCCAACCCTAATCCTAACCCTACACAACTCTAACCCTAACCCCTAACCCTAACCCCGAACCCTAACCCAAATCCCTACCCCTAACCCTAACCCCAACCCCTAACCCCTAACTATAACAATAAACAAACACGAACCCTAACACCTAACCCTAACCCCTAACCCTAACCCCTAACCCTAACCCTAACCCCTAAGCCTAACCTGAACCCCAACCCCTAACCCTAAACCTAACACCTAACCCTAACCGAAACCCTGACCCTAACTCTAACCCGTAAGCCTAACCCTTAACCCTAACCCTAACCCAACCCTAACCCTAACCCTAAACCCTAACCACAACCACCACCCTAATGCAACCCAACCCTACACTAACACTAACCGTAAACCCTAACCCTAACACCTAACCCTAACCCTAATCTAACACTAACCTCTAACACAAACCATAACACATAACCCGAACCCTAACCCCTAACCCTAACCACTAACACTAACACTAAAACCTAACCCTAACCGCTAAGCCTAACCCGAACCCCTAACCCCTAATCCTAACCATAACCTAACCCTAAACCTAACACCTAACCCTTAACCCTAACCCTAACCCCGAGCCTAACCCTAACCCCAACCCCTAAATCTAAACCTAACCCCTAACCCTAACCAAAACCCTAACCCTAACCCTAAACAATAACCCTAACCGCTAACCCTAACCCCAACCCCAACCCCAACCCTAAAACATAACCCCTAACCCGTAACCCTAACCCTAAACCCTAACCCTAGCCCTAACCCCTAACTCTAACCCTAACCCATAACCCACACACTCACCCTCACCGTAACCCCTAACCCTAACCCTAACCCAAACACTAAACCCAACTCCAACCCAAGCCCTAAACCCTAACCCTAACCCCTAACCCTAGCCCTAACCCTAACCCTAACCCTAATCCAAACCCTAGCCTTAAACCCTAACCCTACCCCTAACACAAACACTAACCCCTAACCCTAAACCTAACCCCTAACCCAAGACCTAACCCTAACCCTCACCCTCACCCTAACCCTAACCCTGTTAACCCTCACCCTAACCCTAACCCTAACCCCTAACCCTAACCCCTAACCCTAACCCTAACACCTAACCCCAACCCCAATACCTAAACCTAACCGAACCCTAACCCTAACCCTAACCACTAACCCGAACCCTAGCCCTAGCCTTAACCCTAACCGTAACTCCTAACACTAACCCTAACACTAACCCCTGATGCTAACCCTAACCCCAAACCCTAACCCTACCCCTACGCCTAACCCTAACACTAACCCCTAACACTAACCCTACCCCTACCGCTACCCCTACCCTACCCTAACCCTAACCCCTAACCCTACCCTAACCCTAACCCCAACCCCAACCCTAACCCTAAACCCTAACCCTAAACCCCCTAACCATGACACTGACCCTGACCACTAACCCTAACCCTAACCCCTAACCATAACCCTAACACCTAAACCTAACCCCTAACCCCTACCCTAACCCTAACCCTAACACCAACCCCTAATCATAACCCTAATCCCTAACCCTAACGCTAACCCCTAATTCTAACCCTAACCCCTAACTCCTAACCCTAACCCCAACCCTAATCCTAAACCCTAACCCCAACCCTAACCATAAGCCCTAACCCTAACCTTAACCCCTAGCCCTAACCCTAACTCCAAACCCAACCACAAACCTAAATCCTAACCCTAAACCCTAACCCAAACACTAACCCAAACTTTTAACCCTGACCCTAACCCTAATCCTTAATGATAACACTAACACTAAACACTAACCCTAAGCGCAACACTTAACCTTAAGCCTGTCCCTTAACCGTAACCCTAACACTATCCCCTAACCCTAACCCCTAACCCTAACCCTAACACTAACACCTAACACTAACCCTAACCCATAACCCTAACCCCTAACCCTAACCCTACTCCTATAACTACCCCTAACCTTTAACCCTAACCCTAACACAACCCTAATCCTAAACCTAACCCCTAATCCCAACCCTAACACTAACTCCTACCCTAACCCCTAACCCTAACGTCTAACCCTAACACAACCCTAACTCTAACCCTAATCCAACCCTAAAGCTAACCCTAACCCTAACCCCGAACCCTAACCCAAAGCCCTAACCTTAACCCTAACACCAACCCCTAACCCCTAACTATAACCCTAACCAAACCCAAACCCTAACACATAACCCTAACCCCTAACCCTAACCCCTAAACCTAACCCTAACCCCTAAGCCTAACCCGAACCCCAACCCCTAACCCTAAACCTAACACCTAACCCTAACTGAAATCCTAACCCTAACTCTAACTCATAAGACTAACCCTTAACCCTAACCCTAACACTAACCCTAAACCCTAACCCTAACCGCTAACCCTAACCCGAACCCCTAATCCCTAACCCTAAACATAACCTAACCCTAACCCTAACACCTAAGCCTTAACCCTAACCCTAACCTTAACCCCGAAGCCTAACCCTAACCCCAACCCCTAAACCTAAACCTAACCCCTAACCCTAACCGAAACTCTAACCCTAACCCTTAACCCTAACCCTAAACCCTAACCCTAACCCTAAACCTAACCCTAACCGCTAACCGTAACCCCAACACCAACCCTAAAACCTAACCCCTAACCCGTAACACTAACCCTAAACCCTAACCCTAGCCCTAACCCCTAACTCTAACCCTAACCCATAAACCACACACTCACCCTCACCGTAACCCCTAACCCTAACCCTAACCCAAACACTAAACCCAACACCAACCCAAGCCCTAACCCCTAACCCTAACTCCTTACCCTAGCCCTAACCCTAACACTAGCCCTAACCCTAACCTTAAACCCTAACCCTACCCCTAACACAAACCCTAACCCCTAAGCCTAAACCTAACCCCTAACCCAAGAGCTAACCCTAACCCTCACCCTCACCCTAACCCTAACCCTGTTAACCCTCACCCTAACCCTAACCCCTAACCCTAACCCCTAACCCTAACCCTAACCCCTAACCCCAACCCCAACCCCTAACCCTAACCCAACCCTAACCCTAACCCTAACCACTAACCCTACCCTAGCCCTAGCCTTAACCCTAACCGTAACTGCTAACACTAACCCTAACGCTAACCGCTGATGCTAACCCAAACCCCAAACACTAACCCTATCCCCTACGCCTAACCCTAACCCTACCCCTAACCCTAACCCCAAACCCTAACTCCTAAACCTAAAACCTAACCCTACCCCAACCCCAACCCTAAACCCTAACCCTAACACAAACCCCTAAACCTAACCCTAACACTAACCCCAATCCTAATTCTAACCATACCCCCTTGATAAAACACTAACTCCTAACCCCTAACCCTAACAATAACAATAAACCCTAATCGCTAATCCCTAACCCTAATGCTTAACCTTTACCCTAAACGTTAACCCTGACCCTAGCCCTTAACACTGACCCTAACCTTAACCTTTAACTCTAAGCCTGACCCTTAACCCTAACACTAAGGAAAACCCTTAACGCCAATCTTTTCCCTTAACCCTAACCCTAACAGTACGGCTAAAAATAACTCTAACCTTTGATCCTTAAACCTAACCCCTAACACTTACTTTAACCCCAATCCCTAACCTTAATCCTAAGCATTAAACCTAACCCTATCTCTTAACCCTAACCTTAGCCCCTACCCTAACGCCTAGATCTAACCCTAAATCTAACCTACCACCTAATCCTAACCTTAAGCCCTAAAGCTAACTCTAACCCTGTACCGTAAACCTACCCGTAACTCTTAACACTAATCCTATCCGTAAACCTTAACCCTGACCCTAACCATTACCCGCACCCAAACATTTAACCCTGACCCTAACCCTAATCCTTAACGATAACCCTAACACTAAACCCTAACCCTAAGCCCAACACTTAACCCTAATCCTAACCCTTAACCCTAAGCCTAACCCTAACCCCTAACCCTAAACCTAAACCTAACCCCAACTCTAACATTTAATGTTGACCCTTACCATTAACCCTCAAACTACCCCTTAACCCATACCCTAATCCTAATCTTTAACCATAAAGCTAACACTGAAGCCTAACCCTGTGCCAAACACTAAACACAAACTTTAACCCTAACCCTGAAACTTAACCGTAAACCTAACTGTAACTATTAAACCTAACACTAACATTTAACCCTAAAGCCTAACACCACCCTAACACTAATATTCATCCCTAAACATTACCATAATCCTACCCCTAAATCTAATTATCAGACTTCTTGCTTTCTCAGAGTTTAGAAAGCCTACAATCCTCCCATGCCATGAGTAAAAGGGGGCTCTGCACTGTGTCCTGCATGAAACTCAGGAGCCCATACCCAGCATACGATAGAGTGGGTTCCCGGGGACAATCTCATCCCCCTGACCCCCGCCGCCCGCCCAGTGCAGACAGGGCCTTTGCGCTAAGTATAAACACTACCCCTAACAGATAACCCTCACCCTGAACATAACACCTAACCCTGATCCTATTGCTCACCTTAAAACATAAATGTCCCCATAACCTTAACTTATCCCCTTATCTTAACGTTAATGCATAACACCCTGAGAAGAAGCCCTATCCCATAATTCTAATTCTAACCCCTAGCCATAACCATAACACCTCATCCCTAATTCTAAAATGCCAACACTAACCTTCACCCTACCAACAACCCTAACCCTAACCCTAACCCCTAACCCTAAGCCCTCACCCTATCACTAATCTTCATCCTTAACCCTTACCATAATAATCCTAACCCTAAATCTAATTCTCAGACTTCTTGCTTTCTCAGAGTTTTGAAAGCCTACAATCCTACTAAGCCATGCATGAAAGCCCGCTCTGCCACCGTGTCCTGCATGAAACCCAGAGGCCCATACACTGTGTACGATAGAGTGGGTTCCCAGCGACCATCACAGACCCCTAACTTCGCCTCCTAGTGCATAAAGGGACCGTGCCCCAAGCGTAAATCCTACCCCTCACCCATAACCCCAACCCAGAACATAACACCTAACCCTGATCCGACTGCTCACCTTAACACGTAAACCTCACCGTAACCCTAACTTTAACCCCTTATCTTAACGTTAATGCATAACACCCTGAGAACAAGCCCTATATCGTAATATCTAACCCTAACTTCTAGCCATAACCATAACACCTGATCCCTAATTCTGAAACGCCAACCCTAAACTTAACCCTACCAACAACACTAACACTAACCCTAACCCCTTACCCTAACCCTATGCGTAAAAATAACCCTAACCGTTGATCCTTAGTCATAACCCCTACTCTTAACCCTAACCCTTAACCCTAATCCCAATCCTAACCATTAAACATAACCCTAATTCTTAACCCTAACCCTAACCTTTACCCTAATGCCTAGAGATCTAACCCTAACACTGACCTGCAGTTAACACTAACCCTAACCCCTGATAACCTTAAACCTGAACCATATACCTAACCCTATCCCTAACCCCCTTACCCTAACCCTAACTGTTAACCCTCACCCTATCCCTTAACCCTGACCCTAACCCTAAACCTTAACCTTCACCATGCGTGAGATGAGCCTCTGCCTGAGTCTTGCGTGAGAGTTGAAGCCCCAACACCCAGGTTACGATGAAGTTGGGACGCAGCCATGCTCCACACCCACAGTGCCCCGTACATTAGACAGGGCCCGTGCCCTAACGCACACCATTAAACCTAAGGCCTAACCCTAACACTAACCCAAACCACTAGTCCTAACCGTAAGCCCTTAATATAACTCCTAACAGTAACCCTAATCCTTAACCCTTACTCTTGCCTGTCACCCTAAACCTAAACCTAACCACTAAACATAATCCTAATCTCTAACTCTAACAGTAATCCTAACCCTAATTCTAACCTAAAACCCTAACCCCTAAACCTAATCCTAGTCCCTAATACCTAATCTTACCCTAAACCGAATTCTAATTCTCAGACTTCTTCAATTCGAAAAGTTAAGAAAGCCTACAATCCACCAATGCCGTGTCTGAGATGAGGCTCTGCCCCTATGTCCTGCATGACAGGCAGGCGCCAACGCACAGGGTACTATGGAGTGGGGTCCTGGAGTCTGTAGGCTTGTTAAACTCCAATTTGGAAGAATTACTATAGTCATATATAGGGATGCTTACATTTACTTATAGAAAGCAACTTGGTGTGTGCTTTGTAGGCTTGCCTTTCTCTAATTTGGATGAAGAGGCTGAATCATATATAGGAATGTTAGCATTGAGTTAAAGGAAGCATCTATGGGGGTGCTTTTTCGGCTTGCTAAACTCTGGTTTGGAAGAAGTTCCAGAGTCATATATAAGAACTATTACATTCATTCAGAGAAAGAAATTATAAGGAGTTGGTTTGTAGGCTTGTTAAGCTCTAGTTTGGAGGAAGGCGAGAGTCATATATAGGAACGCTTAAGTTCACATAAAGCATCTAAGGCGGGACGGTCTCTAGGCTTCCTAAACTCTAGCTTGGAAAAAGGGGACAGTTATGTATAGGAACTCTCTGCGGGGGATTTTTGTAGCATTGCTAAAATATTAGATTGGAAATGTTGCGAGAGTCATACATAGGAATGTTAACATTCACTCAATGAAAGCAACTATACGGGGTGCTTTCCAGGGTGGCTAAACTCTAGTTTGGAAAAAGTGCGACAGTCATATATAGGAAAGCTTACATTCACTCAGACAAAGGAATTATGTGTAGGTGTATAGTAGGCATGCTAACTCTAGTTTGGAAAATTTCGAGAGCCATGTATAGGAAAGCTTACAGTAACTTAGAGAATGCAACGAACGGGGGTGGAGTGTAGGCTTGCTGAACTGTAGTTCGGAGGAAGTGCCATAGTCATATATAGGAACGTGTAAATTCATTCAGAGAAAGCAGCTGTCAGGGATTGTGTGTAGGCTTACTCAACTCTAGTTTGGAAGTGTGAGAGTCATATAGAAACCTGCTCCCTTTCACTTTCAGAAAGCAACTATTGGAGAGGGGGTGATTTTCAGGCTTGCTAAACTCTAGTTTGAAAGAAGTGCGATTGTCATGTATAGGAAGGCTTACATTCACTCAGGCAAAGCAATTATGTGTGGGTGTATATTAGGCATGCTAAATTCTAGTTTGGAAAATTTTCAAAAGCTATGTATAGGAGAGCTTACAGTCAGAGAAAGCAACGAACGGGGGTGGTGTGTAGGCTTGCTAAACTCTAGTTTGGAAGAAGTGCCATAGTCATATATAGGAATGATTAAATTTGTTCAAAGAAAACGGCTGTCAGGGATTGGTTTGTAGGCTTACTCAACTCTAGTTTGGAAGAAGTGCAAGACACATATATAGGAATGTTTACGTTGACTCACAGAAAGCAACTATGGGGGAGTGTTATTTTGGCATGCCAAATGCTAGTTAGGAAGAAGTACAAGACTCATATATAAGAACGCTTACATTCTCACACTGCGAGCAACTACGGAGTAGTGTCAGGTAGACATGTTAAAGTCTAGCTTGGGAGAAGTTCCAGAGTCCTATATAGGAAAGGTAACAGCCACTTTGAAAAAGCAAGTCTCGGTGGGTTCTTTGTAGGCCTGAAAAACCCTGTTTTGGTTGAAGTGTGAGAGTCATATATGAGAACGCTTACATTCACTCAGAGAAAGCAACGATGGGGTTGTTTGTAGGCTTACTGAACTGCAGTTTGGATGAAGCACAAGTACATATAGGAACGCTTACACTTTGACGCACTGAAAGTAACTATGGGGTGGTGCTTTGTAGGCATTCTAAACTCTAGTTTGGACGAAGTTTGAGAATCACATATAAGAAAGCTTAGAGTCACTTAGAGAAAGCAAATCTTTGGGTGTGGAATGTAGGCCTGCTAAACTCTATTTTCATTTAAGAGTGAGAGTCATATATGGGAAGGCTTACATTCCCTCAGAGAAACCAACGACGGCGTGGTGGTTTTTAGGCATACTAAACTCTAGTTTGGAAGAAGTAGGAGAATGATATATGGGAACGCTCACATTCACGTAGAGAAAGCAATTATGGGGTGGCGTTTTTGTAGCCATGCTAATCTCTAGTTTGTAAGAAGTTAAGAAGTAATATATAGGAAAGCGTACAGTCATAGAAACCAACTCTCGAAGGATGTTTTGTTCACCTGGAAAACTCCAGGTTGGAAGAAGAGGGAGAGTCATATTGGGGACCGCGTACATTCACTCAGAGAAATCAATGATGGGATTGAGGTTTGCAGGCATAGTAAACTCTAGTTTGGAAGAAGTACGAGAATAGTATAAAGGAACGCTTACATTCATGCAGACAAAGCAACTATGGAGTGATGTTTGTATGCCTACTAAAATATAGTTTGGAGGAAGTTCGAGAGTCATATCTGGGAAGCTTACAGTCACTTAGAGAAAGCAACTCTCGGGGGGTGGTTCGTAGGCCTGCTAAACGCTATTTTCAATGAAGTGTTAGAATAATATATGGGAACTCCAGAAAGCAACGTTGGGGTTGTGGTTCGTAGGCATACTAACTGTAATTTGGAAGAAGCAAGAGAATCACATATAGAACCGCTTAAATTCAGGCACTGAAAGCAACTATGGGGTGGTGTTTTGTAGGCTTGCAAAACTCTAGTTTGGACGAAGTTTGAGAGTCATATATAGGAAAGTTTACAGTCACATAGAGAAAGCAACTCTCTGTGTATGGAATGTAGGCCTGCTAAACTCTATTTTGGTTGAAGTGTGAGAGTCATATATGGAAAGGCTTACATTCACTCAGAGAAAACAACGTTTGGGTGGTGGTTTGTAGGGCATACTAAACTGTAGTTTGGAAGAAGTACAAGAGTCCTATATAGGAACACTTGCATTAACGCGAAGAAAGCACTTATGGCGTCATGTTTTGTAGGCATGCTAAACTGCAGTTTGGAAGAAGTTCAAGAGCCTTATACAGGAAAGATTACAGTCACCTACGGAAAGCAACTCTCGGGAGATTGTTTGTACACATGCTAAACTCTAATTTGGATGAAGTGTGAGAGTCAAATATGGGACCGCTTACATTCCCTCAGAGAAACTACATTGGGGTGGTTTTTGTAGGCATACTAAATAGTTTGGAAGAAGTATGAGAATGACATATGGGAACGCTTACATTCACACAGAGAAAGCAAGCATGGGATTGTGTTTTGTAAGCATGCTAAACTATAGCTTGGAAGAAGTTCTAAACCTGAACAGTCACTTAGAGAAAGCAACTCTTGGTGGGTGATTTTTAGGTCTGCTAAATTATATTTTGAAAGAAGTACCAGAGTCATATATACTAATGCTTACATTCATGCAGAGAAAGAAACCATGGGGTGATGTTTTGTGTGCATGTTAACCTGTAGTTTGGAAGAAGTTGGAGGGTCTTACAAATAGGAAAGCTTACACTCACCGAGAGAAAGCAACTCTCGGGAGATAGTTTCTTGGCCTGCTAAACTCTACTTTGCATCAATTGTGAGAGTCAAACATGGGAACACTTTCATTCAGAGAACGCCACGTTTGGGTGGTGGTTTGTAGGCATTCTAAACTGTATTTTGGAGGAAGTACGAGAGTCATATATACGAACGCTTACATTCAGGCAGAGAAAGCAACTCTGGGGTGGTATTTTGTTGACATGCTAAACTGTGGTTTGGAAGAAGTTCGAGAGTCTTATATAGGAAAGATTACAGTGACACAGAGAAAACAACTCTCGGTAGTTTATCGGTAGGCCTGCTAAACTCTAATTTGGATGAAATGTGAGAACACTTGCATTCATTCACTCAGAGAAAGAAACCTTATCGTGATGGTTTGAAGGCATAATAACTGTAGTTGGGAAGAAGTAGGAGAGTCATATGTATGAACGGTTACATTCACGCAGAGAAAGCAACTGTGGGACAGCGTATGTAGGCATGCTAATCTGTAGTTTGGAGGAAATTCGAGAGTCACATCTGGAGAAAATTACAGTCACTAAGACAAAGCAACCATCTTGGGCTGGTTTGTAGATCTGCTAAATTCTATTTTGGAAAAAGAGTGTGAGTCATATACGGGAACGCTTATGTTCACTCAGAGAAAGCAACCATGGTGTGGTGTTCTGTTAGCATGCTATAGTTTGAAAGAAGTTGGAGATTCTTATATAGGAAAGTTTACAGTCACCTAGAGAAAGCAACTCACGGGGTATGGTTTGTAGGCCTGCTAAAATCTAATTTGGATTAAGTGAGAGAGGCATATATATGAACGCTTATATTGACGCAGAGAAAGTAACCATGGTGTGGTGTTTTGTAAGCATGCTAAAATATACTTTGGAAGAAGTTCGAAAGCAGACAGTCAGAGAAAGCAACTCTCGGCGGTTGATTTTTCGGTCTGCTAAATTGTATTTTGAAAGAAGTATCAGAGACATATATACAAACGCTTACATTCATGCAGAGAAAGCAACTATGGGGTGGTGTTTTGTAGGCATGCTAAACTCTAGTTTGGACGAAGTTTGAGAATCACATATAAGAAAGCTTGGAGTCACTTAAAGCTAATCTCTGGGTGTGGAATGTAGGCGTGCTAAACTCTATTTTGGTTTGAGTGAGAGTCATATATGGGAAGTCTTACATTCCCTCAGAGAAAGCAACGATGGTGTGGTGGTTTGTAGGCATAGTAATCTCTAGTTTGGAAGAAGTAGGAGAATGATATATGGGAACGCTTACATTCATGCAGAGAAAGCAATTATGGGGTGGCTTTTTTGTAGCCATGTTAATCTCTAGTTTGTAAGAAGTTAAGGAGTAATATATAGGAAAGTGTACAGTCATTTATAGAAACCAACTCTCGGGGGATGGTTTGTAGGCCTGCAAAACTCTACTTTGGAAGAAGGGGGAGAGCCATATTGGGGACCACGTACATTCACTCAGAGAAATCAACGATGGGGTTGTGGTTCGTAGGCATACTAAACTCTAGTTTGGAAGAAGTACGAGAATCATATATAGGGACGCTTACATTCATGCAGAGAAAGCAACTATGGAGTGATGTTTATATGCCTACTAAACTATAGTTTGGAGGAAGTTCGAGAGTCATCTCTGGGAAGCTTACAGTCACTTAGAGAAAGCAACTCTCGGGGGATGGTTCGTAGGCCTGCTAATCTCTATTTTCAATGTAGTGTTAGAATCATATACGGGAACGCTTACATTCACTCAGTGAAAGCAACTTTGGGGTGGCGGTTTGTAGGTATACTAACCTGTAATTTGGAAGAAGCAAGAGAATCACATATAGAACCGCTTAAATTCAGGCACTGAAAGCAACTATGGGGTGGTGTTTTGTAGACATGCTAAACTGTAGTTTGGAAGAAGTTCAAAAGCTGACAGTCACTTACAGAAAGAAACTGTCAGCGGGTGATTTTTAGGTCTGCTAAATTGTATTTTGAAACAAGTACCAGAGTCATAGATACAAACGGTTACATTCATGCAGAGAAAGAAACTATGGGGTGATGTTTTGTGGGTATGCTACACTGCCCACAAAACTTGGAAGAATTTCGAGAGTCGTATACAGGAAAGCTTACATTCCCCTAGAGAAAGCAACTCTCAGGAAGTGGTTTATAGGCCTTGTACACTCTAATTTGGATCAAGTGTGAGAGTCATACATACGAGTTCCCAAATACAGTTTAGTATGCCTACAAATTACCAGCCCAACATTGCTTTCTCTGAGTGGATGTAGGCGTTCCCGTATATGAATCTCGGACGGCTTTCAAAATGCAATCTGCCGGACCTACAAAACACCGCCCGAGAGTTTCTTTCTCTCACTGTAAGCTTTCCTATATATGACTTTGGAACTTCTTCCGAACCATAATTTATCATGCCAACAAAAGGCCACCCCATAGTTGTGAATATAAGCGTTCCTATGCATCACGCTCGTACTTCTTCCAAAGTATAGTACGCCTACAAACCACCTCCCCAACTTTGCTTTTTCTGAGTGAATGTAAGCATTCTTTTATTCTAGTACTGCCAGCAAACTCCAGTTTAGTATGAATAAAAACCACCACCGCAACCCTGCTTTCTCTGGGTGAATGTTAGCGTTCCCGTTTATGATTCACACTTCATCCAAAATAGAATTTAGCAGAACTACAAACCGGGACCCAAGGGTTGCTTTCTCTATGAGACTGTAAGCTTTTCTATTACTCTTAACTTCTTCGCAACTAGAGATTTGTTTGCCTACAAAACACCACCCCATAGTTGCCCTCTCTGCGTGAATGTAAGCGCTCATATATGTGACTCTGCTACTTCTTCCTAAATACAGTTTAGTATGCTTACAAACAACCACCCAAACGTTGCGTTCTCTTAGAGAATGTTAGCGTTCTCATGTATGACTGTCACGAATAAGTAGAGTTAGCAAGCTTACAAACCATCTCTCGAAAGTTGCTTCCTCTAGCGGACTGCAAGCTTTCCTATAAAAGACTGTCGAACTTCTTCCAAACTACATTTCAGCATGCCAACCAAACATCACCACATAGTTTCTTTCTCAGCATAAATGTAAGCGATTTTATATAAGAATCTGGTACTTCTTTCTAAATACAATTTAGCAGACCTCAAAATCAACCGCCGAGAGTTGCTTTCTCTAAGTGACTGTCAGCTTTTGAACTTCTTCCAAACTAGAGTTTAGCATGCCTACAAAACACCACCCCATAGTTGCTTTCTCTGCATGAATGTAAGCGTTTGTATATATGTCTCTGATACTTCTTTCAAAATACAATTTAGCAGACCGAAAAATCAACCGCCGAGAGTTGCTTTCTCTGACTGTCTGCTTTCGAACTTCTTCCAAAGTATATTTTAGCATGCTTACAAAACACCACACCATGGTTACTTTCTCTGCGTCAATATAAGCGTTCATATATATGCCTCTCTCACTTAATCCAAATTAGATTTTAGCAGGCCTACAAACCATACCCCGTGAGTTGCTTTCTCTAGGTGACTGTAAACTTTCCTATATAAGAATCTCCAACTTCTTTCAAACTATAGCATGCTAACAGAACACCACACCATGGTTGCTTTCTCTGAGTGAACATAAGCGTTCCCGTATATGACTCACACTCTTTTTCCAAAATAGAATTTAGCAGATCTACAAACCAGCCCAAGATGGTTGCTTTGTCTTAGTGACTGTAATTTTCTCCAGATGTGACTCTCGAATTTCCTCCAAACTACAGATTAGCATGCCTACATACGCTGTCCCACAGTTGCTTTCTCTGCGTGAATGTAACCGTTCATACATATGACTCTCCTAC
Source organism: Eulemur rufifrons (assembly GCF_041146395.1). NCBI lineage: Eukaryota > Metazoa > Chordata > Mammalia > Primates > Lemuridae > Eulemur > Eulemur rufifrons. The sequence goes on along the minus strand of NW_027182826.1, from coordinate 1,501,938 downwards.
TTCTTCCCAACTACAGTTATTATGCCTTCAAACCATCACGATAAGGTTTCTTTCTCTGAGTGAATGAATGCAAGTGTTCTCACATTTCATCCAAATTAGAGTTTAGCAGGCCTACCGATAAACTACCGAGAGTTGTTTTCTCTGTGTCACTGTAATCTTTCCTATATAAGACTCTCGAACTTCTTCCAAACCACAGTTTAGCATGTCAACAAAATACCACCCCAGAGTTGCTTTCTCTGCCTGAATGTAAGCGTTCGTATATATGACTCTCGTACTTCCTCCAAAATACAGTTTAGAATGCCTACAAACCACCACCCAAACGTGGCGTTCTCTGAATGAAAGTGTTCCCATGTTTGACTCTCACAATTGATGCAAAGTAGAGTTTAGCAGGCCAAGAAACTATCTCCCGAGAGTTGCTTTCTCTCGGTGAGTGTAAGCTTTCCTATTTGTAAGACCCTCCAACTTCTTCCAAACTACAGGTTAACATGCACACAAAACATCACCCCATGGTTTCTTTCTCTGCATGAATGTAAGCATTAGTATATATGACTCTGGTACTTCTTTCAAAATACAATTTAGCAGACCTAAAAATCACCCACCAAGAGTTGCTTTCTCTAAGTGACTGTTCAGGTTTAGAACTTCTTCCAAGCTATAGTTTAGCATGCTTACAAAACACAATCCCATGCTTGCTTTCTCTGTGTGAATGTAAGCGTTCCCATATGTCATTCTCATACTTCTTCCAAACTATTTAGTATGCCTACAAAAACCACCCCAATGTAGTTTCTCTGAGGGAATGTAAGCGGTCCCATATTTGACTCTCACACTTCATCCAAATTAGAGTTTAGCATGTGTACAAACAATCTCCCGAGAGTTGCTTTCCGTAGGTGACTGTAATCTTTCCTGTATAAGGCTCTTGAACTTCTTCCAAACTGCAGTTTAGCATGCCTACAAAACATGACGCCATAAGTGCTTTCTCTGCGTGAATGTAAGCATTCGTATATATGACCCTCCCCTACTTCCTCCAAAATACAGTTTAGAATGCTTACAAACCACCACCCAAACGTTGTTTTCTCTGAGTGAATGAAAACGTTCCCATGTTTGGCACTCACAATTGATGCAAATTAGAGTTTAGCATGCTTAGAAATAATCTGCCGGGAGTTGCTTTCTCTAGGTGACTGTAAGCTTTCCTATATAAGACTCGCGAACTTCTTCCAAACTACAGTTTAGCATGCCAACACAACACCACCCCATCGTTGATTTCTCTGAGTGAACATAAGCGTTCCCATATATGACTCTCACTCTTCTTCCAAAATAGAATTTAGCAGATCTACAAAACGGCCCAAATGCTGGCTTTCTCTAAGTGACTGTAATTTTCCCCAGATATGACTCGAACTTCCTCCAAACTATAGATTAACATGCGTACATACGCCACCCAACAGTTGCTTTCTCTGTGTGAATGACTCTCCTATTTCTTCTGAACTACAGTTATTATGCCTTCAAACAACCACACAAACGTTGTGTTTTCTGAGTGAACGTAGGCGTTCCCATGTTTGACTCTCACAATTGTTGCTAATTAGAGTTTAGCAGGCTTGCAAAGCTCTCCCGAGTGTTGCTTTCTCTAGGTGACTGTAAGCTATCCTATATAAGACTCTCGAACTTCTTCCAAACTGCAGTTTAGCATGCCCACAACACATCACTCCATAGTTTGTTTCTCTGCATGAATGTAAGCGTTTGTATATATGACTCGGGTACGTCTTTCAAAATACAATTTAGCAGACCTAAAAATCACCCGCCAAGAGATGCTTTCTCTAAGTGACTGTCAGCTTTCGAACTTCTTCCACTCTATAGTTTAGCATTCCTGCACTACAGCACCCCATATTTGCTTTCTCTGTGTTAATGGAAGCGTTTGTATATATGTCTATAGTACCTCTTCTAAAGGAGAGTTTGGGTATGCCTAAAAACGGCCACCCCAAAGTTGCCTTCTCTGAGTGAATGTAAGCGTTTCCTAACACTTCATTGAAAATAGAGTTTAGCAGGCCTACGAACCACCCTCCGAGAGTTGCTTTCTCTAAGTGACTGTAAGCTTCCCAGAGATGACTCTCGAACTTCCTCCAAACTATAGTTTAGTAGGCATACAAACATCACTCCATAGTTGCTTTCTCTGCATGAATGTAAACGTCCCTATATATGATTCTCGTACTTCTTCCAAACTAGAGTTTAGTATGCCAACAAACCACAATCCCATCGTTGATTTCTCTGAGTGAATGCATGCGGTCCCCAATATGACTCTCGCCCTTCTTCCAAAGTAGAGTTTTGCAGGCCTACAAACAATCCACCGAGAGTTGGTTTCTTTTTTTTTTTTTTTTTTTTTTTTGAGACAGAGTCTCACTCTGTTGCCCAGGCTAGAGTGAGTGCCGTGGCATCAGCCTAGCTCACAGCAACCTCAAACTCCTGGGCTCAAGCGATCCTACTGCCTCAGCCTCCCGAGTAGCTGGGACTACAGGCATGCGCCACCATGCCCGGCTAATTTTTTTTGTATATATATATTTTAGTTGTCCATATAATTTCTTTCTATTTTTAGTAGAGACGGGGGTCTCACTCTTGCTCAGGCTGGTCTCGAACTCCTGACCTCGAGCGATCCACCCGCCTCGGCCTCCCAGAGTGCTAGGATTACAGGCGTGAGCCACCGCGCCCGGCCGAGAGTTGGTTTCTATAAGTGACTGTACCCTTTCCTATATATTACGCCTTAACTTTTTCCAAACTACAGATTAGCATGGCTACAAAACGCCACCCCATAATTGCTTTCTCTGCATGAATGTAAGCGTTCCCATATATAATTCTCCTACTTCTTCCAAACTAGAGTTTAGTATGCCTAAAAACCACCACGCCGTCGTTGCTTTCTCTGAGGGAATGTAAGCCTTCCCATATATGACTCTCACTCAAACCGAAATAGAGTTTAGCACACCTACATTCCACACCCAGAGATTTGCTTTAAGTGACTCTAAGCTTTCTTATATGTGATTCTCAAACTTCGTCCAAACTAGAGTTTAGCATGCCTACAAAACACCACCCCATAGTTGCTTTCTCTGCATGAATGTAAGCCTTTCTATATATGACTCTGGTACTTCTTTCAAAATACAATTTAGCAGACCAAAAAATCAACCGCCTAGAGTTGCTTTCTCTAAGTGACCGTCTGCTTTCGAACGTCTTCCAAAGTATATTTTAGCATGCCTACAAAACACCACCCCATAGTTGCTTTCAGTGCATCAAAATGTATGTGTTCCTATATGTGATTCTCGTGCTTCTTCCAAACTGCAGTTTAGTAGGCCTACAAACAACCCCATCGTTGCTTTCTCTGAGTGAATGTAAGCGTTCTCATATATGACTCTCACACTTCAACCAAAACAGGGTTTTGCAGGCCTACAAACCACCCGCCAAGACTTGCTTTTTCAAAGTGGCTGTTACCTTTCCTATATAGGACTCTGGAACTTCTCCCAAGCTAGACTTTAACATGTCTACCTGACACTACTCCGTAGTTGCTCGCAGTGTGAGAATGTAAGCGTTCTTATATATGAGTCTTGTACTTCTTCCTAACTAGCATTTGCATGCCAAAATAACACTCCCCCATAGTTGCTTTCTGTGAGTCAATGTAAACATTCCTATATATGTCTCTCGCAGTTCTTCCAAAGTAGAGTTGAGTAAGCCTACAAACCAATCCCTGAGAGCTGTTTTCTTTGAACGAATTTAAGCATTCCTATATATGACTATGGACTTCTTCCAAACTACAGTTCAGCAAGCCTACACTCCACCGCCGTTCGTTGTTTTCTCTGTTACTGTAAGCTTTCGTATACATGGCTCTCGAAATTTTCTGAAACTAGAGTTAGCATGCCTACTATACACCTACACATAATTGCTTTGTCTGAGTGAATATAAGCCTTCCTATATATGACTGTCGCACTTTTTCCAAACTAGAGTTTAGCCAGCCTGGAAAGCACCCCATTATAGTTGCTTTCATTGAGTGAATGTTAACATTCCTATGTATGACTCTCGCAACTTTTCCAATCTAAGATTTTAGCAATGCTACAAATCCCCCGCAGAGTTCCTATACATAACTGTCCCCTTTTTCCAAGCCAGAGTTTAGGAAGCCTAGAAACCGTCCCCTCGTAGACGCTTTATGTGAACGTAAGCGTTCCTATATATGACTCTCGCCTTCCTCCAAACTAGAGCTTAGCAAGCCTACAAACCAACTCCCTATAATTGCTTTCTCTGAATGAATGATATCGTTCCTACATAAGACTCTCGAACTTCTTCCAAACCAGAGTTTAGCAAGTCAAAATGCACCCCCCATAGATGATTCCTCTAACTCAAAGCTAATATTCCTATATATGATTCAGCTTCTTCATCCAAACTAGAGTAAGGCAAGCCTACAAAGCCCACACCAATAGTTGCTTTCTATAAGTAAATGTAAGCATCCCTATATATGACTATAGCAATTCTTCTGAACTGGAGTTTAGCAAGCCTACAGACCCCAGGACCCCACTCCATACTATCCTGGGCACTGGTGCCACCCTGCCAGGCAGGACACAGGGGCAGAGCCTCATCTCAGACATGGCATTGGTGGACTATATAGGCTTTCTTAAATTTTTGAATTGAAGAAATGTGAGAATTAGAATTAGAGTTAGGGTAAGGTTAGGTGTTAGGGACTATGATTAGTTTTAGGGGTTAGGGTTTTAGGTGAGAATTAGCGTTAGGATTAATGTTAGGGTTAGAGATTAGGATTATGTTTAGTGGTTAGATTTACGTTTAGGGTGAGAGGGAAGAGTAAGGGTTAGGGATTAGGATTACAGTTAGGAGTTAGAGTCAGTGCTTACGGGTAGGACTAGGGGTTTGGTTTAGTGATAGGGTTAGGGCTTACGTTTAATGGTGTGTGTTAGGGCACGGGCCCTGTCTAATATACGGGTCACTGTGGGTGTGGAGCATGGCTGCGTCCTCACTTGATCATACCCTGGGTCCTGGACTTCAACTATAACGCAGGACACAGGCAGAGGCTCATCTCATGCAAGGTTAGGATTAAGGTTTACGGTTAGGGTCAGGATTAAGGGTTAGGGTGAGGGTTAACAGTTAGGGTTAGGGTTAGGGGGTTAGCAATAGGGTTAGGGTTAAGGGTTAGGATTATGGTTCAGGTTTAAGGTGAGCATAAGGGGTTAGGGTTAGTGTTAACTGTAGGTCAGTGTTGGGGTTAAATCTCTAGGCATTAGCGTATAGGTTACGGTTAGGGTTAAGTAGGGTTATGTTTAATGGTTAGGATTGGGATTAGCGTTATGGGTTAGGGTTAAGCTTTAGGGGTTATGACTAAGGATCAATGGTTAGGGTTATTTTTAGGCGTAGGGTTAAGGTAAGGGTTTTAGGGTTAGTGTTAGTGTTGTTGGTAGGGTTAAGGTTAGGGTTGGCGTTTCAGAATTAGGGATTAGGTGTTATGGTTATGGCTAGGAGTTAGGGTTAGAATTACGGTATAGGGCTTGTTCTCAGGGTGTCATGCATTATCGTTAAGATAAGGGGTTAAGTTAGGGTTAGGGTGAGGTTTACGTGTTAAGGTGAGCAGTAGGATCAGGGTTAGGTATTATGTTCTGGGTTAGGGTTATGGGTGTGGGGTAGGGTTTATGCTTAGGGCACGGGCTCTGTATGCACTAGGAGGCGAAGTTAGGTGTCTGTGATGGTCGCTGGGAACCCACTCTATCGTACGCAGTGTATGGGCCTCTGGGTTTCATGCAGGACACTGTGGCAGAGCCGGCTTTCATGCATGGCTTAGTAGGATTGTAGGCTTTCAAAACTCTGAGAAAGCAAGTCTGAGAATTAGATTTAGGGTTAGGATTATGGTACGGTTTAGGGATGAAGATTAGTGATAGGGTGAGGCTTAGGGTTAGGGGTTAGGGTTAGAGTTAGGGTTGTTGGTAGGGTGAAGGTTAGGGTTGGCATTTTAGAATTAGGGATGAGGTGTTACGGTTATGGCTAGGGGTTAGGATTAGAATTATGGGATAGGGCTTCTTCTCAGGGTGTTATGCATTAAGGTTAAGATAAGGGGATAAGTTAGGGTTACGGGGAGGTTTATGTTTTAAGGTGAGCAATAGGATCAGGGTCAGGTGCTATGTTCAGGGTGAGGGTTATCTGTTAGGGGTAGTGTTTATACTTAGCGTACGGGCCCTGTCTGCACTGGGTGGGGGGCTGGGGTTAGGGGGATGGGATTGTCCCCGGGAACCCACTCTATCATACGCTAGGTATGGGCTCCTGGTTTCATGCAAGAGAGAGCTGCAGAGCCCCCTTTTACTCATGGCATGGGAGGATTGTAGGCTTTCTAAACTCTAAGAAAGCAAGAAGTCCGAGAATTAGATTTAGGGGTAGGATTATGATAATGTTTAGGGTTAGGGTTAGTGTTAAGGTGGGGTCTTAGGGTTAGGGGCTAAGGTTACAGGTTAATGTTAGGTTTAACAGTTACAGTTAGGTTTATGGTTAAGTTTCAGGGTTAGGGTTAAGGTTTGGGTTTAGCGTTTGGCACAGGGTTAGGCTTCAGTGTTAGCTCTATGGTTAAAGATTAGGATTAGGGTTAGTGTGAGGGTTAATGGTAAGGGTCAAGATTAAGGGTTAGGGTTGGGGTTAGGGTTAGGTTTAGGGTTAGGGCTTAGGGTTAGGCTTAGGGTTAAGGGATAGGATTAGGGTTAAGTGTTGGGCTTATGGTTAGGGTTAAAGTTTAGTGTTAGGGTTAATGTTTAGTGTTATGGTCCAGTTTAAGTGTTAGGGTGAGGGTTAGGGTTAGAGTTAGGCTTAGGGGTTAGGGATATAGTGAAGGTTCAGTGTTAGGGTTAGGTTTAGGGTTCAGGGTTAGGGTTAGCTTTAGGGGTTATGGTTAGGGTTAGGTGTTAGGTTAGTGTCAGGGTTAGGTCTAGTCGTGAGGGTAAGGTTTAGGGTTAGCTTTAAGAGCTAGGGTTAGGTTTAATGGTTAGGATTAGGATTACGGTTAAAGGTTAGGGTAATGCTTAGGGGTTAGGGTGAAGGGTGAAGGGTTAGGGCTTTTGTTAGGCATAGCGTTGGGGTTAGAAGTAAGGGTTCCTGTCAGTGTTAGGGTTGTAGGCAGCGTTACGGTTAGGCTTAGCGGTTGAGAATTAGGGTTAGGGATTAGGTGTTACAGTTATGACTAGGAGATAGGGTTAGAATTATGGGATAGGGGATGTTCTCAGGGAATGGGTTATGCATTAACGTTACGTTAAGAGGTTAAAGTTAGGCTCACGGTGAGGTTTACGTGTTAAGGGGAGAAATAGGAACAGGGTTAGGTGCCATGTTCAGGGTTGGTTATCTGTTAAAGGTATCATTTATGCTTAGCGCAAAGGCCCTGTCGGCATTAAGCTGGGGGGAGGTTAGGGGGCTGGGATTGTCACCGGGAACCCACTGTATCGGACTCTGGGTATGGGCCCGTGGATTTCATGCAGGACACAGTGGTAGAGCCTCCTTTCACACATGGCATGGGAGGATTGCAGGCTTTCTAAACTCTAAGAAAGCAAGAAGTCTGAGAATTAGATTTAGGGTTAGGATTATGGTTAGGGTTCAGGATGAAGTGTAGTGTTATGGTGAGGGGATAGGGTTACAGATTAGGGTTACGGTTTAAGGTTACTGTTAGGTTTAACGGTTACAGTTCATTTTGGGTTTGAGGTTTGCAGATAGGGTTAAGATGAGGGGTCAGGGTTTGGTACAGGGTTAGGGTTGTGTTAGATTTAGGGTTGAAGAATAGGATTAGGGTTAGGATTAAAGGTTAGCATGAGAGTTAACGGTTAAGATTAAGGTTAAGGGTTAGGGTTAGGGTTTAGGTTTAGGGTTAAGGGTTAGAGTTAGTTTTAGGGTTAGAGTTATGTGTTAGGGTTTGTGTTAGAGGTTAGGGTTAGGTTTACTGTTCATGGTTAGAGTTATGTTTAGGGGTTAGCATTAGGGTTAGGGATTAGGTTTAGGGCAAGTGTTTAGAGTCAGTGTTGGGCTTTAGGCTCGGGGCTTAGGTTCAGGGTCTGAGGTTAGGCTTGGTGGTAGGGCTTAGATTTAGCAGTCAGTTTAAGGGCACAGGACCTGGTTAATCTACGGTGAGAGGGGTGTGGTCGGAATCACCACAAAAGCACAACATCATTCCCTGGGCCTTGGGACAAAACCTACATGCAGGACTCAGGCAGAGCCTCATCTCACACATGGCATGGCTGTATTGTAGGCTTGCTTCACCCTGGGAATGGAAGTAGTGTGAGAATTAGGGTTAGGTTTGGGGTTAGGGGTTTCGAGTTAGGGGTTAGGTTTCGAGTCAGGGTCAGGAGCTAGGGATTAGTGGTTAGGTTTAGAGTTAGTGTTAGGGGTTAGGTGTTAAGTCTGGGTTGGGGGCCAGGGTTAGGTTTAGGGTTGGGGTTAGCGTTAGGGTTATGGGTTAGGGTTAAGGGATAGGGTTAGGGTTAAGGGTTAGGCTTAGGGTTAGGGTTCAGGGTTAGGGTTAAGGTTTAGGGTTAGAGTCAGGGTTAAGTGTTAGGGTGAGGCTTAACAGTTAGGGTTAGGGTTAGGGGGTTAGCAATAGGGTTAGGGTTAAGGGTTAGGTTTATGGTTCAGGTTTAAGGTTAGGATTAGGGGTTAGGGTTAGTGTTAACTGTAGGTCAGTGTTGGGGTTAGATCTCTAGGCATTAGCGTATAGGTTACGGTTAGGGTTAAGTAGGGTTATGTTTAATGGTTAGGATTGGGATTAGCGTTAAGGGTTAGGGTTAAGCTTTAGGGGTTATGACTAAGGATCAATGGTTAGGGTTATTTTTAGGCGTAGGGTTAGGGTAAGGGTTTTAGGGTTAGTGTTAGTGTTGTTGGTAGGGTTAAGGTTAGGGTTGGCGTTTCAGAATTAGGGATTAGGTGTTATGGTTATGGCTAGGAGTTAGGGTTAGAATTACGGTATAGGGCTTGTTCTCAGGGTGTCATGCATTATCGTTAAAATAAGGGGTTAAGTTAGGGTTAGGGTGAGGTTTATGTGTTAAGGTGAGCAGTAGGATCAGGGTTAGGTGTTATGTTCTGGGTTAGGGTTATGGGTGTGGGGTAGGGTTTATGCTTAGGGCACGGGCCCTGTATGCACTAGGAGGCGAAGTTAGGTGTCTGTGATGGTCGCTGGGAACCCACTCTATCATACGCAGTGTATGGGCCTCTGGGTTTCATGCAGGACACTGTGGCAGAGCCGGCTTTCATGCATGGCTTAGTAGGATTGTAGGCTTTCAGAACTCTGAGAAAGCAAGAAGTCTGAGAATTAGATTTAGGGTTAGGATTACGGTACAGTTTAGGGATGAAGATTAGTGATAGGGTGAGGCTTAGGGTTAGGGGTTAGGGTTAGAGTTAGGGTTGTTGGTAGGGTGAAGGTTAGGGTTGGCATTTTAGAATTAGGGATGAGGTGTTACGGTTATGGCTAGGGGTTAGGATTAGAATTATGGGATAGGGCTTCTTCTCAGGGTGTTATGCATTAAGGTTAAGATAAGGGGATAAGTTAGGGTTACGGGGAGGTTTATGTTTTAAGGTGAGCAATAGGATCAGGGTCAGGTGCTATGTTCAGGGTGAGGGTTATCTGTTAGGGGTAGTGTTTATACTTAGCGTACAGGCCCTGTCTGCACTGTGCGGGGGGCGGGGGTTAGGGGGATGGGATTGTCCCCGGGAACCCACTCTATCATACGCTAGGTATGGGCTCCTGGTTTCATGCAAGAGAGAGCTGCAGAGCCCCCTTTTACTCATGGCATGGGAGGATTGTAGGCTTTCTAAACTCTAAGAAAGTAAGAAGTCCGAGAATTAGATTTAGGGGTAGGATTATGATAATGTTTAGGGTTAGGGCTAGTGTTAAGGTGGGGTCTTAGGGTTAGGGGTTAGGGTTAGAGGTTAATGTTAGGTTTAACAGTTACAGTTAGGTTTATGGTTAAGTTTCAGGGTTAGGGTTAAGGTTTGGGTTTAGCGTTTGGCACAGGGTTAGGCTTCAGTGTTAGCTCTATGGTTAAAGATTAGGATTAGGGTTAGTGTGAGGGTTAATGGTAAGGGTCAAGATTAAGGGTTAGGGTTGGGGTTAGGGTTAGGTTTAGGGTTAGGGCTTAGGGTTAGGCTTAGGGTTAAGGGATAGGATTAGGGTTAAGTGTTGGGCTTATGGTTAGGGTTAAAGTTTAGTGTTAGGGTTAATGTTTAGTGTTATGGTCCAGTTTAAGTGTGAGGGTGAGGGTTAACAGTTAGGATTAGGCTTAGGAGTTAAGGATATAGTGAAGGTTCAGTGTTAGGGTTAGGTTTAGGGTTCAGGGTTAGGGTTAGCTTTAGGGGTTATGGTTAGGGTTAGGTGTTAGTTTAGTGTCACGGTTAGGTCTAGTCTTGAGGGTAAGGTTTAGGGTTAGCTTTAAGAGCTAGGGTTAGATTTAATGGTTAGGATTAGGATTACGGTTAAAGGTTAGGGTTAGGGTTAGGGTTAGGGCAAGAGTTTAGAGTCAGTGTTGGGCTTTAGGCTCGGGGCTTAGGTTCAGGGTCTGAGGTTAGGCTTGGTGGTAGGGCTTAGATTTAGCGGTCAGTTTAAGGGCACAGGACCTGGTTAATCTACGGTGAGAGGGGTGTGGTCGGAATCACCACGAAAGCACAACATCATTCCCTGGGCCTTGGGACAAAACCTACATGCAGGACTCAGGCAGAGCCTCATCTCACACATGGCATGGCGGTATTATAGGCTTGCTTCACTCTGGGAATGGAAGTAGTGTGAGAATTAGGGTTAGGTTTGGGGTTAGGGGTTTCGAGTTAAGGGTTAGGTTTCGAGTCAGGGTCAGGTGCTAGGTATTAGTCGTTAGGGTTAGAGTTAGTGTTAGGGGTTAGGTGTTAAATTTGGATTAGGGGGCCAGCGTTAGGTTTAGGGTTTGGGTTAGCGTTAGGGTTAGGGGTTATGGTTAAGGGATAGCGTTAGGGTTAAGGGTTAGGCTTAGGGTTAGGGTTCAGGGTTAGGGTTAAGGTTTAGGGTTACAGTCAGGGTTAAGTGTTAGGGTGAGGCTTAACAGTTAGGGTTAGGGTTAGGGTTAGGGGGTTAGGGATAGGGCTAGGATTAAGGGTTACGTTTATGGTTCAGGTTTAAGGTTACGATTAGGGGTTAGGGTTAGTGTTAACTGTAGGTCAGTGTTGGGGTTAGATCTCTAGGCATTAGCGTATAGGTTACGGTTAAGGTTAAGTAGGGTTATGTTTAATGGTTAGGATTGGGATTAGCGTTAAGGGTTAGGGTTAAGCTTTAGGGGTTATGACTAAGGATCAATGGTTAGGGTTATTTTTAGGCGTAGGGTTAGGGTAAGGGTTTTAGGGTTAGTGTTAGTGTTGTTGGTAGGGTTAAGGTTAGGGTTGGCGTTTCAGAATTAGGGATTAGGTGTTATGGTTATGGCTAGGAGTTAGGGTTAGAATTACGGTATAGGGCTTGTTCTCAGGGTGTCATGCATTATCGTTAAGATAAGGGGTTAAGTTAGGGTTAGGGTGAGGTTTACGTGTTAAGGTGAGCAGTAGGATCAGGGTTAGGTGTTATGTTCTGGGTTAGGGTTATGGGTGTGGGGTAGGGTTTATGCTTAGGGCACGGGCCCTGTATGCACTAGGAGGCGAAGTTAGGGGTCTGTGATGGTCGCTGGGAGCCCACTCTATCGTACGCAGTGTATGGGCCTCTGGGTTTCATGCAGGACACTGTGGCAGAGCCGGCTTTCATGCATGGCTTAGTAGGATTGTAGGCTTTCAAAACTCTGAGAAAGCAAGAAGTCTGGGAATTAGATTTAGGGTTAGGATTACTGTACGGTTTAGGGATGAAGATTAGTGATAGGGTGAGGCTTAGGGTTAGAGGTTAGGGTTAGGCTTAGGGTTGTTGGTACGGTGAAGGTTAGGGTTGGCATTTTAGAATTAGGGATGAGGTGTTACGGTTATGGCTAGGGGTTAGGATTAGAATTATGGGATAGGACTTCTTCTCAGGGTGTTATGCATTAAGGTTAAGATAGGGGATAAGTTAGGGTTACGGGGAGGTTTATGTTTTAAGGTGAGCAATAGGATCAGGGTCAGGTGCTATGTTCAGGGTGAGGGTTATCTGTTAGGGGTAGTGTTTATACTTAGCGTACAGGCCCTGTCTGCACTGTGCGGGGGGCGGGGGTTAGGGGGATGGAATTGTCCCCGGGAACCCACTCTATCATACGCTAGGTATGGGCTCCTGGTTTCATGCAAGAGAGAGCTGCAGAGCCCCCTTTTACTCATGGCATGGGAGGATTTTAGGCTTTCTAAACTCTAAGAAAGCAAGAAGTCCGAGAATTAGATTTAGGGGTAGGATTATGATAATGTTTAGGGTTACGGTTAGGGTTAGGGTTAAGGGTTAGGATTCAGGTTTAGAGTTAAGGTTTAGGGTTAGGGTCAGGGTTAAGGGTTAGGGTGAGGGTTAACAGGTACGGTTAGGGTTAGGGTGTTAGGGATAGGGTTAGGGTTAAGGGTTAGGTTGATGGTTCATGTTTAAGGTTAGCATTAGGGATTAGGGTTAGTTTTAACTGTAGGTCCTTGTTGTGGTTGGATCTCTAGGCATTACGGCAAAGGTTAGGGTTAGGGTTAAGAGTCAGGGTTATGTTTAATGGTTAGGATTGGGATTAGGGTTAAGTGTTAGGGTAAGGCTTAGGGTTTAGGGTGAAGGTTGAAGGGTTAGGGCTTTTGTTAGGCATAGCGTTGGGGTTAGAAGTAAGGGTTACTGTCAGTGTTAGGGTTGTAGGTAGGGTTACGGTTGGGGTTAGCAGTTTAGATTTACGGTTAGGGATCAGGTGCTACAGTTCTGACTAGGAGATAGGGTTAGAATTATGGGATAGGGGATGTTCTGGTGGAATAGGTTATGCATTAACATTAGGATAAGAGGTTAAAGTTACGCTCACGGCGAGGTTTACGTGTTAAGGGGAGAAATAGGAACAGGGTTAGGTGTTATGTTCAGGGTGAGGGTTATCTGTTAAAGGTATTGTTTATGCTTAGTGCACGGGCCCTGTCTGCGTTAGCCAGGGGGGAGGTTAGGGGGCTGGCATTGTCACCGGGAACCCACTGTATCGGACTCTGGGTATGGGCCCATGGGTTTCATGCCGGACACATTGGTAGAGCCTCCTTTCACACATGGCATGGGAGGATTGCAGGCTTTCTAAACTCTAAGAAAGCAAGAAGTCTGAGAATTAAAGTTAGGGTTAGGATTATGGTTAGGGTTCAGGATGAAGTGTAGTGTTACGGTGAGGGCTTAGGGTTACGGATTAGGGTTAGGGTTTAAGGTTACTGCTAGGTTTAACGGTTACAGTTTGTTTAGGGTTGAGGTTTGCGGATAGGGTTAAGATGAGGGGTTAGTGTTTGGTACAGGGTTAGGGTTAAATGTTATGTTTAGGGTTGAAGATTAGGATTAGGGTTAGGATTAAAGGTTAGCATGAGAGTTAACGGTTAGGGTTAAGGGTTAGGGTTAGGGTTTAGGTTTAGGGTTAAGGGTTAGGGTTAGTTTTAGGGTTAGAGTTATGTGTTAGGGTTTGTGTTAGAGGTTAGGGTTAGGTTTACTGTTCATGGTTAGAGTTACGTTTAGGGGTTAGCATTAGTGTTAGGGATTAGGTTTAGGGCAAGTGTTTAGAGTTAGTGTTGGGCTTTAGGCTCGGGGCTTAGGTTCAGGGTAAAGATTTAGGGTTGGTGGTAGGGCTTAGATTTAGCGGTCAGTTTAACGGCACAGGACTTGGTTAATCTAAGGTGAGAGGGGTGCGGTCAGAGTCACCATGAAAGCACAACATCATTCCCTGGGCCTTGGGACAAAACTTACATGCAGAACTCAGGTGGAGCCTCATCTCACACATGGCATGTCTGTATTGTAGGCTTGCTTCACTCTAGGAATGGAAGTAGTGTGAGAATTAGTGTTAGGTTTGCGGTTAGGGGTTTCGAGTTAGGGGTTAGGTTTCGAGTCAGGGTTAGGTGCTAGTGGTTAGGGGTAGAGTTAGTGTTACGGGTTCGGTGTTAATTCTGGGTTAGGGGGCCAGGGTTAGGTTTAGGGTTGGGGTTAGTGTTATCGTTAGCGGTTAGGGTTAATGGATAGGGTTAGGGTTAAGGGTTAGGCTTAGGTTTAGGGTTCAGGGTTAGGGTTAAGGTTTAGGGTTAGGGTCAGGGTTAAGGGTTAGGGTGAGGGTTAACCGTTAGGGTTAGGGTTAGGGGGTTAGGGTTAAGGATTAGGTTTATTGTTCAGGTTTAAGGTTAGCATTAGGGGTTTGTGTTACTTCTAACTGTAGGTCAGTGTTGGGGTTAGAACTCTAGGCATTAAGGTAAAGGTTAGAGTTAGGGTTAAGAGTTAGGGTTATGTTTAATGGTTAGGATTGGGATTAGGGTTAAGTGTTAGGGTTAAGGTTAGGGGTTATGACTAAGGATCAACGGTTAGGGTTATTTTTAGGCATAGGGTTAGGGTAAGGTGTTAGGGTTAGTGTTAGTGTTGTTTGTAGGGTTAAGGTTAGGGTTGGCGTTTCAGAATTAGAGATTCTGTGTTATGATTATGGCTAGGAGTTAGGGTTAGAATTACAGTATAGGGCTTGTTCTCAGGGTGTCATGCATTAACGTTACGATATGGGGTTAAAGTTAGGGTTACGGTGAGGTTTACGTGTTAAGGTGAGCAGTAGGATCAGGGTTAGGTGTTATGTTCTGGGTTAGGGTTATGGATGAGGGGTAGTGTTTATGCTTAGGGCATGGGCCCTGTATGCCCTAGGAATCGAAGTTAGGGGTCTGTTGTGGTCGCTGGGAGCCCACTCTATCGTACGCTGTGTATGGGCCTCTGGGTTTCTTGCAGGACACTGTGGCAGAGCGGGCTTTCATGCATGGCTTAGTAGGATTGTAGGCTTTCAAAACTCTGAGAAAGCAAGAAGTCTGAGAATTAGTTTTCGGGTTAGGATTTTGGTACAGTTTAAGGCTGAAGATTAGTGATGGGGTGAGGCTTAGGGTTAGAGGTTAGGGTTAGGGTTAGGGTTGTTGGTAGGGTGAAGGTAGGGTTGGCATTTTAGAATTAGAGATGAGGTGTTATGGTTATGGCTGGGGATTAGGATTAGAATTATGGGATGGGGCTTCTTCTCAGGGTGTTATACATTAACATTAAGATAAGGGGATAAATTAGGGTTACGGGGAGGTTTATGTTTTAAGGTGAGCAATAGGATCAGGGTCAGGTGTTATATTCAGGGTGAGGGTTATCTGTTAGGGGTAGTGCTTATACTTAGCGTACCGGCCCTGTCTGCACTGGGCGGGGGGCGGGGGTTAGGGGGATGGGATTGTCCCAGGAACCCACTGTATCGTACGCTGGGTATGGGCTCCTGGGTTTCATGCAGGACACAGTGGCAGAGCCCCCTTTTACTCATGGCATGGGAGGATTGTAGGCTTTCTTAACTGTGAGAAAGCAAGAACTCTGAGAGTTAGATTTAGGGGTAGGATTATGGTAATGTTTAGCGAGGAAGATTAGTCTTAGGGTGGGCTCTTAGGGTTAGGGGTTAGGGTTAAAGGTTCGTGTTATTTTTAACAGTTACAGTTACGTTTACGGTTAAGTTTCAGGGTTAGGGTTAAGGTTTGGTTTTATCGTTTGGCACAGGGTTAGGCTTCAGTGTTAGCTTTATGGTTAAAGATTAGGATTAGGGTTAGTGTTATGGGTTAGTGTGAGGGTTAATGGTAAGGGTCAAGATTAAGTGTTAGGGTTGGGCTTAGGGTTAGGAATAAGGCTTCGTGTAACGTTTACGTTTAGAGTTAAGTGTTATGGTTATGGCTAGAGGTTAGGGTTAGGTTTAGGGTTCATGGTTAGGGTTACATTTAGGGGTTCGGGTTACGGGTTAAGTTTAGGGTGAGTGTTTAGTGTTACTGTTGGGCGTTAGGATAAGGGCCGAGGTTTAGGGTTAGGATTTAGGTTTAGTGTTAGGGCTTAGATTTAGTGGTTAGTTTAAGGGCACATGCTGTGTTTAATCTATGGTGGGAAGGGTGCAGACTGGGTCGCCTCAACACCACACCATCGTACCTGGGCCTTGGGCCCAGACCTACATGCAGGACTGAGGCAGAGCCTCTTCTCACTCGTGGCATGGCTCTATTGTAGGCTTGGTCAACTCTGAGAACAAAGGAAGTGTGAGAATTAGGGTTATGGTTAGGGTTATGTGTTTGGGGTTAGAGGTTTGGGTTTGAGTGAAGTTTAGTGGTTAGGAATTAGAAGTTAGGATTAGTGTGTCAGGGGTTAGGTGTTAGGTTTTTGTAAGGGGCTAGCGTTAGATTTAGGTTTAGGGTTAATGTTCAGGTGGGTTAGGGGTCAGCGTTAGGGTTAGGCTTACAAGATAGGATTAAGGTAAAGGGTGAAGGCTTAAGATTAGCAGTAAGGGTTAAGGTTAGGGTTAAGGGTTAGGGTTTTGGTCCAAGTTAAGGGTGAGAGTGAGGGTTAACAGTTGCGATTAGGGTAATGGTTTAGGGATAGTAATAGGTTTAAGGGATAGGGTTAGGGTTAGGTTTAGGGTCCGGGGTTAGGGTTAGCATTAGCGGTTAGGGTTAGGGTTAGGGGTTAGGGTTACAGTTAGGGTTAGGTCTAGGCATTATGGTAATGGTTCGTGTTAGGGTTAAGAATTAGGGTTAGGTTTAATTGTTAGGATTATGATCACGGTAATGGTTAGGGTTAGGGTTAGCGGTTAGAGTTAGGGTTAGTGTTAGGGTTGTTTGTAGGGTGAAGGTAATGTTTAGCAGTTTAGAATTAAGGTTAGGGATTAGGTGTTACGGTTATGCTAGGAGTTAGGCTTAGAATTAAGGGATAGGGTTTGTTCTTAGGGTAAGTGTTATGCAATAACATTAGGATAGGGGTTAAAGTTAGGGTTACAGTGAGGTTTACGTGTTAAGGTGAACAATAACATCAGGGTTAGGTGTTATGTTCAGGGTTAGGGTTATGGGTGAGGTGCAGGGTTTTTGCTTAGGGCATGGGCCCTGTCAGCACTAGCAGGGGGAGTTAGAGGGCTGTGATTGTCCCCGGGAACCCACTCTATTGTACACAGAGTATGGGCTCCTGGGTTTCATGCAGGACACTGTGGCAGAGCCAGCTTTCACGCATGGCTTTGGAGAATTGTAGGCTTTTAAAACTCTGAGATAGCAAGAAGTCTGAGAATTAGATTTAGGGTTAGGATTATGGTTAGGGTTAGGGATGAAGATTAGTCAGGGAGAGGGCTTAGGGTTAGGGCTTAAGCTTCGAGTGAGGATTAGGGGTTAGGGAGTAGGTGTTGTGTTTAGTGATAGGGTTAGGGCTTAGGGGTTAGGGTTGGGTTAGGGGCTAGGGTTAGATTTAGAGTGGGGTTAGGGTTAGCGTTATGGGTTAGGGTTAGGGTTAAGGGATAGGATAAGGGTTAAGCGTTAAGGCTTAGGGTTAGCGTTAAGTGTTAGGTTTAGTTTTAAGGGTTAGGGTTACAGTTCGAGTTAAGGGTTAGTGTGGGGTTAACGGTTAGGGCTAGGGTTATGGGTTAAGGATAGAGTTAGGTTTAAGGCTTAGGATTAGGGTTCAGTGTTAGGGTTAGCATTAGGGATTAGGGTTAGGGTTAGGGGTTAACTTTACTCTTAGGGTTAGGTCTAGGCATTAGGGTACGTGTTAGTGTTAGGCTTAAGAGTTAGGGTTAGGTTTAATTGTTAGGATTAGGATCAGGGTTAAGGGTTAGGGTTAAGTGTCAAGTGTTACGGTTAATTTTAGGTGTACGGTTAGGGTTAGCAGTTAGGGTTAGGGTTAGTTTGTAGGGATAAGGTAATGTTTAGCAGTTTTGAATTAGCCTTAGGGATTAGGTGTTACAATTGTGGCTAGGAGTTAGGGTTAGAATTAAGGGATAAGGGTTGTTCTTAGGGTAAGTCTTATGCATTAACGTTAGGATAACGGGTTCAAGTTAGAGTTATGGTGAGGTTGATGTGTTAAGGTGAGCAATAGTATCAGGGTGAGCTGTGATGTTCAGGGTTAGGGTTATGGGTGAGGGGTAGTGTTTATGCTTATATCACGAGCCCTCTCTGCTCTAGGAGGGGGCTTAGAGGGCTGGGATAGATGCCGGAAGCCATTCTATCATACGCTGGGTATGGGCCTCTTGGTTTCATGCCGGACACAGTGGCCGAGCCTCCTTCTACACATGGCATGGGAGGATTGTAGGCTTTGTAAACTCTGAGAAAGCAAGAAGTCTGAGAATTAAATTTAGGGCTAGGATTAGGGTTAGGGTTAGCAATATAGGTTACTGTTATGGTGAGGGCTTAGGGTTAGGGGTTTCGGTTAGGGTCAGGGTTAAAGGTTAGTGTTAGGTTTAACAGTTACAATTAGGTTTAGGGTTAAGCTTTAAGGTTTAAGCTTAGGGTTAAGATTAGGGGTTAGGTTTTGGTACAGGGTAAGGGTTAAGTGCTAGGTTTAGGCTTAAAGATTAGGATTAGGGTTAGGGTTAAGGTTTAGTGTGAAGGTTAACGGTTAGGGTTAAGGTTAAGTGTTAGGTTTATGGGTTAGGGTTAGGGTTAAGTGTTCATGTTAGGTTTAGGGTTAGAGTTAAGTGTTATGGTTATGGTTAGGGGTTTGGGTTAGGTTTAGGGTTCATGGTTAAGGTTACATTTAGGGGTTAGGTTTAGGGTAAGCGTTTAGTGTTAGTGTTGGGCATTAGGGTCAGGGCTTAGGTAGGGTTAGGGGTTAGGGTCAGTGTTTGGGCTTTGATTTGGTGGTTAGTTTAAGGGTACAGGACCTGTGTAATCTATGGTGAGAAGGGTGCAGAATGTTTCCATGCGACACCACACCATCGGATCCTGGGCCTTTGGCCCAGACCTACTTGCAGGACTCATGCGGAAACTCTACTCACGCATTGCATGGTTGTATTTTAGGCTTGGTTAACTCTGAGAATGGAAGTAGTGTGAGAAATAGGGTTATGGTTAGGGTTAAGGGTTTGGTGTTAGGGGTTAGGGTTCAAGTGAGGTTTAGTGGTTAGGGACTAGGATTTAGGGTCAGTGTTAGGGTTAGGGGTTAGTTTTGCATTAGTGGCTAGGGTTAGATTTATGGTTGGGGTTAGTGTTAGGGTTAGGATTAGGCATCAGGGTTAGTGTTAGGGTTAAAGGATAGGATTGGGGTTAAGTGTTAAGGCTTAAGGTTTGTGTTAAGTGTTAGGGTTGGGGTTTAGGCTTAGGGTTACGTTTTGAGTTAAGCTCTAGGATGAGGGTTAAAGATTAGGCTTAGGATTATTGGTTAGGGATAGAGTTATGTTTAAGGGTTAGGGATAGGGTTAGGTTTAGGGTTCAGTGTTAGGGTTAGCATTAGGGGTTAGGGTTAGGGTTAGGGGTTAGGCGTAGTGATGTATTAAGGGCTATGGTTAGAATTAGGATTGGGGTTAGTGTTAGGTTTAGGGTTAGGGGTTAGGTTTAGGGTTAAGGGATAGGATTATGGTTAAGGGTTGGGCGTAGGTTTAGGGTTAAGATTTAGTGTTAGGGTCCGGTTTAAGGGTTAGGGTGAGGGTTAACGGTTAGGGTTAGGGTTGGGGTTAGGGGTTAGGGATATAGTTAGTATTAAGTGTTAGGGTTAGGTTTAGGGTTCAGTGTTAGGGTTAGCTTTAGGGGTTATGATTAGGGTTAGGTGTTAGTTTAGTGTTAGTGTTAGGTCTAGGCGTCAGGGTAAGGTTTAGGGTTAGGGTTAAGAGCTAAGGTTGGGTTTAGTCGTTAGGATTAGGATTAGGGTTAGGAGTTAGGGTAAAGGGTCAAGGGTTAGCATTATTTTTAGCCATAGCTTTGGCGTTAGGAGTAAGGGTTAGGTTCAGTGTTAGGGTAACTGTAGGTTACCGTAACAGTAACTACGTAGGGTAACAGTTAGTGTTAGTGGTTTAGAATTAGGGTTAGGGATTAGTTGTCACAGTTATGACTAGGAGATAGGGTTAGAATTATGGGATAGGGGTTAATCTCAGGGTAAGTGTTATGCATTAACGTTAGGATAAGAGGTTAAAGTTCAGGTTACGGTGAGGTTTACATTCTAAGGTGAGCAATAGAATCAGGGTTAAATGTTATTTTCAGGGTTAGAGTTTTGGGTGAGGTGTAGAGTTTATGCTTAGGGCACGGGCCTTGTCTACATTAGGCGGGGGGGGGGGATTAGGGGCTGGGATTGTCACCAGGAACCCACTCTATCGTACTCTGGTTATGGGCCCCAGCGGTTCATTCAGGACACAGTGTAAGAGCCTCCTTTCACGCATGGCATGGGAGGATTGTAGGTTTTCTAAACTCTAAGAAAGCAAGAAGACTGAGAATTAGATTTAGTGTTAGGGTTAGGGTTCGGGTTAAGGATCAAGGTTAGTGTTAGGGTGAAGGCTTAGAGTTAGGGGTTACAGGTAGCGTTACAGGTTACTCTTAGTTTTAACCATTACAGTTAGGTTCAGGGTTAAGGTTTATGGTTAGGTTTAAGGTTAGGGTTTAGGGTTTGGTACAGGATTAGGGTTAAATATTAGGTTTAGGGTTAAAGATTACGATTAAGGTTAGGTTTAAAGGTTAGTGTGAGGGTTAACAGTCAGGGTTAAAGTTAAGAGTTAGGGTTAGGGTTAGTGTTAGGATTAAGGGTTCATGTTAGGTTTAGGGTTAGAGTTAAGTGCTATGGTTAGCGCTCGAGGTTAGGGTTAGGTTTAGGGTTCACAGTTAGGGTTACGTTTAGAGGTTAGCATTAGGGTTAGGGATTAGCTTTAGGGTAAGAGTTTAGAGTTAGTGTTGGGCTTTAGGCTCAGGGCTTAGGTTTAGGGTCAGAGGTTAGGGTTGATGTTAGGGCTTAGATTTAGTGGTTAGTTTAAGGGCACAGGACCTGTTTATTCTACAGTGAGAGGGGTTAGGATTAGGGTTAGGGTTGTCGTAGGGGTTAAGGTTAGATTTAACCTTGGGGTTAGTGTTAGGGTTAGGATTAGGGGGTTAGTGTTAGGGTTAGGGGTTAAAAACACCTACAGCCAGCCCTAACCCGATTTCTGACACTTCTTCCATTCTCAGAGTTAACCAAGCCTACAATACAGCCATGTCATGCGTGAGAAGAGGCTCCACCTGAGTCCTATATGTAGGTCTTGGCCCAAGGCCCAGCGTAGGGTGGTGTTGTGTCGCAGCGACCCTGTGCACCACTCTCACCATAGATTAAACAGGTCCTGTGCCCTTAAACTAACCGCTAAATCTCAGCCCTAATACTAATCCTAACCCCTAACCCTAAAAGTAATCCTTAACCCTAACTGTTAACACTCAAACTAACCCTTAACTCTAACCCTTGTCATGATCTTTAACCCTAACCCTAACACTTAACCCTAACCCTGTACCAAACCATAAACCCTAAGCTTAACCCTAACCCTAAACCTAAACCCTAAGTCTAACTGTAACTGTTAAACCTAACAGTAACTTTTAACCCTAAAACTAACTGTATCCCCTTACCTGAAGCCCTCACCCTAAGATTAAACTTCATCCCTAACCATAACGATAATCCTAACCTTAAATCTAATTCTCAGACTTCTTACTTTCTTAGAGATTTGAAAGCTTACAATCCTCCTTTACCATGCGTGAAATCAGGCTCTGCCAGAGTGTCCTACAAGAAACCCATGGGCCCATACCCTGCATACGATAGAGTGGGTTTCTGGTGACAATCGCATCCCCCTCAGTCCCACTCCTAGGGCAGACAGGGCCCATACCCTAAGCAAAACCCTACCCCTCACTCATAATTCTAACCCTGATCCTATTGCTCACCTTAACAAATAAACCTCACCGTAAACCTAACTTTAACCACTTATCCTAACATTAATGCATAACACTTATGCTAAGAACAACCCCTATCACTTAATTCTAACCCTAACTCCTAGCCATAACAGTAACCCCTAATCCCTAACCCTAATTCTAACCACTAAACATTACCTTAACCCTACAAACAACCCTAATACTAACCCTAACCTTAAACACTAACCCTAACCTTATCCCTAAACATAACCTTAAAAGTTTACCCTAAACCCTTACCCTATCCCCTAACCCTAAGCCTAACCCTTAATTCTGATCCTAATCCTAACAATTAAACCTAACCCTAACCCTTAACCCTAACACTAACCCTTACCTTAATGCCGAGACCTAATCTTAGCAGTAAAGCTACCTCTAACCCTAACCCTAGACCTTAAACCTAACACTATCCCTAACTTATAACCCTAACCCTAACTGTTAACCCTCACCCTAACCCTTAACTCGGACCATAACCCTAACCCTTAACCCTAACCCTATCCCTTAATGCTAACCCTAAGCCTTAACCCTTAACCCTAATCCTATCCCTTAACCCTAACCCT
This sequence comes from Eulemur rufifrons, assembly GCF_041146395.1. NCBI lineage: Eukaryota > Metazoa > Chordata > Mammalia > Primates > Lemuridae > Eulemur > Eulemur rufifrons. The sequence goes on along the minus strand of NW_027182826.1, from coordinate 1,479,613 downwards.
AACCCCTAACCCTAACCCTAACCCCAACGCTAAATCTATCCCTAGTCCCTAACCCAACCCTAACCGTTAACCCCTAATGCTAACATTAACCCTAACCCCTAATCCCTAACACCTAACCCTCACGCGAACACTAACCCCTAACCCCAAACACCTAACCCTAATCATAACCATAATTCTCACACTTCCTCCATTCTCAGAGTTAGCCAAGCCTACAATAAAACCATGCCATGCGTGAGAAGAGGCTCTGCCTGAGACCTGCATGTAGGTCTGGGCCCAAGGCCTCGGGTACGATGGTGTGGTGTGGCGATGACCCATTCTGCACACTTCTCACCATAGATTACACAGGTCCTGTGCCCTTAAAATAACCTCTAAATCTAAGCCCTAACGCTAACTCTAACACTAACCCTTAACCCTAAACTTAAGCCCTGACCCTAACGCCCAACACTAACATTAAACCCTTACCCTAATCCTAACCCATAACCCTAATGCCTAAACGTAACCCTAACGATGAACCCTAAACCTAACCCTAACCCCAAACGCTAACCATAACACTTAACTCTAACCCTAAACCTAACACGAACACTTAAACCTAAACTTAACCACTAACCCTAACACTTAACCTTAACCCTAACCGTTAACTCTCACACTAACCCTTAAACCTAACCCTAATCGTAATCTTTAACCCTAAACCTAACAGTTAACCCTTACCCTGTACCAAAACCTAACCCCTAACCTTAACCTTAACCCTAACACTTGACCCTAAAGCTAACTGTAACCATTAAACCTAACACTAACCTTTAACCCTGACCGTAACTCTAACCCCTAACCCTAAGCCCTCACCCTAATGCTAAACTTTATCCTTAACACTAACCATAATCCTATCCCTAAATCTAATTCTCAGACTTCTTGCTTTCTCAGAGTTTAGAAAGCCTACAATCCTCCCATGCCATGCGTGAAAAGAGGCTCTGCCACTGTGTCCTGCATGAAACCCAGGGACCCATACCCAGTGTACGATAGAGAAAGTTCTCGGCCACAATCCTAGACCCCTAATCCTCCCGCCTAGTGCAGACAGGGCCCGTGCCCTAAGCATAAAAAGTACGCCTAACATATAACCCTAACCTTGAACGTAACACCTAACCCTGATCCTACTGCTCACCTTATCATGTAGACCACACTGTAACCCTAACTTTAACCGCATCTCCTAAAGTTAATGCATAACACTTACACTGAGAACAACGCCTATCCCATAATTCTAACCCTAAATCTTAGCCATAACCATAAAACCTAATCCCTAACCCTAATTCTAAACTGCTAACCCTAACCTTAACACTACCAACAACCCTAACACTAACCCTAACCCTAACCCTCACCCCTAATCCTACCCTATGCCTAAAAGTAACCCTAACTCCTAACCCTTATCCCTAACCAAAAGCCCTGTCCCTAACCATAAGACTTAAGTCTAACCCTTATACCCTAACCCTAATACGAATCCTTAAGCCTAACCCCCAATCCTAACAATTAACCTTAACCCTAACTGTTAACGCTCACCCTAACCCTTAAATCAGACCAAAACCCTAACACTTAACCCTAACCCTAATCCCTAATGCTAACCCTAAGCCTTAACCCTTTACCCTAATCCTATCCCTTAAGCCTAACCCTAACCCTAATTCCTAACCCTAACCATAATCCCTAACCCTAAACCTAACACTAACCCTAACTCTGAATCTAACCCTAGCCCCTAAACCAACACTAACCCCTAACCCCTAACGCTAACACTAACACTAACTCCTAATTTCTAACCCCTGAACCACACTCGAACCCTAACCCCTAACCCCAAACAATTAACCATAACCATAACCCTAATTCTCACACTTCCTCCATTTTCAGAGTTCACCAAGCCTACAATAGAGCCATGCCATGAGTGAGAAGAGGCTCCGCCTGAGTCCTGCATGTAGGTCTGGGCCCAAGGCCCAGGTACGATGGTGTGGTGTCAAGGGGACCAATTCTGCACCCTTCTCACCATAGATTAAACAGGTCCTGTGCCCTTTAACCGCTAAATCTAAGCCCTAACACTAAACCTAAACGCTAACCCTAAACCTAAGCCCTTATCCTAATGCCCAACACTAACACCAAACACTCACCCTAAACCTAACCCCTAAACGTAACCCTAACCATGCACCCTATATCTAACCCTAACCCCTAACCCTAACCATAACACTTAACTCTAACCCTAAACTAACATAAACCCTTAACACTAAACCTAATCCCTAACCCTCATGCTTAACCCTAACCGTTAATCCTCACACTTACCCTTAAACCTAACCCTAATTGTAATCTTTAACTCTAAACTTAACACTTAAACCTTAACCTGTACCAAAACTTATCCCCTAAACTGAACCCTAACACTAAACCTTAACACTAAACCTAACTGTAACTGTTAAACCTAACACTAACCTTTAACTCTGACCCTAAACCTAACCCCTAACCCTAAGGCATCACCTTAACACTAAACTTCATCCCTAATTCTAACCATAATCCTAACCCTAAATCTAATTCTCAGACTTTTTCTTTCTCAGAGTTTAGAAAGCCTATAATCCTCCCATGCCATGTGTGAAAGGAGGCCCTGCCACTGTGTCCAGCATGAAACCCAGGGGCCAATACCCAGCATACGATAGAGTGATTTCCCGGGGAATATGCTAGCCCCCTAACCTCTCCGCCTAGTGCAGACAAGGCACGTGCCCTAAGCATAAACACAACCCCTAACCAATAACCCTAACCATAACTGTTAACTCTCACCCTAACATTTAACCCTGACACCAACCCTAACCCGTAAACCTATCCCTAAACCTTTACCCAAAGTCTAAGCCTTATCTCTAACACTATCATTTAACCCTAGCCCTAACCCCTAAATGTTACACTAACCATGAACTCTAAGCCTAACCATAACCCCTAACACTAACCATAACACTTAACTGTAACCCTAAACCTAACAAGACCCCTTAACCCTAACACTAACCCCTAACCCTAGCCCTTAAACTTAACCCTAAACTTTTACCCTCACACTAACCTTTAACACTAACCATAATGCTAATCTTTAACCCTAAACCTAACACTTAACTCTTACCCTGTACGAAACCCTAACCCCTGACCTTAACCCTCACAATAAACCTTAACCCTAAACCCAACTTTAACCGTTAAAACTAACACTAACCTTAACCCTAACTCTAACCCTAACCCTTAACCCTAAGCCCTCACCCTAACACTAATCATCATCCCTAATCCTAACCATAATCCTAACCCTAAATCTTAATCTCAGACGTCTTCCTCTCTCAGAGTTTAAAAAGCCCTCACCCTAAAATTTAACCCTAAACCTAACTGTAACTCTTTAAACTAACACTAATCTTTAACCATAACCCTAACCCTTAACCTGAACCCTAAGCCAAACTCTTAACCCTAATCCTATCCTTTAACCCTAACTCTAATCCCTAACTTGAACGCTAACACTAACCCCAACCCTAAACCTAACCCTAGCCCCTAACCCAACCCCTAACCCTAACACTAACCCTAACCCCTAATGCCTAACCCCTAACCCTCATTTGAACACTCTCCCCTAAACCCAAATCCCTACCCTAACCATAACCCTAATTCTCACACTTCTTCCATTCTAAGAGTTAACCAAGCCTACAATACAACCATGCCATGCGTGAGAACAGGCTCCCCCTGATTCCTGCATGTAGGTCTGAGCCCAAGGCCCAGGGTACAATGCTGTGGTGTCTCAGCGACCCATTCCACACCCTTCTCATCATAGATTAAACAGGTCTTCTGACCTTAAACTAATCGCTAAATCTAAGTCCTAACACTAACACTAACCCCTACCCTAAACAGAAACCCTGACACAAACTCCCTTCACTAACACTATACCCTTACACCAACCTAACCCCTAAACCTAACCCCTAAACATAACCCTAACCATGAACCCTAAACCTGAACCTAAACCCTAACACTTAAGTGTAACCCTAAACCTAACACGAACCCCTAATCTTAACCCTAAACCCTAACCCTAACCCTTCACCTTAACCCTAACCGTTAACCCTCAGCTAACGTTTAAACCTAACATTAATCCTAATCTTTACCCCTAAGCCGAACACTTAACCCTAACCCTGTACCAAACCCTAATCCCTAACACTAAGCCCTCTCCCTAACACTAAACTTCATCCCTAACCCTAACCGTAATCCTAACCCTAAATCTAATTCTCAGACTTCTTGCTTCTCAGAGTTTAGAAACCCTACAATCCTCCCATGCCATGCATGAAAGGAGGCTCTGCCACTGTGCCCTGCATGAAACCCAGAGGCCCATACCCAGCATACGATAGAGTGGGTTCCTGGTGACAATCCCAGCCTCCGAACCCCCCCAACTAGTGAAGACAGGGCCTGTGCCCTAAGCATAAACACTGCCCCTAACCCATAACCCTAACCCTGATCATAACATCTGACCCTGATCCTATTGCTCACCTTAACATGTAAAACTCACCATAACCCTAACCCTAACCCCTTATCCTAACGTTAATGAATAATACTTACCCTGAGGACAACACCTATCCCATAATTCTAACCCTAACTCTTATTCATAACTGTAAAACCTAATACCTAATTGTAAGCTGCTAACCCTAAATTTAACCCTACCAACAGCCCTAACACTAACCCTAACCCTAACCCTTGATCCTTAACCCTAAACCCTAACCCTAACCCTAACCCTAAGTATAAACTCTACCCCTCACCCATAACCCTAACCCTAAACATAAAACCTAACCCTGATCCTATTGCTCACCTTAACACGTAAAGCTCACCGTAACACTAATTTTAACCGCTTACCCTAACTTTAAGCATAAAACTGACCCTGAGACCAACCCCTATTCCATAAATCTAACCCTAACTCCTTACCATAACCATAACACCTAATCCCTAACCCTAATTCTAAACTGCTAAACCTAACCTTAAGCCTACAAAAAACCTTAACGGTAACACTAACCCTAACACCTAATCCTAACCCTGTGCCTGAAAGTAAACCTAACCCTTAACCTTTAACCCTAATGCTAACCCATAACCCTAACCATAACACTTTACTCTAACCCTAAATCTAACACGAACGCTTAACACTAGCCCTAAACCCTAACCCTAACCCTTAAACACAAACCTAACCGTTAACACTCACACTAACCGTCAACCCTAATCTGAATTCTAATCTTTAACCCTAAACCTAACACTTAACCCTAACCCTGTACCAAACCCTAACCCCTAACCATAACCCTCACCCTAAAACGTAACCCTAAACCTAACTGTAACCGTTAAACCTAACTCTAACATTTAACCTTAACTCTACCCATAATCCCTAGCCCTAATCCCTCACCCTAGCACTAACCTCATTCCTAACCCTAACTATAATCCTAACCCTAAATCTAATTATCAGACTTCTTGCTTTCTCAGCGTTAGAAAGCCTACAATCCTCCCATGCCATGAATAAAAGGAGGCTCTACCACTGTGTCCTGCCGGAAACCCCAGTGCCCATACTCAGCATACACTAGAGTGGGTTCCCGACGACAATCGCAACCCCAAACTCCTCCCCCCCCCCGCCTAGTGCAGACAGGGCCCGAGTCGTAAGCATAAACCCTACCCTTCACCCCTAACAATAACCCTGAACATAACACCTGACCCTGATCTCATTGCTCACCTTAAAATGTAAATCTCACCATAACCCTAAATTTAACCCCTTATCATAACGTTAATGCATAACACTTACCCTGAGAACAACTCCTATCTCTGAATTCTAACCCTAACTCCAAGCCATAACCATAACACCTAATCCCTAATGCGAATTCTAAACTGCTAACCCTAACCTTAAACCTACCATCAAACCAAACATTACCCTAGCCCCTAACTTTAAAACTATGCCTAAAAATAACCCTAACACTTCACCCTTAATCCTAACCCCTAACTCTAACCCTAACCCTATCCCTAAGACCTTAACCATAACCCTAACTGTTAACCCTCACCCTAACACGTAACCCTGACCTTAACCCTAAACCTTAACACTAACCCTTAACCCTAACCCTAAGCCAAACCCTTAACCATAATCCTATCCTTTAACCCTAAACGCTAACCCTAATATTAACCCCAACCCTAAACCTAACCCTAGCACCCTAACCCAAACCCAACAACTAACCCCTATCCCTAACACTAACCCTAACTCCTAATCCCTAGGACCTAACCCTGACTCGAACCATAATCCCAAACTCCAAACCCCTAACCCAAACCCTAACCCTGATTCTCACACTACTTCCATTCTCAGAGTGAAGCAAGCCTACAATACAGCTATACTATGCGTGAGATGAGGCTCCACCTGAGTCCTGCATGTAGGTCCTTTCCCAAGGATCAGGGAACGATTTTGTGCTTTCGTGGAGACTCCGACAGCACCCTTCTCACTGTAGATAAAACAGGTCCTGTGCCCTTAAACTAACAGCTAAATCTCAGCCCTAACACTAACACTAACCCCTAACCGTAAACATAAGCTCCGACCGTAATGCTGAACACGAACTCTAAAACCTTACCCTAAACCTAAGTCCTAACCCTAACACTAACCCCTAAACATAACACTAACCATGAACCCTAAACCTAACCCTAACCATAACACTTAACGCTAACCCTAAAGCCTACACGAAGACTTATTCCTAACACTAACAAAAACCCTAGCCCTTAGTCTTGATCCTTACCATTAACCCTCACACTAGCCCTTAACCCTAACCCTAATCCTAATCTTTAACCCTAAAGCTAAAACTTAAGCCTAACACTGTACCAAATGCTAAACCTTAACCTTAACCCTAACCCTAAAACCTAACCATAAACCTGACTGTAACTGTTAAACCTAACACTAACCTTTAACCCTAACCACTGACCTTAAGAACGCACCCTAAGACTAACCTTCATCCCTAAACATTACCATAAACCTACCCCTAAATCTAATTCTCAAACTTCTTGCTTTCTCAGAGTTTAGAAAGCCTACAATTCTCCCATGTCATGAGTAAAGGGAGGCTCTGCCACTGTGTCCTGCAAGAAACCCGGGGACCCATAAGTAGTGCATGATAGAGCGGGTTCCCAGTGTCAATCCTAGTCTCTAACCCCCCCCCTCCTGGTGAAGACAGGGCCCGTGCGTTAAGCAAAAACACTATACCTAACAGATAACCCTAACTCCAAACATAAAACCTAACTCTGATCGTGTTGCTCACCTTAAAACATAAACCTAACCATAACCCTAATTTATCCCCTTATGTTAACGTTAATGCATAGCACCCAAAGAAGAAGCCCTATCCCATAATTCTAAACCTAACCCCTAGCCATAACCATAACACCTCATCCATATTCTAAAGTGCAAACCCTAAACTTCAACCTACCATCAACCCTAACACTAACCCTAAGCCCTCACCCTCACACTAATCTTCATCCCTAAACCGTGCCATAATCCTAACCCGAAATCTAATTCTCAGACTTCTTGCTTTCTCAGAGTTTTGAAAGCCTACAATCCTACTAAGCCATGCATGAAAGCCCGCTCTGCCACAGTGTCCTGCAGGAAACCAGAGGCCCATACACTGCATACGATAGAGTAGGGTACCAGCGACCATCACAGACCCCTATCTTCGCCTCCTAGTGCATACAGGGCCCGTGCCCTAAGCATAAACCCTACACCTCACCCATAAGCCTAACCCAGAACATAACACCTAACCCTGATCATACTGCTCACCTTAAGAGGTAAAGCTCACCGTAACCCTAACTTTAACCCCTTATCTTAACGTTAATGCATGACACCCTGAGAACAAGCACTATACTGTAATTCTAACCCTAACTCCTAGCCATAACCATAACACCTGATCCCGAATTCTGATACGCCAACCCTAACCTTAATCCTACCAACAACACTAACACTAACCCTAACCCCTTACCCTAACCCTACGCATAAAAATAACCCTAACCATTGATCCTTAGTCATAACCCCTACCCTTAACCCTAACCCTTAACCCTAATCCCAAGCCTAACCATTAAACATAACCCTAACACTTAACCCTAAACCTAACCTTTACCTTAATGCCTAGAGATCTAACCCTAACACTGACTTACAGTTAACACTAACCCTAACCCCCTAATGTTAATCTTAAACCTGAACCATAAACCTAACCCTTAACCCTAATCCTATCCCTAACCCCCTAACCCTAACCCTAACTGTTAACCCTCACCCTAACCCTTAACCCTGACCCTAACCCTAAACCTGAACCCTAACCCTAAGCCTAACCCTTAACCCTAACCCTATCCCTTAACCCTAACGCCTAATCCTAACTCCAAACCTAAACCCTCCCCTGGACCCCTAAACCAGACTTAACACCTAACCCATAACACTTACTCTAACCCTAACCACTAATCCCTAGCACCTAACCCTGACTCCAAACCTAACCCCTAACTCGAAACCCCTAACCCCAACCCTAACCCTAATTCTCACACTACTTCCATTCCCAGAGGGAAGCAAGCCTACAATACAGCCATGCCATGTGTGAGATGAGGCTCCGCATGAGTCCTGCATGTAGGCCTTGTCCCAGGGCCCAGGCAATGATGTGCTTTCGTGGTGACTCCGACCGCACCCCTCTCACCGTAGATTAACCAGGTCCTGTGCCCGTAAACTGACCGATAAATCTAAGCTCTACCACCAACCCTAACCCCTGACCCTGAACCTAAGCCCCGAGCCTAAAGCCCAACACTAACTCTAAACCCTTACCCTAAAACTAATCCTGAACCCTAATGCTGACCCCTAAAAGTAACCCTAACCGTGAACAGTAAACCTAACCCTAACCTCTAACACAAACCCTAACACATAACTCGAACCCTAAAACTAACCCTAACCCTTAACCCTAAACCTAAACCCTAACCCTAACTCTTAACCTTAACACTAACAGTTAACGCTCACGCTAACCTTTAATCCTAACCCTAATCCTAATCTTGAACCCGAAACCTAACACTTAACCCTAACCCTGTACCTAACCCTAACCCTCTAGCAAACCCTAACCCCTCATCTTAACCCTAACCGTAAACGTCAACCCTAAACCGAACTGTAACCATTAAACCTAAGAGTAACCTTTAACCCTAACCCTAATCCCTAACCCTAAGCCCTCACCCTAACACTAAACTTCATTCTTAACCCTAACCATATTCCTAACCCTAAATCTAATTCTCAGACTTCTTGCTTTCTTAGAGTTTAGAAAGCCTGCAATCTTCCCATGCCATGCGTGAAAGGAGGCTCTACCACTGTGTCCTGCATGAAACCCACGGGCCCATACCCAGAGTCCGATACAGTGGGATCCTGGTGACAATTCCAGTCCCCTAACCTCCCCCCACCCCCGCCTAAGGCAGACAGGGCCCGTGCGCTAAGCATAAACAATACCTGTAACAGATATCCCTCACCCTGAACATAACACCTAACCCTGTTCCTATTTCTCCCCTTAACACGGAAACCTCACAGTGAGCCTAACTTTAACCTCTTATCCTAACGTTAGTGCATAACCCATTCCCTGAGAACAACCCCTATCCCATAATTCTAACCCTGTCTCCTAGTCATCACTGTAACACCTAATCCCTAACCCTAATTCTCAACCGCTAACTCTAACCGTAACCCTGCCTACAACCCTAACACTGACAGTAACCCTTACTTCTAACCCCAACGCTATGCCTAATAAAAACCCTTAACCCTTCACCCTAACCCCTAAGCCTTACCCTAACCCTTAACCCTAATCCTAATCCTATCCATTCAACCTAACCCTAGCTCTTAAAGCTAACCCTAAACCTTACCCTCACGACTAGACCTAACCCTGACACTAACCTAACACCTAACCCTAACCATAACCCCTACAGCTAACCCTAACCCTGAACCCTAAACCTAACCCTAACACTGAACCCTCACTATATCCCCAACCTCTAAGCCTAATCCTAACCATTAACCCTCACCCTAACACTTAAACTGGACCATAACACTAAACATTTACCCTAACACTAAACTTTAACCCTAAACCTGAGCACAACCCTTAACCCTAATCCTATCCTTTTACCCTAAACCTAACCCCGAAACCTAACCCTAACACTAACCCCAATCCTAATTCTAACCATACCCCTTCATAAAACACTAACTCCTAACCCTAACACTTACCAAAAACCCTAATCGCTAATCCCTAACACTAACGCTTAACCTTTACCGTAACCGTTAACCCTCACCCTAACCCTTAACACTGACCCTAACCTTAACCTTTAATCTAAGCATGACCCTTAACCCTAACAGTAAGGAAAACCCTCACGCCAACCTTATCCCTTATCCCTAACCCTAACACTACAGCTAAAAATAACACTAACCTTTGATCCTTAAACCTAACCCCTAACACTTGTTTAACCCCAAACCCTAACCCTAATCCTAAGCATTAAACCTAACCCTATCTCTTAACCCTTACTCTAACGCCTAGATCTAACCCTAAATCTAACCTACCACCTAATCCTAACCTTAAGCCCTAATGCTAACTCTAACCCTGAACCCTAAACCTACCCGTAAACCCTTAACACTAACCCTATCCATAAACCTTAAATCTGACCCTAACCATTACCCGCACCCAAACATTTAACCCTGACCCTAACCCTAATCCTTAACGATAAACTTAACACTAAACCGCAACCCTAAGCCCAACACTTAACCCTAATCCTAACCCTTGACCCTAAGCCTAACCCTAACCCCTAACCCTAAACCTAAGCCTAACCCCAACCTGAACACTTAATCTTCACCCTTACCCTTAACCCTCACACCAACCCTACTCCTAATCTTTAACCATGAAGCTAACACTGAAGCCTACCCCTGTGCCAAACGCTAAACCCAAACCTTAACCCTATCCCTGAGACTTAACCGTAAACCTAACTGTAACTGTTAAACCTAACACTAACCTTTAACCCCAACCCCTAACCCAATACCCCACCCTGACACTAATCTTCATCCCCAAACATTACCAGAATCCTACCCCTAAATCTAATTCTCAGAGTTCTTGCTTTCTCAGAGTTTAGAAAGCCTACAATCCTCCCATGCCATGAGTAAAAGGGGGCTCTGCCACTGTGTCCTGCATGAAACCCAGGAGCCCATACCCAGCGTACGATAGAGTGGGTTCCCGGGGACAATCCCATCCCCCTAACCCCCGCCCCCCACCCAGTGCAGACAGGGCCCGTACGCTAAGTATAAACACTACCCCTAACAGATAACTCTCACCCTGAACATAACACCTAACCCTGATCCTATTGCTCACCTTAAAACATAAACCTCCCCGTAACCCTAACTTAGCCCCTTAACTTAACGTGAATGCATAAAACCTTGAGAAGAAGCCCTATCCCGTAATTCTAATCCTAAACCATAGTCATAACCGTAACACCTCATCCCTAATTCTAAAACGTCAACCCTAACCTTCACCCTACCAGCAACCCTAACCCTAACCCTAACCCCTAACCCTAAGCCCTCACCCTAACCACTAATCTTCATCCCTAAACCGTGCCTTAATCCTAACCCGAAATCTAATTCTCAGACTTCTTGCTTTCTCAGAGTTTTGAAAGCCTACAATCCTACTAAGCCATGCATGAAAGCCGGCTCTGCCACAGTGTCCTGCATGAAACCCAGAGGCCCATACACTGCGTACGATAGAGTGGGTTCCCAGCGACCATCACAGACCCCTAACTTCGCCTCCTAGTGCATACAGGGCCCGTGCCCTAAGGATAAACCCTACCCCTCACCCATAACCCTAACCCAGAACATAACACCTAACCCTGATCCTACTGCTCACCTTAACACGTAAACCTCACCGTAACCTTAACTTTAACCCCTTATCCTAACGTTAATGCATCACACCCTGAGAACAAGCCCTATAGTGTAATTCTAACCCTAACTCCTAGCTATAACCATAACACCTAATCCCTAATTCTGAAACGCCAACCCTAACCTTAACCCTACCAACAACACTAACACTAACCCTAAACCCTTACCCTAACCCTACGCCTAAAAATAACCCTAACCTTTGATCCTTAGTCATTACCCATAACCTTAACCCTAACCCTCAACCCTAATCCCAATCCTTAACCATTAAACGTAACCCTAACTCTTAACCCTAACCCTAACCTTTACCCTAATGCCTAGAGATCTAACCCCAACACTGACCTACAGTTACACTAACCCTACCCTCTAATGCTAACCTTAAACTTGAACTATACACCTGACCCTTAACCCTAACCCTATCCCTAACCCCCTTACCCTAACTCTAACTGTTAACCCTCACCCTAATCCTCAACCCTGACCCTAACCTTAAACCTTAATCCTAACCATGCGTTTGATGAGCCTCTGCCTTTGTCCTGAGTGACAGTTGAAGCCCAACACCCAGGGTAAGATGAAGTGGGGACGCAGCCTTGCTCCACACCCACAGTGCCCCGTACAATAGACGGGGCCCGTGCCCTAACACACACCGTTAAACGTAAGCCCTAACCCTATCACTAAACCAAACCCTTAGTAAGCCCTGAATCTAACTCCTAACAGTAACCCTAATCCCTGACCCTTACTCTTGCCTCTCACCGTAAACCTAAACCCAACCACTAAACATAATCCTATTCTCTAACCCTAACAGTAATCCTAATCTTAATTCTAACCTAAAACCCTAACCCCTAAACCTAATCCTAGTCCCTAACACCTAACCTTAACCTAAACCGAATTCCAATTCTCAGAGTTCTTCAATTCAAAAACTTAAAAAAAGCCTACAATCCACCAATGCCGTGTCTGAGATGAGGGTCCGCCCCTATGTCCTGCATGACAGGCAGGCGCCAATGCCCAGGGTACTATGGAGTGGAGTCCTGGGGTCTGTAGGCTTGCTAAACTCCAGTTTGGAAGAATTGCTATAGTCATATATAAGGACGCTTACATTTACTTATAGAAAGCAACTATTGGTGTGTGATTTGTAGGCTTGCCTTACTCTAGTTTGGATGAAGAAGCTGAATCATATATAGGAATATTAGCTTTGAGTTAGAGGAAGCATCTATGGGGGGTGCTTTTTTGGCTTGTTAAACTCTGGTTTGGAAGAAGTTCGAGAGTCTTATATAGGAACGATATCATTCTTTCAGAGAAAGCAATTATAGGGAGTTGGTTTGTAGGCTTGCTAAGCTCTAGTTTGGAGGAAGGCGAGAGTCATATATAGGAACGTTTACGTTCACATAAAGCATCTACGGGGGGACGGTTTCTAGGCTTCCTAAACTCTAGCTTGGAAAAAGAGGACAGTTATGTATAGGAACTCTCGGCGGGGGATTTGTAGCATTGCTAAAATCTTAGATTGGAAAATTTGCGAGAGTCATACATAGGAATGTTAACATTCACTCAATGAAAGCAACTATAAAGGGTGCTTTCCAGGCTGGCTACACTCTAATTTGGAAAAAGTGCGACAGTCATATATAGGAAGGCTTATATTCACTCAGACAAAGCAATTATGTGTAGGTGTATAGTAGGCATGCTAACTCTAGTTTGGAAAATTTCGAGAGCCATGTATAGGAAAGCTTACAGTAACTTAGAGAAAGCAACGAACAGGGGTGGAGTGTAGGCTTGCTAAACTCTAGTTTGGAGGAAGTGCCATAGTCATATATAGGAACGCTTAAATTCGTTCAGAGAAAACAGCTGTCGGGGATTGGTTTGTAGACTTATTCAACTCTAGTTTGGAAGAAGTGCGAGAGACATATATAGGAATGTTTACATTGACTCAAAGAAAGCAACTATGGGGGAGTGTTATTTTGGCATGCCAGATGCTAGTTAGGAAGAAGTACAAGACTCATATATAGGAACGCTTAAATTCACACAGCGAGAGCAACTACGGAGTAGTGTCAGGTAGACATGTTAAAGTCTAGCTTGGGAGAAGTTCCAGAGTCCTATATAGGAAAGGTAACAGCCACTTTGAAAAAGCAAGTCTTGGCGGGTTGTTTGTAGGCCTGCAAAACCCTGTTTTAGTTGAAGTGTGAGAATCATATATGAGAACGCTTACATTCACTCAGAGAAAGCAACGATGGGGTTGTTTGTAGGCTTACTAAACTGCAGTTTGGAAGAAGCACGAGAATCACATATAGGAACACATACATTTTGACGCACTGAAAGTAACTATGGGGTGGTGTCTTATAGGCATGCTAAACTCTAGTTTGGACGAAGTTTGAGAATCACATATAAGAAAGCTTAGAGTCACTTAGAGAAAGCAAATCTCTGGGTGTGGAATGTAGGCCTGCTAAACTCTATTTTGGTTTAAGACGGCGTGGTGGTTTGTAGGCATACTAAACTCTAGTTTGGAAGAAGTAGGAGAATGATATATGGGAACGCTTACATTCACGTAGAGAAAGCAATTATGGGGTGGCGTTTTTGTAGCCATGCTAATCTCTAGTTTGGAAGAAGTTAAGGAGTAATATATAGGAAAGGGTATAGTCATAGAAACCAACTCTCGGGGGATGTTTTGTACACCTGCAAAACTCCAGTTTGGAAGTGGGGGAGAGTCATATTGGGGACCGCGTGCATTCACTCAGAGAAATCAACGATGGGATTGTGATTTGTAGGCATAGTCAACTCTAGTTTGGAAGAAGTACGAGAATCGTATATAGGAATGCTTACCTTCACGCAGAGAAAGCAACTATGGAGTGATGTTTGTATGCCTACTAAAATATAGTTTGGAGGAAGTTCGAGAGCCATATCTGGGAAGCTTACAGTCACTTAGAGAAAGCAACTCTTGGGGGTGTTTCGTAGGCCTGCTAAACTCTATTTTCAATGAAGTGTTAGAATAATATATGGGAACTCAGTGAAAGCAACGTTGTGGTTGTGGTTCCTAGGCATACTAACCTGTAATTTGGAAGAAGCAAGAGAATCACATGTAGAACCGCTTACATTCCGTCACCGAATGCAACTATGGGGTGGTGTTTTGTAGGCTTGCAAAACTCTAGTTTGGACGAAGTTTGAGAGTCATATATAGGAAAGTTTACAGTCACGTAGAGAAAGCAACTCTCTGGGTGTGGAATGTAGAGTTATTTTCGTTGAAATAGAGTTATTTTGGTTGAAGTGTGAGAGTCATATATGGGAACGCTTACATTCACTCAGAGAAAACGTTTGGGTGGTGGTTTGTAGGGCATACTAAACTGTAGTTTGGAAGAAGTACGAGAGTCCTATATAGGAACACTTACATTCACGCAGAGAAAGCACTTATGGCGTCAGGTTTTGTGGGCATGCTAAACTGCAGTTTGGAAGAAGTTGGAGAACCTTATACAGGAAAGATTACCGTCACCTAGGGAAAGCAACTCTCGGGAGATTTTTTTTGTACACATGCTAAACTCTAATTTGGATGAAGTGTGAGAGTCAAACATGGGACCGCTTACATTCCCTCAGAGAAACAACACTGGGGTGGTTTTTGTAGGCATACTAAATAGTTTGGAAGAAGTACGAGAATGATATTTGGGAACGCTTACATTCACACAGAGAAAGCAACTACGGGGTGATGTTTTGTAAGCATGCTATAGTTTGGAAGAAGTTCTAAACCTGAACAGTCACTTAGAGAAAGCAACTCTTGGTGGGTGATTTTTAGGTCTGCTAAATTGTATTTTGAAAGAAGTACCAGAGTCATATATACTAATGCTTACATTCATGCAAAGAAAAAACCATGGGGTGATGTTTTGTGGGCATGTTAACCTGTAGTTTGGAAGAAGTTGGAGAGTCTTATTTAGGAAAGCTTACAGTCACCTAGAGAAAGCAACTCTCGGGAGAGCCTTTCTTGGCCTGCTAAACTCTACTTTGCATCAATTGTGAGAGTCAAACATGGGAATGCTTTCATTCATTCAGAGAACGCAACGTTTGGGTGGTGGTTTGTAGGCATTCTAAACTGTATTTTGGAGGAAGTACGAGAGTCATATATATGAACGCTTACATTCAGGCAAAGAAAGCAACTCTGGGGTCGTATTTTGTTGGCATGCTAAACTGTGGTTTGGAAGAAGTTCGAGAGCCTTATATAGGAAAGATTACAGTGACACAGAGAAAACAACTCTCGGAAGTTTATTCGTAGGCCTGCTAAACTCTAACTTGGATGAAATGTGAGAACGCTTGCATTCATTCACTTAGAGAAAGAAACATCGTGATGGTTTGAAGGCATAATAACTGTAGTTGGGAAGAAGTAGGAGAGTCATATATATGAACCGTTACATTCACGCAGAGAAAGCAACTGTGGGGTGGCGATGTATGCATGTTAATCTGTAGTTTGGCGGAAGTGCGAGAGTCATATCTGGGGAAAATTACAGTCACTTAGAGAAAGGAACCATCTTGGGCTGATTTGTAGATCTGCTAAATTCTATTTTGGAAACAGAGTGTGAGTCATATATGGGAACGCTTATGTTCACTCAGAGAAAGCAACCACGGTGTGGTGTTTTGTTGGCATGGTGTAGTTTGAAAGAAGTTGGAGATTCTTATATAGGAAAGTTTACAGTCACCTAGAGAAAGCAACTCACGGGGTGTGGTTTGTAGGCCTGCTAAACTCTAATTTAGATGAAGTGAGAGAGGCATATATATGAACGCTTATATTGATGCCGAGAAAGCAACTATGGGGTGGTGTTTTGTAGGCATGCTAAAATATAATTTGGAAGAAGTTCGAAAACAGACAGTCACTTAGAGAAAGCAACTCTCGGCGGTTGATTTTTCGGTGTGCTAAACTGTATTTTGAAAGAAGTACCAGAGTCATATATACAAACGCTTACATTCATTCAGAGAAAGCAACTCTGGGGTGGTGTTTTCTAGGGATGCTAAACTCTAGTTTGGACGAAGGTTGAGAATCACATATAAGAAAGCTTAGAGTCGCTTAAAGCAAATCTCTGGGTGTGGAATGTAGGCGTGCTAAACTCTATTTTGGTCTCAGAGTGAGAGT
The DNA here is from genome assembly GCF_041146395.1 of Eulemur rufifrons. Classification (NCBI taxonomy): domain Eukaryota; kingdom Metazoa; phylum Chordata; class Mammalia; order Primates; family Lemuridae; genus Eulemur; species Eulemur rufifrons. The sequence continues at coordinate 1,462,595 of NW_027182826.1, read as the reverse complement.
CATATATGGGAAGACTTACATTCCCTCAGAGAAAGCAACGATGGTGTGGTGGTTTGTAGGCATACTGAACTCTAGTTTGGAAGAAGTAAGAGAATGATATAAGGGAACACTTACATTGATGCAGAGAAAGCAATTATGGGGTGGCTTCTTTGTAGCCATGCTAATCTCTAGTTTGGAAGAAGTTATATAGGAAAGCTTACACTCATTTATAGAAACCAACTTTCCGGGGATGGACGGTAGGCCTGCAAAACTCTACTTTGGAAGAAGGGGGAGAGTCATATTGGGGCCACGTACATTGACTCAGAGAAATCAAGGATGGGGTTGTGGTTTGTAGGCATACTAAACTCTAGTTTGGAAGGAGTACGAGAATCATATATAGAAACGCTTACATTCATGCAGAGAAAGCAACTATGGAGTGATGTTTGTATGCCTACTAAACGATAGTTTGGAGGATGTTCGAGAGTCATATCTGGAAAGCTTACAGTCATTTAGAGAAAGCAACTCTCTGGGGGTGGTTCGTAGGCCTGCTAAACTCTATTTTCAATGAAGTGTTAGAATCATATACAGGAACGCTTACATTCACTCAGAGAAAGCAACGTTGGGGTGGCCGTTTTTGAGCATACTAAACTCTACTTTGGAAGAGGTACGAGAGACATAAATACGAACGCTTACATTAACACAGAGAAAGCAAATACGGGGTGCTGTAGTGCAGGCATGCTAAACTATAGATTAGAAGTTCGAAAGTTGACAGTCACTTAGAGAAAGCAACTCTTGGCGGGTGATTTTTAGGTCTCCTAAATTGTATTTTGAAAGACGTACCAGTGTCATATACAAACGCTTACATTCATGCAGAGAAAGAAACTATGGGGTGATGTGTTGTGGGGATGCTAAACTGCAGTTTGGAAGGTGTTCGAGAGTGTTATATAGGATAGCTTACAGTCACCTAGAGAAAGCAACACTCGGGACAGCTTTGCAAGCCTCTAAACACTAATTAGCAGCGATTGTGAGAGTCAAACATGGGAACGCTTACATTCACTCAGAGAACGCAACGTTTGGGTGGTGGTTTGTAAGCATTCTAAACTGTATTTTGGAGGAAGTAGGAGAGTCATATATACGAATGCTTACATTCACGCAGAGAAAGCAACTCTGTGGTCGTATTTTGTTGGCATGCTAAACTGTGGTTTGGAAGAAGTTCGAGAGCCTTATATAGGAAAGATTACTGTGACACAGAGAAAACAACTCTCTGTAGTTTGTTGGTAGGTCTGCTAAACTGTAATTTGGATGAAGTGTGAGAACGCTTGCATTCACTCAGAGAAAGAACTTTGTCGTGGTGGTTTGTAGGAATAACAACTGTAGTTCGAAGAAGTAGGAGAGTCATATATGAATGGTTACATTCACGCAGAGAAAGCAACTGTGGGGTGGCGTATGTAATCATCATAATCTGTAGTTTGGAGGAAGTTCGAGAGTCATATCTGGGGAAAATTAGAGTCACTTAGAGAAAGGAACCATCGGGGGCTGGTGTGTAGGTCTGCTAAATTCTATTTTGGAAAAAGAGTGAGAGTCATATATGGGAACGCTTATGTTCACTCAGGGAAATCCACGATGGGGCGCTGTATTGTTGGCATGCTAAACTGTAGTTTGGAAGAAGTACGAGAGTCTTATATAGGAAAGTTTACAGTCACCTAGAGAAAGCAACTCACAGGAGGTGGTTTGTGGGCCGCTAAACTCTAATTTGGATGAAGTGAAAGAGGCATACATGGATACGCTTCATTCACTCAGAGAAAGGTAAATTGGGGTGCCGGTTTGTAGGTATACTAACTCCAGTTTGGAAGAAGTACGAGAGTCATATATATGAACGCTTATATGGACGCAGAGAAAGCAACTATGGGGTGGTGTTTTGTAGGCCTGCTAAAATATAGTTTGGAAGAAGTTCGAAAGCAGACAGTCACTTAGAGAAAGCAACTCTCGGCGGTGGATTTTTAGGTCTGCTAAATTGTATTTTGAAAGAAGTACCAGTGTCATATATTCAAACGCTTACATTCATGCAGAGAAAGCAACTCTGGGGTGGTGTTTTCTAGGCATGCTAAACTCTAGTTTGGACGAAGTTTGAGAATCACATATAAGAAAGCTTAGAGTCGCTTAAAGCAAATCTCTGGGTGTGGAATGTAGGCGTGCTAAACTCTATTTTGGTCTCAGAGTGAGAGTCATATATGGGAAGGCTTACATTCCCTCAGAGAAAGCAACGATGGTGTGGTGGTTTGTAGGCATACTGAACTCTAGTTTGGAAGAAGTAGGAGAATGATATAAGGGAACGCTTACATTCATGCAGAGAAAGCAATTATGGGGTGGCTTTTTTGTACCCATGCTAATCTCTACTTTGGAAGAAGTTATATAGGAAAGCTTACACTCATTTATAGAAACCAACTTTCGGGGGATGGTATGTAGGCCTGCAAAACTCTACTTTGGAAGAAGGGGGAGAGTCATATTGGGGCCACGTACATTGACTCAGAGAAATCAAGGATGGGGTTGTGGTTTGTAGGCATACTAAACTCTAGTTTGGAAGAAGGACGAGAATCATATATAGGAACGCTTACATTCATGCAGAGAAAGCAACTATGGAGTGATGTTTGTATGCCTACTAAACGATAGTTTGGAGGATGTTCGAGAGTCATATCTGGAAAGCTTACAGTCATTTAGAGAAAGCAACTCTCTGGGGGTGGTTCGTAGGCCTGCTAAACTCTATTTTCAATGAAGTGTTAGAATCATATACAGGAACGCTTACATTCACTCAGAGAAAGCAACGTTGGGGTGGCCGTTTTTGAGCATACTAAACTCTACTTTGGAAGAGGTACGAGAGACATAAATACGAAGCTTACATTAACACAGAGAAAGCAAATACGGGGTGCTGTAGTGCAGGCATGCTAAACTATAGATTGGAAGAAGTTCGAAAGCTGACAGTCACTTAGAGAAAGCAACTCTTGGCGGGTGATATTTAGGTCTGCTAAATTGTATTTTGAAAGACGTACCAGAGTCATATACAAACGCTTACATTCATGCAGAGAAAGAAACTATGGGGTGATGTGTTGTTGGCATGCTAAACTGCAGTTTGGAAAGAGTTCAAGAGTGTTATAAAGGATAGCTTACAGTCACCTAGAGAAAGCAACACTCGGGACAGCTTTGCAAGCCTCTAAACACTAATTAGCAGCAATTGTGAGAGTCAAATGGGAACGCTTACATTCACGGAGAGAACACAACGTTTGGGTGGTGGTTTGTAGGCATAATAACTGTAGTTCGGAAGAAGTAGGAGAATCATATATATGAACGGTTACATTCACGCAGAGAAAGCAACTGTTGGGTGGTGTATGTACGCATGTTAATCTATACTTTGGAGGAAGTTCGAGAGTCATATCTGGGGAAAATTGCAGTCACTTAGAGAAAGCAACCATCGGGGGCCATTTTGTAGATCTGCTAAATTCTATTTTGGAAGAAGAGTGAAAGTCATATGTGGGAACGCTTATGTTCACTCAGAGAAATCAACGATGGGGCAGTGTTTCCTTGGCATGCTAAACTGTAGTTTGGAAGAAGTTCGCGAGTCTTATATAAGAAAGCTTACAGTCACCTAGAGAAAGTAACTCTCGGCAGATTGTTTCTAAGCATGCTAAACTCTAATTTGCATCAATTGTGAGAGTCAAACATGGGAACGCTTACATTCACTCTGAGAACGCAACGTTTGGGTGGTGGTTTGTAAGCATTCTAAACTGTATTTTGGAGGAAGTAGGAGAGTCATATATACGAATGCTTACATTCACGCAGAGAAAGCAACTCTGTGATCGTATTTTGTTGGCATGCTAAACTGTGGTTTGGAAGAAGTTCGAGAGCCTTATATAGGAAAGATTACAGTGACACAGAGAAAACAACTCTCTATAGTTTGTTGGTAGGTCTGCTAAACTGTAGTTTGGATGAAGTGTGAGAACGCTTGCATTCACTCAGAGAAAGAACTTTGTCGTGGTGGTTTGTAGGAATAACAACTGTAGTTCGAAGAAGTAGGAGAGTCATATATGAACGGTTACATTCACGCAGAGAAAGCAACTGTGGGGTGGCGTATGTAATCATCATAATCTGTAGTTTGGAGGAAGTTCGAGAGTCATATCTGGGGAAAATTAGAGTCACTTAGAGAAAGGAACCATCGGGGGCTGGTGTGTAGGTCTGCTAAATTCTATTTTGGAAAAAGAGTGAGAGTCATATATGGGAACGCTTATGTTCACTCAGAGAAATCAACGATGGGGCGCTGTATTGTTGGCATGCTAAACTGTAGTTTGGAAGAAGTTCGAGAGTCTTATATAGGAAAGTTTACAGTCACCTAGAGAAAGCAACTCACAGGAGGTGGTTTGTAGGCCGGTAAACTCTAATTTGGATGAAGTGAAAGAGGCATACATGGATACGCTTCATTCACTCAGAGAAAGGTAAATTGGGGTGCCGGTTTGTAGGTATACTAACTCCAGTTTGGAAGAAGTATGAGAGTCATATATATGAACACTTATATGGACGCAGAGAAAGCAACTATGGGGTGGTGTTTTGTAGGCCTGCTAAAATATAGTTTGGAAGAAGTTCAAAAGCAGACAGTCACTTAGAGAAAGCAACTCTTGGCGGTGGATTTTTAGGTCTGCTAAATTGTATTTTGAAAGAGGTACCAGTGTCATATATTCAAACGCTTACATTCAGGCAGAGAAAGGAACTGTGGGGTGGTGTTTTCTAGGCGTGCTAAACTCTAGTTTGGACGAAGTTTGAGAATCACATATAAGAAAGCTTAGAGTCACATAGAGAAAGCAAATCTCTGGGTGTGGAATGTAGGCGTGCTAAACTCTATTTTGGTTTAGATTGAGAGTCATATATGGAAAGGGTTATATTCACTCAGAGAAAGCAACGATGGTGTGGTGGTTTGTAGGCATACTAAACTCTAGTTTGGAAGAACTAGGAAAATGATATTTGGGAACGCTTACATTCATGCAGAGAAAGCAATTATGGGGTGGCTTTTTTGTACCCATGCTAATCTCTAGTTTGGAAGAAGTTATATAGGAAAGCGTACACTCATGTATAGAAACCAACTTTCGGGGGATGAACGGTAGGCCTGCAAAACTCTACTTTGGAAGAAGTGGGAGAGTCATATTGGGGACCACGTACATTGACTCAGAGAAATCAAGGATGGGGTTGTGGTTTGTAGGCATACTAAACTCTAGTTTGGAGGAAGTACGAGAATCATATATAGAAACGCTTACATTCATGCAGAGAAAGCAACTATGGAGTGATGTTTGTATGCCTACTAAACTATAGTTTGGAGGAAGTTTAGAATCTTATATAGCAAAGCTTACAGTCACCTAGAGAGAGCAACTCTCGGGAGATGGTTTCTAAGCCTGATAATTTTCACCAACTCTTAAAGTCAAATATGGGAAGGTTTACATCCACTCAGAACGCAAGGTTTGGGTTATAGTTTGTGGCCATAATTGTAGTTCGGAAGAAGAAGGAATGTCATATATATGAACGGTTACATTCACGCAGAGAAACCAGCTATGGAGTGATGTGTGTATGCCTACTAAACTATAGTTTGGAGGATGTTCGAGAGTCATATCTGGAAAGCTTACAGTCATTTAGAGAAAGAAACTCTCAGGGGGTGGTTCGTAGGCCTGCTAAACTCTATTTTCAATGAAGTGTTAAAATCATATACAGGAACGCTTACATTCACTCAGAGAAAGCAACGTTGGAGTGGCCGTTTGTGAGCATACTAAACTCTACTTTGGAAGAGGTACGAGAGACATAAATACGAACGCTTACATTAACACAGAGAAAGCAAATACGGGGTGCTGTAGTGCAGGCATGCTAAACTATAGATTGGAAGAAGTTCGAAAGCTGACAGTCACTTAGAGAAAGCAACTCTTGGCGGGTGATTTTTTAAGTCTGCTAAATTGTATTTTGAAAGACGTGTCAGAGTCTTATATACAAATGCTTACATTAATGTGTAGAAAGAAACTATGGGGTGATGTGTTGTGGGGATGCTAAACTGCAGTTTGGAAGAAGTTCGAGAGTGTTATATAGGATAGCTTACAGTCACCTAGAGAAAGCAACACTCAGGAGAGCTTTGCAAGCCTGCTAAACTCTAACTAGCAGCAATTGTGAGAGTCAAACATGGGAACGCTTACATTCACGGAGAGAATACAACGTTTGGGTGGTGGTTTGTAGGCATAATAACTGTAGTTCGGAAGAAGTAGGAGAGTCATATATATGAACGGTTACATTCACGCAGAGAAAGCAACTGTTGGGTGGCGTATGTATGCATGCTAATCTGTAGTTTGGAGGAATTTCGAGAGTCATATCTGGGGAAAATTGCAGTCACTTAGAGAAAGCAACCATCGGGGGCCGTTTTGTAGATCTGCTAAATTCTATTTTGGAAGAAGAGTGAGAGTCATATATGGGAACGCTTATGATCATGAAGAGAAATCAACTATGGGGCGGTGTTTTGTTGGCATGCTAAACTGTAGTTTGGAAGAAGTTGGCGAGTCTTACATAGGAAAGATTACAGTCACCTAGAGAAAGCAACTCTCGGGAGATTGTTTCTAAGCATGCTAAATTCTAGTTTGCATCAATTGTGAGAGTCAAACATGGGTACGCTTACATTCACTCTGAGAACGCAACGTTTGGGTGGTGGTTTGTAAGCATTCTAAACTGTATTTTGGAGGAAGTAGGAGAGTCATATATACGAATGCTTACATTCACGCAGAGAAAGCAACTCTGTGGTCGTATTTTGTTGGCATGCTAAACTGTGGTTTGGAAGAAGTTCGAGAGCCTTACATAGGAAAGATTACAGTGACACAGAGAAAAACAAATCTCTGTAGTTTGTTTGTAGGTCTGCTAAACTGTAATTTGGATGAAGTGTGAGAACGCTTGCATTCACTCAGAGAAAGAACGTTGTCGTGATGGTTTGTAGGAATAAATGCTGTAGTTCAAAAGAAGTAAGAGAGTCATATATGAACGGTTACATTCACGAAGAGAAAGCAACTGCGGGGTGGCCTATGTAATCATCATAATCTAGTTTGGAGGAAGTTCGAGAGTCATATGTGGGAAAAATTAGAGTCACCTAGAGAATTGGAACCATCGGGTGTTGTGTAGGTCTGCTAAATTCTATTTTGTAAGAAGAGTGAGAGTCATATATGGGAACGCTTATGTTCACTCAGGGAAATCCACGATGGGGCGCTGTATTGTTGGCATGCTAAACTGTAGTTTGGAAGAAGTTCGAGAGTCTTATATAGGAAAGTTTACAGTCACCTAGAGAAAGCAACTCACAGGAGGTGGTTTGTGGGCCGCTAAACTCTAATTTGGATGAAGTGAAAGAGGCATACATGGATACGCTTCATTCACTCAGAGAAAGGTAAATTGGGGTGCCGGTTTGTAGGTATACTAACTCCAGTTTGGAAGAAGTACGAGAGTCATATATATGAACGCTTATATGGACGCAGAGAAAGCAACTATGGGGTGGTGTTTTGTAGGCATGATAAAATATAATTTGGAAGAAGTTCGAAAGCTGACAGTGACTTAGAGAATGCAACTCTCGGCGGTTGATTTTGAGTTGTGCTAAATTGTATTTTGAAAGAAGTACCAGAGTCATATATAAAATCTGTTACATTTATGCTGAGAAAAACTATGTGGTGATGTTTTGTTGGCGTGCTGAAATGTAGTTTCGAAGAAGTTCGACAGTCTTTTATAGGAAAGCTTACAGTCCCCTAGAGTAAGCAACTTTCGAGAGATGGTTTGTAAGCCTGCTAAACTCTACCTTGCATCATTTGTGACTGTCATACATGGGAACGCTAACATTCTCTCAGAGAACTTAACTTTTGGGTGGTTGTTTGTAAGCATACTAAACGGTATTTTGGAAGTAGCAGAGTCATATATATGAGCGCTTACATTCACGCAGAGAGGGTGGTGTTTTGTAGGCCTGCTAAAATATAATTTGGAAGAAGTTCGAAAGCTGACAGTGACTTAGAGAAAGCAACTCTCGGCGGTTGATTTTGAGGTCTGCTAAATTGTATTTTGAAAGAAGTACCAGAGTCATATATAAAATCGCTTATATTTATGCTGAGAAAGAAACTGTGTGGTGATGTTTTGTTGGCGTGCTGAAATGTAGTTTCGAAGAAGTTCGAAAGTCTTTTATAGGAAAGCTTACAGTCCCCCAGAGGAAGCAACTTTTGAGAGATAGTTTGTAAGCCTGCTAAACTCTACTTTGCATCATTTGGAACAGTCATACTTGGGAACGCTAACATTCTCTCAGAGAACGCAACGTTTGGTTGGTTGTTTGTAAGCACACTAAACTGTATTTTGGAAGAAGTACCAGAGTCATATATATGAGTGCTTACATTCACGCAGAGAGGGCAACTATGGGGTGGTGTTTTGTAGGCATGCAAATCTCTAGTTTCGAAGAAGTTAAGAGTAATAGGAAAGCTTACAGTCTCATAGAGAAAGCAACCCTTGGGGGCCGGTTTGTAGTTCTGCTAAATTCTATTTTGGATGAAGTGTGAATCATAAACGGGAACGCTAACATTCACTCAGAGAAAGCAGGGTTGCGGTGGTGATATTTAGTCACACTAAACTGGAGTTTGGAGGAAGTACGAGAATAAAAGAATGCTTACATTCACTCAGAAAAAGCAACGTTGGGGAGGTGGTTGGTAGGTGTACTATACTTTGGAAGAAGTACGAGCGTGATGCATAGGAATGCTTACATGCACGCAAACTATGGGGTGGCATTTTATTGGCATGCTAAACTATGTTCCAAAGTCATATATAGGAAAGCTTATAGTGAGAGAAAGCAACTCTTGGGCGGTGTTTTGTAGGTCCGGCAAATTGCATTTTGAAAGCAGTCCGAGATTCGTATAAGGGAAGGCCTATATCCACTTAGAGAAAGCAATGTTAGCCTGGTGGTTTGTAGGCATACTAAACGGTATTTTGGAACTCGTATGTATGACTCTCACACTTGATCCAAATTAGAGTTCACCAGGCCTATAAACCACATCCTGAGAGTTGCTTTCTCTAGGTGAATGTAAGCTTTCCTATGTAAAACTCTCGAACTTCTTCCAAACTACAGTTTAGCATGCCAACAATACACCACCGCATCGTTGCTTTCTCTGAGTGAACATAAGCATTCCCTTATAGGAATCACTTTTTCCAAAATAGAATTTAGCAGACCTAAAAACCAGTCCCCGATGGTTGATTTAGCTATGTGACTGTAATTTTCCCCAGATATGACTCTCAAACTTCCTCCAAAGTATAGATTAACATGCGTACATACACCACCCAACAGTTTCTTTCTCTGTGTGAATGTAACTGTTCATATATATGACTCTCCTACTTCTTCCGACCTACAGTTATTATGCCTACAAACGACCACCCAAACGTTGTGTTCTCTGAGTGAATGTAAGCGTTCCCATATTTGACTCTCACAATTGCTGCTAATTAGTGTTTAGAGGCTTGCAAAGCTGTCCCTAGTGTTGTTTTCTCTAGGTGACTGTAAGCTATCCTATATAACACTCTGGAAGTCCTTTCAAACTGCAGTTTAGCATGCCAACAACACATCACCCCATAGTTTCTTTCTCTGCATGAATGTAAGCGTTTGTATATATGACTCTGGTACGTCCTTCAAAATACAATTTAGCAGACCTAAAAATCACCCGCCAAGAGTTGCTTTCTCTAAGTGACTGTCAGCTTTCAAACTTCTTCCAATCTATAGTTTAGCATGCCTGCACTACAGCACCCCGTATTTGCTTTCTCTGTGTTAATGTAAGCGTTCGTATTTATGTCTCTCGTACCTCTTCCAAAGTAGAGTTTAGTATGCTCACAAACGGCCACCCCAACGTTGCTTTCTCTGAGTGAATGTAAGCGTTCCTGTATATGATTCTAACACTTCATTGAAAATAGAGTTTAGCAGGCCTACGAACCATCCCCAGAGAGTTGCTTTCTCTAAATGACTGTAAGCTTTCCAGATATGACTCTCGAACATCCTCCAAACTATAGTTTAGTAGGTATACAAACATCACTCCATAGTTGCTTTCTCTGCATGAATGTAAGCGTTCGTATATATGATTCTCGCACTACTTCCAAACTAGAGTTTAGTATGCCTACAAACCACAACCCCATCGTTGATTTCTCCGAGTGAATGTACCCAGTCCCCCATATGACTCTCCCCCTTCTTCCAAAGTAGAGTTTTGCAGGCCTACATACCATCCCCCGAAAGTTGGTTTCTATAAATGACGGTACACTTTCCTATATATTACTCTTTAACTTCTTGAAAAATAGAGATTTGCATGGCTACAAAAAAGCCACCCCATAATTGCTTTCTCTGCATGAATGTAAGCGTTCCCATATATCATTCTCCTACTTCTTCCAAACTAGAGTTCAGTATGCCTACAAACCACCACATCATCGTTGCTTTCTCTGAGGGAATGTAAGCCTTCCCATATATGACTCTTACTCTGAAACCAAAATAGAGTTTAGCACGCCTACATTCCACACCCAGAGATTTGCTTTAAGCGACTCTAAGCTTTCTTATATGTGATTCTCAAACTTGGTCCAAACTAGAGTTTAGCATGCCTAGAAAACACCACCCCAGAGTTGCTTTCTCTGAATGAATGTAAGCGTTTGTATATATGACTCTGGTACTTCTTTCAAAATACAGTTTAGCACACCGAAAAATCAACCGCCGAGAGTTGCTTTCTCTAAGTGACTGTCTGTTTTCGAACTTCTTCCAAATTATATTTTAGCATGCCTACAAAACACCACCCCATAGTTGCTTTCTCGGCATCAATATAAGCGTTCATATATATGCCTCTCTCACTTCATCTAAATTAGAGTTTAGCAGGCCTACAAACCACACCCCGTGAGTTGCTTTCTCTAGGTGACTGTAAACTTTCCTATATAAGAATCTCCAACTTCTTTCAAACTACACCATGCCAACAAAACACCACACCGTGGTTGCTTTCTCTGAGTGAACATAAGCATTCCCATATATGACTCACACTCTGTTTCCAAAATAGAATTTAGCAGATCTACAAATCAGCCCAAGATGGTTCCTTTCTCTAAGTGACTGTAATTATCCCCAGATATGACTCTCGCACTTCCGCCAAACTACAGATCAACATGCATACATCGCCACCCCACAGTTGCGTTCTCTGCGTGAATGTAACTTTTCATATATATGACTCTCCTACTTCTTCCCAACTACAGTTATTATGCCTTCAAACCATCACGATGTTTCTTTCTCTGAGTGAATGAATGCAAGCGTTCTCACATTTCATCCAAATTAGAGTTTAGCAGGCCTACGAATAAACTTCCGAGAGTTGTTTTCTCTGTGTCACTGTAATCTTTCCTATATAAGGCTCTCGAACTTCTTCCAAACCACAGTTTAGCATGCCAACAAAATACGACCCCAGAGTTGCTTTCTCTGCCTGAATGTAAGCGTTCATATATATGACTCTCGTACTTCCTCCAAAATACAGTTTAGAATGCCTACAAACCACCACCCAAACGTTGCGTTCTCTGAATGAATGAAAGCATTCCCATGTTTGACTCTCACAATTGATGCAAAGTAGAGTTTAGCAGGCCAAGAAAGGCTCTCCCGAGAGTTGCTTTCTCTAGGTGACTGTAAGCTTTCCTAAATAAGACTCTCCAACTTCTTCCAAACTACAGGTTAACATGCCCACAAAACATCACCCCATGGTTTTTTCTTTGCATGAATGTAAGCATTAGTATATATGACTCTGGTACTTCTTTCAAAATACAATTTAGCAGACCTAAAAATCACCCACCAAGAGTTGCTTTCTCTAAGTGACTGTTCAGGTTTAGAACTTCTTCCAAACTATAGCATGCTTACAAAACACCACCCCGTAGTTGCTTTCTCTGTGTGAATGTAAGCGTTCCCAAATATTCTCGTACTTCTTCCAAACTATTTAGTATGCCTACAAAAACCACCCCAGTGTTGTTTCTCTGAGGGAATGTAAGCGGTCCCATGTTTGACTCTCACACTTCATCCAAATTAGAGTTTAGCATGTGTACAAAAAAATCTCCCGAGAGTTGCTTTCCCTAGGTGACGGCAATCTTTCCTGTATAAGGTTCTCCAACTTCTTCCAAACTGCAGTTTAGCATGCCTACAAAACCTGACGCCATAAGTGCTTTCTCTGCGTGAATGTAAGTGTTCCTATATAGGACTCTCGTACTTCTTCCAAACTACAGTTTAGTATGCCCTACAAACCACCACCCAAACGTTGTTTTCTCTGAGTGAATGTAAGCGTTCCCATATATGACTCTCACACTTCAACCAAAATAACTCTATTTCAACCAAAATAACTCTACATTCCACACCCAGAGAGTTGCTTTCTCTACGTGACTGTAAACTTTCCTATATATGACTCTCAAACTTCGTCCAAACTAGAGTTTTGCAAGCCTACAAAACACCACCCCATAGTTGCATTCGGCGCCGGAATGTAAGCGGTTCTACATGTGATTCTCTTGCTTCTTCCAAATTACAGGTTAGTATGCCTAGGAACCACAACCACAACGTTGCTTTCACTGAGTTCCCATATATTATTCTAACACTTCATTGAAATAGAGTTTAGCAGGCCTACGAAACACCCCCAAGAGTTCCTTTCTCTAAGTGACTGTAAGCTTCCCAGATATGGCTATTGAACTTCCTCCAAACTATATTTTAGTAGGCATACAAACATCACTCCATAGTTGCTTTCTCTGCATGAAGGTAAGCGTTCCTATATACGATTCTCGTACTTCTTCCAAACTAGAGTTTAGTATGCCTACAAATCACAATCCCATCGTTGAATTCTCTGAGTGAATGCACGCGGTCCCCAATATGACTCTCCCCCTTCTTCCAAACTGGAGTTTTGCAGGTGTACAAAACATCCCCCGAGAGTTGGTTTCTATGACTGTACCCTTTCCTACATATTACTCCTTAACTTCTTCCAAACTAGAGATTAGCATGGCTACAAAAACGCCACCCTATAATTGCTTTCTCTACGTGAATGTAAGCGTTCCCATATATCATTCTCCTACTTCTTCCAAACTAGAGTTTAGTATGCCTACAAACCACCACGCCGTCGTTGCTTTCTCTGAGGGAATGTAAGCTTTCCCATATATGACTCTCACTCTTAAACCAAAATAGAGTTTAGCAGGCCTACATTCCACACCCAGAGATTTGCTTTCTCTAAGTAACTCTAAGCTTTCTTATATGTGATTCTCAAACTTCGTCCAAACTAGAGTTTAGCATGCCTATAAAACACCACCCCATAGTTACTTTCAGTGCGTCAAAATGTATGTGCTCCTATATGTGATTCTCGTGCTTCTTCCAAACTGCAGTTTAGTAAGCCTACAAACAACCCCATCGTTGCTTTCTCTGATTGAATGTAAGCGTTCTCATATATGACTCTCACACTTCAACCAAAACAGGGCCTACAAACCACCCGCCAAGACTTGCTTTTTCAAAGTGGCTGTTACCTTTCCTATATAGGACTCTGGAACTTCTCCCAAGCTAGACTTTAACATGTCTACCTGACACTATTCCGTAGTTGCTCTCGCTGTGTGAATGTAAGCGTTCCTATATATGAGTCTTGTACTTCTTCCTAACTAGCATCTGGCATGCCAAAATAACACTCCCCCATAGTTGCTTTCTTTGAGTCAATGTAAACATTCCTATATATGTCTCTCGCACTTCTTCCAAACTAGAGTTGAATAAGTCTACAAACCAATCCCCGACAGCTGTTTTCTCTGAATGAATTTAAGCGTTCCTATATATGACTATGGCACTTCCTCCAAACTAGAGTTTAGCAAGTCTACACTCCACCCCTGTTCGTTGCTTTCTCTAAGTTACTGTCAGCTTTCCTATACATGGCTCTCGAAATTTTCCAAACTAGAGTAAGCATGCCTACTATACACCTACACATAATTGCTTTGTCTGAGTGAATATAAGCCTTCCTATATATGACTGTCGCACTTTTTCCAAATTAGAGTGTAGCCAGCCTGGAAAGCACCCCTTATAGTTGCTTTCATTGAGTGAATGTTAACATTCCTATGTATGACTCTCGCAACTTTTCCAATCTAAGATTTTAGCAATGCTACAAATCCCCCACCGAGAGTTCCTATACATAACTGTCCTCTTTTTCCAAGCTAGAGTTTAGGAAGCCTAGAAACCGTCCCCCCGTAGACGCTTTATGTGAACGTAAGCGTTCCTATATATGACTCTCGCCTTCCTCCAAACTAGAACTTAGCAAGCCTACAAACCAACTCCCTATAATTGCTTTCTCTGAATGAATGATATCGTTCCTACATAAGACTCTCGAACTTCTTCCAAACCAGAGTTTAACAAGCCAAAAAAGCACCCCCCATAGATGCTTCCTCTAACTCAAAGCTAATATTCCTATATATGATTCAGCTTCTTCATCCAAACTAGAGTAAGGCAAGCCTACAAATCACACACCAATAGTTGCTTTCTATAAGTAAATGTAAGCATCCCTATATATGACTATAGCAATTCTTCCAAACTGGAGTTTAGCAAGCCTACAGAACCCAGGACCCCACTCCATAGTACCCTGGGCATTGGCGCCTGCCTGTCATGCAGGACATAGGGGCGGACGCTCATCTCAGACACGGCATTGGTGGATTGTAGGCTTTTTTAAGTTTTTGAATTGCAAAAGTCTGAGAATTGGAATTCGGTTTAGGGTAAGGTTAGGTGTTAGGGACTAGGATTAGCTTTAGGGGGTTAGGGTTTTAGGTTAGAATTAGGGTTAGGATTACTGTTAGGGTTAGAGATTAGGATTATGTTTAGTGGTTGGGTTTAGGTTTAAGGTGAGAGGCAAGAGTAAGGGTCAGGGATTAGGGTTACTGTTAGGAGTTAGATTCAGGGCTTACGAAGGGTTTGGTTTAGTGATAGGGTTAGGGCTTACGTTTAACGGTGTGTGTTAGGGCACGGGCCCTGTCTAACATACGGGGCACTGTGGGTGTAGAGCAAGGCTGTGTCCCCACTTCATCGTACCCTGGGTGTTGGGCTTCAACTGTCACGCACGACAAAGGCAGAGGCTCATCTCATGCATGGTTAGGATTAAGGTTTAAGGTTAGGGTCAGGGTTGAGGGTTAGGGTGAGGGTTAAGAGAGTTAGGGTAAGGGGGTTAGGGATAGGGTTAGTGTTAAGGGTTACGGGTAGGTTTAGGGTTCAGGGTTAGAGTTAGCATTAGGGCTTAAGGTTAGGATTAGGCGGTAGGTTAGATTTAGGGTTAGATCTAGGCGTTAGGGTAAGGGCTAGCGTTAGGGTTAAGAGATAGGGTTAGGTTTAATGCTTAGGATTAGGGTTAGGGTTTGGGGTTAAAGTAAGTGTTAGGGGTTAGGTTTAAGGATCCAAGGTTAGGGTTATTTTTAGCTGTAGTGTTAGGGTTAGGGATAAAGGATCCCATTAGCATTAAGGATCTTCTTTACTGTAGGGTTAAGGGTTAGGCTTAGAGTTAAAGGTTAAGGTTAGGGTCAGTGTTAAGATTTAGGGTGAGGGTTAACGGTTAGGGTAAAGGTTAAGCGTTAGGGTTAGGGATTAGTGATTAGGGTTTTTGGTTAGTGTTAGGGTTAGAGGTTAGGAGTTAGTGTTTTATGAAGGGGTATGGTTAGAATTAGGATTGGGGTTAGAGTTAGGGTGAGGTATAGGGGTTAGGTTTAGGGGTTAGTTTTAGGGTAAAAGGATAGGATTAGGGTTACGGATTGGGCTTAGGTTTAGGGTTAAAGTTTACTGCTAGGGTTAGGGATAGGGTTCAGGGTTAGCTTTAGGGGTTCTGGTTAGGGTTAGGTGTTAGGTTAGTGTCAGGGTTAGGTCTAGTCGTGAGGGTAAGGTTTAGGGTTAGCTTTAAGAGCTAGGGTTAGGTTTAATGGTTAGGATTAGGATTAGGGTTAAGGGTTAGGGTAAGGCTTAGGGGTTAGGGTGAAGGGTTAGGGTCAAGGGTTGGGGTTTTTGTTAGGCATAGCCTTGGGGTTAGAAGTAAGGGTTACTGTCAGTGTTAGGGTTGTAGGTAGGGTTACGGTTAGGGTTAGCGGTTTAGAATTAGGGTTAGGGATTAGGTGTCACAGTGATGACTAGGAGATAGGGTTAGAATTATGGGATAGGGGTTGTTCTGAGGGAATGGGTTATGCATTAACGTTAGGATAAGAGGTTAAAGTTAGGCGCACGGTGAGGTTTACGTGTTAAGGGGAGAAATAGGAACAGGGTTGGGTGTTATGTTCAGGGTTAAGGTTATCTGTTAAAGGTATTGTTTATGCTTAGCGCACAGGCCCTGTCTGCATTAGGCGGGCGGGGGGAGTTCAGGGGGCTGGGATTGTACCCGGGAACCCACTCTATCATACTCTGGGTATGGGCCCGTGGGTTTCATGCAGGACACAGTGGTAGAGCCTCCTTTCACGCATGGCATGGGAGGATTGCAGGCTTTCTAAACTCTAAGAAAGCAAGAAGTCTGAGAATTAGATTTAGGGTTAGGATTCTGGTTAGGGTTAAGGATGAAGTTTAGTGTTAGGGTGAGGGCTTAGGGTTAGGGATTAGGGTTAGGGTTAAAGGTTACTCTTAGGTTTAACGGTTACACTTTGGTTTAGGGTTGAGGTTTACGGTTAGGGTTAAGATGAGGGGTTAGGGTTTGGTACGGGGTTAGGGTTAAGTGTTAGGTTTAGGGTTGAAGATTAGGATTAGGGTTAGGATTAAAGGTTACCGAGAGAGTTAACGCTTAGGGTTAAGGTTAAGAGTTAGGGTTTAGGGTTAGGGTTAGGGTTAGGGTTAGTTTTAGGGTTAGAGTTATGTGCTATGGTTTGTGTTAGAGGTTAGGGTTAGGTTTACAGGTCACGGTTAGGGTTACGTTTAGGGGTTAGCATTAGGGTTAGGGTTAGGGTTAAGGGATAGGATTAGGGTTAAGTGTTGGGCTTAGCGTTAGGGTTTAGTCTTAGGGTTAGCATTAAGGATGAGGGTTAGGGTCTGGGTTAAATGCTTGGGTGCGGGTAATGGTTAGGGTCAGGGTTAAGGTTCATGGATAGGGTTAGTGTTAAGGTTACGGGTAGGTTTAGGGTTAGAGTTAGCATTAGGGCTTAAGGTTAGGATTAGGCGGTAGGTTAGATTTAGGGTTAGATCTAGGGGTTAGGGCAAGGGCTAGCGTTAGGGTTAAGAGATAGGGTTAGGTTTAATGCTTAGGATTAGGGTTAGGGTTTGGGGTTAAAGTAAGTGTTAGGGGTTAGGTTTAAGGCTCAAAGGTTAGGGTTATTTTTAGCTGTAGTGTTAGGGTTAGGGATAAGGGATCCCATTAGCATTAAGGGTCTTCCTTACTGTAGGGTTAAGGGTTAGGCTTAGAGTTAAAGCTTAAGGTTAGGGTCAGTGTTAAGATTTAGGGTGAGGGTTAACGGTTAGGGTAAAGGTTAAGCGTTAGGGTTAGGGATTAGTGATTAGGGTTTTTGGTTAGTGTTAGGGTTAGCGGTTAGGAGTTAGTGTTTTATGAAGGGGTATGGTTAGAATTAGGATTGGGGTTAGAGTTAGGGTGAGGTATAGGGGTTAGGTTTAGGGGTTAGTTTTAGGGTAAAAGGATAGGATTAGGGTTACGGGTTGGGCTTAGGTTTAGGGTTAAAGTTTACTGCTAGGGTTAGGGATAGGGTTCAAGGTTAGCTTTAGGGGTTCTGGTTAGGGTTAGGTGTTAGGTTAGTGTCAGGGTTAGGTCTAGTCGTGAGGGTAAGGTTTAGGGTTAGCTTTAAGAGCTAGGGTTAGGTTTAATGGTTAGGATTAGGATTAGGGTTAAGGATTAGGGTAAGGCTTAGGGGTTAGGGTGAAGGGTTAGGGTCAAGGGTTGGGGTTTTTGTTAGGCATAGCGTTGGGGTTAGAAGTAAGGGTTACTGTCAGTGTTAGGGTTGTAGGTAGGGTTACGGTTAGGGTTAGCGGTTTAGAATTAGGGTTAGGGATTAGGTGTCACAGTGATGACTAGGAGATAGGGTTAGAATTATGGGATGGGGTTGTTCTCAGGAAATGTGTTATGCATTAACGTTAGGATAAGAGGTTAAAGTTAGGCGCACGGTGAGGTTTACGTGTTAAGGGGAGAAATAGGAACAGGGTTGGGTGTTATGTTCAGGGTTAGGGTTATCTGTTAAAGGTATTGTTTATGCTTAGCGCACGGGCCCTGTCTGCATTAGGCGGGCGGGGGGAGTTTAGGGGGCTGGGATTGTACCCGGGAACCCACTCTATCATACTCTGGGTATGGGCCCGTGGGTTTCATGCAGGACACAGTGTTAGAGCCTCCTTTCACGCATGGCATGGGAGGATTGCAGGCTTTCTAAACTCTAAGAAAGCAAGAAGTCTGAGAATTAGATTTAGGGTTAGGATTCTGGTTAGGGTTAAGGATGAAGTTTAGTGTTAGGGTGAGGGCTTAGGGTTAGGGATTAGGGTTAGGGTTAAAGGTTACTCTTAGGTTTAACGGTTACACTTTGGTTTAGGGTTGAGGTTTACGGTTAGGGTTAAGATGAGGGGTTAGGGTTTGGTACAGGGTTAGGGTTAAGTGTTAGGTTTAGGGTTGAAGATTAGGATTAGGGTTAGGATTAAAGGTTAGGGTGAGAGTTAACACTTAGGGTTAAGGTTAAGAGTTTTTGTTTAGGGTTAGTTTTAGGATTAGATTTTTTTTTTTTTTTTTTTTTTCAGACAGAGTCTCACTCTGTTGCCCAGGCTAATGTGAGTGTCGTGGCTTCAGCCTAGCTCACAGAAACCTCAAACTCCTGGGCTCAAGCGATCCTCCTGTCTCAGCCTCCCAAGTAGCTGGGACTACAGGCATGCACCACCATGCCCGGGTAATTTTTTCTCTATGTATATATTTTTAGCTGTCCATAGAATTTCTTTCTATTTTTAGTAGAGATGGGGTCTCGCTCTTGCTCAGGCTGGTCTCGAACCCCTGAGCTCAAATGATCCGCCCACCTCGGCCTCCCAGAGTGCTAGGATTACAGGCGTGAGCCACCGCGCCCGGCCTAGGGTTAGTTTTAGGGTTAGAGTTATGTGCTATGGTTTGTGTTAGAGGTTAGGGTTAGGTTTACTGGTCACGGTTATGGTTACGTTTAGGGGGTAGCATTAGGGTTAGGGTTAGGGTTAAGGGATAGGATTAGGGTTAACTGTTGGGCTTAGGGTGACGGTTTAGTGTTAGGGTTATCATTAAGGATTAGGGTTAGGGTCAGGGTTAAATGCTTGGGTGCGGGTAACAGTTAGGGTCAGGGTTAAGGTTCACGGATAGGGTTAGTGTTAAGGGTTACGGGTAGGTTTAGGGTTCAGGGTTAGAGTTAGCATTAGGGCTTAAGGTTAGGATTAGGCGGTAGGTTAGATTTAGGGTTAGATCTAGGCGTTAGGGTAAGGGCTAGCGGTAGGGTTAAGAGATAGGGTTAGGTTTAATGCTTAGGATTAGGGTTAGGGTTTGGGGTTAAAGTAAGTGTTAGGGGTTAGGTTTAAGGATCAAAGGTTAGGGTTATTTTTAGCTGTAGTGTTAGGGTTATGGATAAGGTATCCCATTAGCATTAAGGGTCTTTCTTACTGTAGGGTTAAGGGATAGGCTTAGAGTTAAAGGTTAAGGTTAGGGTCAGTGTTAAGATTTAGGGTGAGGGTTAACGGTTAGGGTAAAGGTTAAGCGTTAGGGTTAGGGATTAGTGATTAGGGTTTCTGGTTAGAGTTAGGGTTAGCGGTTAGGAGTTAGTGTTTTATGAAGGGGTATGGTTAGAATTAGGATTGGGGTTAGAGTTAGGGTGAGGTATAGGGGTTAGGTTTAGGGGTTAGTTTTAGGGTAAAAGGATAGGATTAGGGTTACGGGTTGGGCTTAGGTTTAGGGTTAAAGTTTACTGCTAGGGTTAGGGATAGGGTTGAAGTTTAGCTTTGGGGGTTATTGTTAGGGTTAGGTGTTAGGTTAGTGTCAGGGTTAGGTCTAGTCGTGAGGGTAAGGTTTAGGGTTAGCTTTAAGAGCTAGGGTTAGGTTTAATGGTTAGGATTAGGATTAGGGTTAAGGGTTAGGGTTAGGCTTGGGGGTTAGGGTGAAGGGTTAGGGTCAAGGGTTAGGGTTTTTGTTAGGCATAGCGTTGGGGTTAGAA
The DNA here is from genome assembly GCF_041146395.1 of Eulemur rufifrons. NCBI lineage: Eukaryota > Metazoa > Chordata > Mammalia > Primates > Lemuridae > Eulemur > Eulemur rufifrons. The sequence continues at coordinate 1,442,441 of NW_027182826.1, read as the reverse complement.
GTAAGGGTTACTGTCAGTGTTAGGGTTGTTGGTAGGGTTACGGTTAGGGTTAGCGGTTTAGAATTAGGGTTAGGGATTAGGTGTCACAGTGATGACTAGGAGATAGGGTTAGAATTATGGGATAGGGGTTGTTCTCAGGAAATGGGTTATGCATTAACGTTAGGATAAGAGGTTAAAGTTAGGCGCACGGTGAGGTTTACGTGTTAAGGGGAGAAATAGGAACAGGGTTGGGTGTTATGTTCAGGGTTAGGGTTATCTGTTAAAGGTATTGTTTATGCTTAGCGCACGGGCCCTGTCTGCATTAGGCGGGCGGGGGGAGCTTAGGGGGCTGGGATTGTACCCGGGAACCCACTCTATCATACTCTTGGTATGGGCCCGTGGGTTTCATTCAAGACAAAGTGGTAGAGCCTCTTTTCACGCATGGCATGGGAGGATTGCAGGCTTTCTAAACTCTAAGAAAGCAAGAAGTCTGAGAATTAGATTTAGGGTTAGGATTCTGGTTAGGGTTAAGGATGAAGTTTAGTGTTAGGGTGAGGGCTTAGGGTTAGGGATTACGGTTGGGGTTAAGGGTTACTCTTAGATTTAACGGTTACACTTTGGTTTAGGGTTGAGGTTTACGGTTAGGGTTAAGATGAGGGGTTAGGGTTTGGTACAGGGTTAGGGTTAAGTGTTAGGTTTAGGGTTGAAGATTAGGATTAGGGTTAGGATTAAAGGTTAGCGTGAGAGTTAACGCTTAGGGTTAAGGTTAAGAGTTAGGGTTTAGGGTTAGGGTTAGGGTTAGTTTTAGGGTTAGAGTTATGTGCTATGGTTTGTGTTAGAGGTTAGGGTTAGGTTTACTGTTCACGGTTAGGGTTACGTTTAGGGATTAGCATTAGGGTTAGGGTTAGGGTTAGGGTTAAGGGATAGGATTAGGGTTAATTGTTGGGCTTAGGGTGAGGGTTTAGTGTTAGGGTTATCATTAAGGATTAGGGTTAGGGTCAGGGTAAAATTTTGGGTGCGGGTAATGGTTAGGGTCAGGGTTAAGGTTCACGGAGAGGGTTAGTGTTAAGGGTTACGGGTAGGTTTAGGGTTCAGGGTTAGAGTTAGCATTAGGGCGTAAGGTTAGGATTAGGCGGTAAGTTAGATTTAGGGTTAGATCTAGGCGTTAGGGTAAGGACTAGCGTTAGGGTTAAGAGATAGGGTTAGGTTTAATGCTTAGGATTAGGGTTAGGGTTTGGGGTTAAAGTAAGTGTTAGGGGTTAGGTTTCAGGATCAAAGGTTAGGGTTATTTTTAGCTGTAGTGTTAGGGTTAGGGATAAGGGATCCCATTAGCATTAAGGGTCTTCCTTACTGTAGGGTTAATGGTTAGGCTTAGAGTTAAAGGTTAAGGTTAGGGTCAGTGTTAAGATTTAGGGTGAGGGTTAACGGTTAGGGTAAAGGTTAAGCGTTAGGGTTAGGGATTAGTGATTAGGGTTTTTGGTTAGTGTTAGGGTTAGCGGTTAGGAGTTAGTGTTTTATGCAAGGGTATGGTTAGAATTAGGATTGGGGTTAGAGTTAGGGTGAGGTATAGGGGTTAGGTTTAGGGGTTAGTTTTAGGGTAAAAGGATAGGATTAGGGTTACGGGTTGGGTTTAGGTTTAGGGTTAAAGTTTACTGCTAGGGTAGGGATAGGGTTCAGGGTTAGCTTTAGGGGTTCTGGTTATGGTTAGGTGTTAGGTTAGTGTCAGGGTTAGGTCTAGTCGTGAGGGTAAGGTTTAGGGTTAGCTTTAAGAGCTAGGGTTAGGTTTAATGGTTAGGATTAGGATTAGGGTTAAGGGTTAGGGTAAGGCTTGGGGGTTAGGGTGAAGGGTTAGGGTCAAGGGTTGAGGTTTTTGTTAGGCATAGCGTTGGGGTTAGAAGTAAGGATTACTGTCAGTTTTAGGGTTGTAGGTAGGGTTACGGTTAGAGTTAGCGGTTTAGAATTAAGGATAGGGATTAGGTGTCACAGTGATGACTAGGAGATAGGGTTAGAATTATGGGATAGGGGTTGTTCTCAGGAAATGGGTTATGCATTAACGTTAGGATAAGAGGTTAAAGTTAGGCGCACGGTGAGGTTTACGTGTTAAGGGGAGAAATAGGAACAGGGATGGGTGTTATGATCAGGGTTAGGGTTATCTGTTAAAGGTATTGTTTATGCTTAGCGCACGGGCCCTGTCTGCATTATTGGGCGGGGGGGAGTTTTGGGGGCTGGGATTGTACCCGGGAACCCACTCTATCATACTCTGGGTATGGGCCCGTGGGTTTCATGCAGGACACAGTGGTAGAGCCTCCTTTCACGCATGGCATGGGAGGATTGCAGGCTTTCTAAACTCTAAGAAAGCAAGAAGTCTGAGAATTAGATTTAGGGTTAGGATTATGGTTAGGGTTAAGGATGAAGTTTAGTGTTAGGGTGAGGGCTTAGGGTTAGGGATTAGGGTTAGGGTTAAAGGTTACTCTTAGGTTTAACGGTTACACTTTCGTTTAGGGTTGAGGTTTACGATTAGGGTAAAGATGAGGGGTTAGGGTTTGGTACAGGGTTAGGGTTAAGTGTTAGGTTTAGGGTTGAAGATTAGGATTAGGGTTAGGATTAAAGGTTAGCGTGAGAGTTAACGCTTAGGGTTAAGGTTAAGTGTTAGGGATTAGGGTTAGGGTTAGGTTTAGTTTTAGCGTTAGAGTTATGTGCTACGGTTTGTGTTAGAGGTTAGGGTTAGGTTTACTGGTCACGGTTAGGGTTACGTTTAGGGGTTAACATTAGGGTTAGGGTTAGGGTTAGGGGTTAGGGTGAAGGGTTAGGGTCAAGGGTTGGGGTTTTTGTTAGGCATAGCGTTGGGGTTAGAAGTAAGGGTTACTGTCAGTGTTAGGGTTGTAGGTAGGGTTACGGTTAGGGTTAGCGGTTTAGAATTAGGGTTAGGGATTAGGTGTCACAGTGATGACTAGGAGATTGGGTTAGAATTATGGGATGGGGTTGTTCTCAGGAAATGGGTTATGTATTAACGTTAGGATAAGAGGTTAAAGTTAGGCGCACGGTGAGGTTTACGTGTTAAGGGGTGAAATAGGAACAGGGTTGGGTGTTATGTTCAGGGTTAGGGTTATCTGTTAAAGGTATTGTTTATGCTTAGCGCACAGGCCCTGTCTGCATTAGGCGGGCGGGGAGAGTTTAGGGGGCTGGGATTGTACCCGGGAACCCACTCTATCATACTCTGGGTATGGGCCCGTTGGTTTCATGCAAGACACAGTGGTAGAGCCTCCTTTCACGCATGGCATGGGAGGATTGCAGGCTTTCTAAACTCTAAGAAAGCAAGAAGTCTGAGAATTAGATTTAGGGTTAGGATTATGGTTAGGGTTAAGGATGAAGTTTAGTGTTAGGGTGAGGGCTTAGGGTTAGGGTTTAGGGTTAAGGTTAAAGGTTACTCTTAGATTTAACGGTTACACTTTGGTTTACGGTTGAGGTTTACAGTTAGGGTTAAGATGAAGGATTATGGTTTGGTGCAGGATTAGGGTTAAGTGTTAGGTTTAGGGTTGAAGATTAGGATTAGGGTTAGCATTAAAGGTTAGCGTGAGAGTTAACGCTTAGGGTTAAGGTTAACTGTTATGGTTTAGGGTTAGGTTTAGGGTTAGTTTTAGGGTTAGAGTTATGTGCTATGGTTTGTGTTAGAGGTTAGGGTTAGGTTTTCTGTTCACGGTTAGGGTTACGTTTAGGGGTTAGCATTAGGGTTAGGGATTAGGTTTAGGGTAAGGGTTTAGAGTTAGAGTTGGGCTTTAGGCTCAGGGCTTAGGTTCAGGGTCAGGGGTTGGGGTTAGGTTTGGTGGTAGGGCGTAGCTTTAGCGATCAGTTTAAGGGCACAGGACCTGGTTAATCTACGGTGAGAGGGGTGCGCTCGGAGTCACCACGAAAGCACAACATCATTCCCTGGGCCTTGGGAGAGGACCTACATGCAGGACTCAGGCGGAGCCTCATCTCACACATGGCATGGCTGTATTGTACGCTTGCTTCACTCTGAGAATGGAAGTAGTGTGAGAATTAGGGTTCGGGTTGGGGTTAGGGGTTTCGAGTTACGGGTTAGGTTTCGAGTCAGGGTTAAGTGCTAGGGATTAGTGGTTAGGGTTAGAGTTAGTGTTACGGGTTAGGTGTTAAGTCTGGGTTAGTGGGCTAGGGTAAGTTTTAGGGTTGGAGTTAGCGTTAGGGTTAGGATTTAGGGTTAAGGCATAGGGTTAGGTTTCAAGGTGAGGTTTAGAGGGTTAACAGTTGGGGTTAGGCTTAGGGGTTAGGGATAGTGTTAGGGTTAAGGGTTAGGAGTATGGTTCAGGTTTAAAGTTAGCATTAGGGGTTGGGGTTAGTGTTAACTGTAGGTCAGTGTTGGGGTTAGATCTCCAGGCATTAGGGTAAAGGTTAGGGTTAGGGTTAAGAGTTAGAGTTATGTTTAATGGTTAGGATTGGGAATAGGGTTAAGGGTTAGGGTTAAGGTTAGGGGTTATGACTAAGGATCAACGGTTAGGGTTACTTTTAGGCGTAGGGTTAGGGTAAGGGGTTAGGGTTAGTGTTAGTGTTGTTGGTCGGGTTAAGGTTAGGGTTGGCATTTCAGAATTAGGGATTAGGTGTTACGGTTATGGCTAGGAGTTAGGGTTAGAATTACGGTATAGGGCTTGTTGTCAGGGTGTCATGCATTAACGTTAAGATATGGGGTTAAAGTTAGGGTTAGGGTGAGGTTTACCTGTTAAGGTGAGCAGTAGGATCAGGGTTAGGTGTTATGTTCTGGGTTAGGCTTATGGGTGAGGGGTAGGGTTTATGCTTAGGGCACGGGCCCTGTATAGGAGGCAAAGTTGGGTGGCTGTGATGGTCGCTGGGAACCCACTCTATCGCACGCAGTGTATGGGCCTCTGGGTTTCATGCAGGACACTGTGGCAGAGCCTCATTTGACGCATGGCATGGGAGGATTGCAGGCTTTTTAACTCTAAGAAAGCAAGAAGTCTGAGAATTAGATTTAGTGTTAGGATTATGGTTAGGGTTAAGGATGAAGTTTAGTGTTAGGGTGAGGGCTTAGGGTTAGGGATAAGGTAAGGGTTAAAGTTTACTCTTAGATTTAACGGTTACACTTTGGTTTCGGGTTGAGGTTTACGGTTAGGGTTAAGATGAGGGGTTAGGGTTTGGTACAGGGTTAGGGTTAAGTGTTAGGTTTAGGGTTGAAGATTAGGATTAGGGTTAGGATTAAAGGTTAGCGTGAGAGTCAACGCTTAGGGTTAAGGTTAAGAGTTAGGGTTTAGGCTTAGGGTTCGGGTTAGTTTTAGGGTTAGAGTTATGTGCTATGGTTTGTGTTAGAGGTTAGGGTTAGGTTTACTGGTCACGGTTAGGGTTACGTGTAGGGGTTAGCATTAGGGTTAGGGTTAAGGTTAAGGGATAGGATTAGGGATAAGTGTTGGGCTTAGGGTTAGGGTTTAGTGTTAGGGTTAGCATTAAGGATTAGGGTTAGGGTCAGAATTAAATGCTTGGGTGCGGGTAATGGTTAGGGTCAGGGTTAAGGTTCACAGATAGGGTTAGTGTTAAGGGTTACTGGTAGGTTTAGGGTTCAGGGTTAGAGTTAGCATGAGGCCTTAAGGTTAGGATTAGGCGGTAGGTTAGATTTAGGGTTAGATCTAGGCGTTAGGGTAAGGGCTAGCGTTAGGGTTAAGAGATAGGGTTAGGTTTAATGCTTAGGATTAGGGTTAGGTTTTGGGGTTAAAGTAAGTGTTAGGGGTTAGGTTTAAGGATCCAAGGTTAGGGTTATTTTTAGCTGTAGTGTTAGGGTTAGGGATAAGGGATCCCATTAGCATTAAGGGTCTTCCTTACTGTAGGGTTAAGGGTTAGGCTTAGAGTTAAAGCTTAAGGTTAGGGTCAGTGTTAAGATTTAGGGTGAGGGTTAACGGTTAGGGTAAAGGTTAAGCGTTAGGGTTAGGGATTAGTGATTAGGGTTTTTGGTTAGTGTTAGGGTTAGCGGTTAGGAGTTAGTGTTTTATGAAGGGGTATGGTTAGAATTAGGATTGGGGTTAGAGTTAGGGTGAGGTATAGGGGTTAGGTTTAGGGGTTAGTTTTAGGGTGAAAGGATAGGATTAGGGTTACGGGTTCGGCTTAGGTATAGGGTTAAACTTTACTGCTAGGGTTAGGGATAGGGTTCAGGGTTAGCTTTAGGGGTTCTGGTTAGGGTTAGGTGTTAGGTTAGTGTCAGGGTTAGGTCTAGTCGTGAGGGTAAGGTTTAGGGTTAGCTTTAAGAGCTAGGGTTAGGTTTAATGGTTAGGATTAGGATTAGGGTTAAGGGTTAGGGTAAGGCTTAGGGGTTAGGGTGAAGGGTTCGGGTGAAGGGTTAGGGTTTTTGTTAGGCATAGCGTTGGGGTTAGAAGTAAGGGTTACTGTCAGTGTTAGGGTTGTAGGTAGGGTTACGGTTAGGGTTAGCGGTTTAGAATTAGGGTTAGGGATTAGGTGTCACAGTGATGACTAGGAGATAGGGTTAGAATTATGGGATAGGGGTTGTTCTCAGGAAATGGGTTATGCATTAACGTTAGGATAAGAGGTTAAAGTTAGGCGCATGGTGAGGTTTACGTGTTAAGGGGAGAAATAGGAACAGGATTGGGTGTTATGTTCAGGGTTAGGGTTATCTGTTAAAGGTATTGTTTATGCTTAGCGCCCGGGCCCTGTCTGCAGTAGGCGGGCGGGGGGAGTTTAGGGGGCTGGGATTGTACCCGGGAACCCACTCTATCATACTCTGGGTATGGGCCCGTGGGTTTCATGCAGGACACAGTGGTAGAGCCTCCTTTCACGCATGGCATGGCAGGATTGCAGGCTTTCTAAACTCTAAGAAAGCAAGAAGTCTGAGAATTAGATTTAGGGTTAGGATTCTGGTTAGGGTTAAGGATGAAGTTTAGTGTTAGGGTGAGGGCTTAGGGTTAGGGATTAGGGTTAGGGTTAAAGGTTACTCTTAGGTTTAACGGTTACACTTTGGTTTAGGGTTGAGGTTTACGGTTAGGGTTAAGATGAGGGGTTAGGGTTTGGTACAGTGTTAGGGTTAAGTGTTAGATGTAGGGTTGAAGATTAGGATTAGGGTTAGGATTAAAGGTTAGCGTGAGAGTTAACGCTTAGGGTTAATGTTAAGTGTTAGGGTTTAGGGTTAGGGTTAGGGTTAGGGTTAGTTTTAGGGTTAGAGTTATGTGCTATGGTTTGTGTTAGAGGTTAGGTTTAGGTTTACTGGTCACGGTTAGGGTTACGTTTCGGGGGTAGCATTAGGGTTAGGGTTAAGGGATAGGATTAGGGATAAGTGTTGGGGTTAGGGTTAGGGTTTAGTGTCAGGGTTAGCATTAAGGATTAGGATTAGGGTCAGGGTTAAATGCTTGGGTGCGGGTAATGGTTAGGGTCAGGGTTAAGGTTCACGCATAGGGTTAGTGTTAAGGGTTACGGGTAGGTTTAGGGTTCAGGGTTAGAGTTAGCATTAGGGCTTAAGGTTAGGATTAGGCGGTAGGTTAGATTTAGGGTTAGATCTAGGCGTTAGGGTAAGGGCTAGCGTTAGGGTTAAGAGATAGGGTTAGGTTTAATGCTTAGGATTAGGGTTAGGGTTTGGGGTTAAAGTAAGTGTTAGGGGTTAGGTTTAAGGATCCAAGGTTAGGGTTATTTTTAGCTGTAGTGTTAGGGTTAGGGATAAGGGATCCCATTAGCATTAAGGGTCTTCCTTACTGTAGGGTTAAGGGTTAGGCTTAGAGGTAAAGGTTAAGGTTAGGGTCAGTGTTAAGATTTAGGGTGAGGGTTAACGGTTAGGGTAAAGGTTAAGCGTTAGGGTTAGGGATTAGTGATTAGGGTTTTTGGTTAGTGTTAGGGTTAGCGGTTAGGAGTTAGTGTTTTATGAAGGGGTATGGTTAGAATTAGGATTGGGGTTAGAGTTAGGGTTAGGTATAGCGGTTAGGTTTCGGGGTTAGTTTTAGGGTAAAAGGATAGGATTAGGTTTACGGGTTGGGCTTAGGTTTAGGGTTAAAGTTTACTGCTAGGTTAGGGATAGGGTTCAGGGTTAGCTTTAGGGGTTCTGGTTAGTGTTAGGTGTTAGGTTAGTGTCAGGGTTAGGTCTAGTCGTGAGGGTAAGGTTTAGGGTTAGCTTTAAGAGCTAGGGTTAGGTTTAATGGTTAGGATTAGGATTAGGGTTAAGGGTTAGGGTAAGGCTTAGGGGTTAGGGTGAAGGGTTCGGGTGAAGGGTTAGGGTTTTTGTTAGGCATAGCGTTGGGGTTAGAAGTAAGGGTTACTGTCAGTGTTAGGGTTGTAGGTAGGGTTACGGTTAGGGTTAGCGGTTTAGAATTAGGGTTAGGGATTAGGTGTCACAGTGATGACTAGGAGATAGGGTTAGAATTATGGGATAGGGGTTGTTCTCAGGAAATGGGTTATGCATTAACGTTAGGATAAGAGGTTAAAGTTAGGGGCACGGTGAGGTTTACGTGTTAAGGGGAGAAACAGAAACAGGGTTGGGTGTTATGTTCAGGGTTAGGGTTATCTGTTAAAGGTATTGTTTATGCTTAGCGCACGGGCCCTGTCTGCATTAGGCGGGCGGGGGGAGTTTAGGGGGCTGGGATTGTACCCGGGAACCCACTCTATCATACTCTGGGTATGGGCCCGTGGGTTTCATGCAGGACACAGTGGTAGAGCCTCCTTTCACGCATGGCATGGGAGGATTGCAGGCTTTCTAAACTCTAAGAAAGCAAGAAGTCTGAGAATTAGATTTAGGGTTAGGATTCTGGTTAGGGTTAAGGATGAAGTTTAGTGTTAGGGTGAGGGCTTAGGGTTAGGGATTAGGGTTAGGGTTAAAGGTTACTCTTAGGTTTAACGGTTACACTTTGGTTTAGGGTTGAGGTTTACGGTTAGGGTTAAGATGAGGGGTTAGGATTTGGTACAGTGTTAGGGTTAAGTGTTAGATGTAGGGTTGAAGATTAGGATTAGGGTTAGGATTAAAGGTTAGCGTGAGAGTTAACGCTTAGGGTTAATGTTAAGTGTTAGGGTTTAGGGTTAGGGTTAAGGTTAGGGTTAGTTTTAGGGTTAGAGTTATGTGCTATGGTTTGTGTTAGAGGTTAGGTTTAGGTTTACTGGTCACGGTTAGGGTTACGTTTCGGGGGTAGCATTAGGGTTAGGGTTAGGGTTAAGGGATAGGATTAGGGTTAAGTGTTGGGCTTAGGGTTAGGGTTTAGTGTTAGGGTTAGCATTAAGGATTAGGGTTAGGGTCAGGGTTAAATGCTTGGGTGCGGGTAATGGTTAGGGTCAGGGTTTAGGTTCACGGATAGGGTTAGTGTTAAGGGTTACGGGTAGGTTTACGGTTCAGGGTTAGTGTTAGCATTAGGGCTTAAGGTTAGGATTAGGCGGTAGGTTAGATTTATGGTTAGATCTAGGCGTTAGGGTAAGGACTAGCGTTAGGGTTAAGAGATAGGGTTAGGTTTAATGCTTAGGTTTAGGGTTAGGGTTTGGGGTTGAAATAATTGTTAGGAGTTAGGTTTAAGGATCCAAGGTTAGGGTTATTTTTAGCTGTAGTGTTAGGGTTAGGGATAAGGGATCCCATTAGCATTAAGGGTGTTCCTTACTGTAGGGTTAAGGGTTAGGCTTAGAGGTAAAGGTTAAGGTTAGGGTCAGTGTTAAGATTTAGGGTGAGGGTTAACGGTTAGGGTAAAGGTTAAGCGTTAGGGTTAGGGAATAGTGATTAGGGTTTTTGGTTAGTGTTAGGGTTAACGGTTAGGAGTTAGTGTTTCATGAAGGGGTATGGTTAGAATTAGGATTGGGGTTAGAGTTAGGGTGAGGTATAGGGTTAGGTTTAGGGGTTAGTTTTAGGGTAAAAGGATAGGATTAGGGTTACGGGTTGGGCTTAGGTTTAGGGTTAAAGTTTACTGCTAGGGTTAGGGATAGGGTTCAGGGTTAGCTTTAGGGGTTCTGGTTAGGGTTAGGTGTTAGGTTAGTGTCAGGGTTAGGTCTAGTCGTGAGGGTAAGGTTTAGGGTTAGCTTTAAGAGCTAGGGTTAGGTTTAATGGTTAGGATTAGGATTAGGGTTAAGGGTTAGGGAAGGCTTAGGGGTTAGGGTGAAGGGTTAGGGTCAAGGGTTGGGGTTTTTGTTAGGCATAGCGTTGGGGTTAGAAGTAAGGGTTACTGTCAGTGTTAGGGTTGTAGGTAGGGTTACGGTTAGGGTTAGCGGTTTAGAATTAGGGTTAGGGATTAGGTGTCACAGTGATGACTAGGATATAGGGTTAGAATTATGGGATAGGGGTTGTTCTCAGGAAATGGGTTATGCATTAACGTTAGGATAAGAGGTTAAAGTTAGGCGCACGGTGAGGTTTACGTGTTAAGGGGAGAAATAGGAACAGGGTTGGGTGTTATGTTCAGGGTTAGGGTTATCTGTTAAAGGTATTGTTTATGCTTAGCACACGGGCCCTGTCTGCAGTAGGCGGGCGGGGGAGTTTAGGAGGCTGGGATTGTACCCGGGAACCCACTCTATCATACTCTGGGTATGGGCCCGTGGGTTTCATGCAGGACACAGTGGTAGAGCCTCCTTTCACGCATGGCATGGGAGGATTGCAGGCTTTCTAAACTCTAAGAAAGCAAGAAGTCTGAGAATTAGATTTAGGGTTAGGATTATGGTTAGGGTTCAGGAGGAAGTGTAGTGTTATGGTGAGGGGATAGGGTTACAGATTAGGGTTACGGTTTAAGGTTACTGTTAGGTTTAACGGTTACAGTTCGTTTTCGGGTTGAGGTTTGCAGATAGGGTTAAGATGAGGGGTTAGGGTTTGGTACAGGGTTAGGGTTGTGTTAGGTTTAGGGTTGAAGATTAGGATTAGGGTTAGGATTAAAGGTTGGCATTAGAGTTAACGGTTAAGGTTAAGGGTTAGGGTTAGGGTTTAGGTTTAGGGTTAAGGGTTAGGGTTAGCTTTAGGGTTAGAGTTATGTGTTAGGATTTTGTTAGAGGTTACGGTTAGGTTTACTGTTCACGGTTAGGGTTACGTTTAGGAGTTAGCATTAGGGTTAGGGATTAGGTTTAGGGTAAGTGTTTAGAGTTAGTGTTGGGCTTTAGGCTCGGGGCTTAGGTTCAGGGTCAGGGGTTAGGGTTGGTGGTAGGGCTTAGATTTAGCGGTCAGTTTAAGGGCACAGGACCTGGTTAATCTACAGTGAGAGGGGTGTGGTCGGAGTCACCACTAAAGCACAACATCATTCCCTGGGCCTTGGGAGAAAACCTACATGCAGGACTCAGGCGGAGCCTCATCTCACACATGGCATGGCTGTATTGTACGCTGCATCACTCTGGGAATGGAAGCAGTGTGAGAATTAGGGTTAGGTTTGGGGTTAGGGGTTTCGAGTTAGGGGTTAGGTTTCGAGTCAGGGTCAGGTGCTAGGGATTAGTGGTTAGGGTTAGAGTTAGTGTTAGGGGTTAGGTGTTAAGTCTGGGTTAGGGGGCCAGGGTTGGGGTTAGCGTTAGGGTTAGGGGTTCGGGTTAAGGGATAGGGTTAGGGTTAAGGGTTAGGCTTAGGGTTAGGGTTCAGGGTTAGGGTTAAGGTTTAGGGTTAGAGTCAGGGTTAAGTGTTTGGGTGAGGCTTAACAGTTAGGGATAAGGTTAGGGGGTTAGGGATAGGGTTAGGGTTAAGGGTTAGGTTTATGGTTCAGGTTTAAGGTTAGGATTAGGGGTTAGGGTTAGTGTTAACTGTAGGTCAGTGTTGGGGGTAGATCTCTAGGCATTAGCGTATAGGTGAGGGTTAGGGTTAATTAGCGTTATGTTTAATGGTTAGGATTGGGATTAGCGTTAAGGGTTAGGGTTAAGCTTTAGGGGTTATGACTAAGGATCAATGGTTAGGGTTATTTTTAGGCGTAGGGTTAGGGTAAGGGTTTTAGGGTTAGTGTTAGTGTTGTTGGTAGGGTTAAGGTTAGGGTTGGCGTTCAGAATTAGGGATTAGGTGTTATGGTTATGGCTAGGAGTTAGGGTTAGAATTACGGTATAGGGCTTGTTCTCAGGGTGTCATGCATTATCGTTAAGATAAGGGGTTAAGTTAGGGTTAGGGTGAGGTTTACGTGTTAAGGTGAGCAGTAGGATCAGGGTTAGGTGTTATGTTCTGGGTTAGGGTTATGGGTGTGGGGTAGGGTTTATGCTTAGGTCACAGGCCCTGTATGCACTAGTAGGCGAAGTTAGGGGTCTGTGATGGTCTCTGGGAACCCACTCTATCGTACGCAGTGTATGGGCCTCTGGGTTTCATGCAGGACACTGTGGCAGAGCGGGCTTTCATGCGTGGCTTAGTAGGATTGTAGGCTTTCAAAACTCTGAGAAAGCAAGAAGTCTGAGAATTAGATTTAGGGTTAGGATTACTGTACGGTTTAGGGATGAAGATTAGTGATAGGGTGAGGCTTAGAGTTAGGGGTTAGGGTTAGGGTTAGGGTTGTTGGTAGGGTGAAGGTTAGGGTTGGCATTTTAGAATTAGGGATGAGGTGTTACGGTTATGGCTCGGGGTTAGGATTAGAATTATGGGATAGGACTTCTTCTCAGGGTGTTATGCATTAAGGTTAAGATAAGGGGATAAGTTAGGGTTACGGGGAGGTTTATGTTTTAAGGTGAGCAATAGGATCAGGGTCAGGTGCTATGTTCAGTGTGAGGGTTATCTGTTAGGGGTAGTGTTTATACTTAGCGTACAGGCCCTGTCTGCACTGGGCGGGGGGCTGGGGTTAGGGGGATGGGATTGTCCCCGGGAACCCACTCTATCATACGCTAGGTATGGGCTCCAGGTTTCATGCAAGAGAGAGCTGCAGAGCCCCCTTTTACTCATGGCATGGGAGGATTTTAGGCTTTCTAAACTCTAAGAAAGCAAGAAGTCCGAGAATTAGATTTAGGGGTAGGATTATGATAATGTTTAGGGTTAGGGTTAGTATTAAGGTGGGGTCTTAGGGTTAGGGGTTAGGGTTAGAGGTTAGTGTTAGGTTTAACAGTTACAGTTAGGTTTATGGTTAAGTTTCAGGGATAGGGTTAAGGTTTGGGTTTAGCGTTTGGCACAGGGTTAGGCTTCAGTGTTAGCTTTATGGTTAAAGATTAGGATTAGGGTTAGTGTGAGAGTTAATGGTAAGGGTCAAGATTAAGGGTTAGGGTTGGGGTTAGGGTTAAGTTTAGGGTTAGGGCTTAGGGTTAGGCTTAGGGTTAAAGGATAGGATTAGGGTTAAGTGTTGGGCTTATTGTTAGGGTTAAAGTTTAGTGTTAGGGTTAATGTTTAGTGTTATGGTCCAGTTTAAGTGTTAGGGTGAGGGTTAACAGTTAGGATTAGGCTTAGGGGTTAGGGATATAGTGAAGGTTCAGTGTTAGGGTTAGGTTTAGGGTTCAGGGTTAGGGTTAGCTTTAGGGGTTATGGTTAGGGTTAGGTGTTAGGTTAGTGTCAGGGTTAGGTCTAGTCGTGAGGGTAAGGTTTAGGGTTAGCTTTAAGAGCTAGGGTTAGGTTTAATGGTTAGGATTAGGATGACGGTTAAAGGTTAGGGTAATGTTCAGGGGTTAGGGTGAAGGGTGAAGGGTTAGGGCTTTTGTTAGGCATAGCGTTGGGGTTAGAAGTAAGGGTTCCTGTCAGTGTTAGGGTTGTAGGCAGCGTTACGGTTAGAGTTAGCGGTTGAGAATTAGGGTTAGGGATTAGGTGTTATAGTTATGACTAGGAGATAGGGTTAGAATTATGGGATAGGGGATGTTCTCAGGGAATGGGTTATGCATTAACGTTACGATAAGAGGTTAAAGTTAGGCTCACGGTGAGGTTTACGTGTTAAGGGGAGAAATAGGAACAGGGTTAGGTGCCATGTTCAGGGTTAGGGTTATCTGTTAAAGGTATCATTTATGCTTAGCGCACGGGCCCTGTCGGCATTAAGCTGGGGGGAGGTTAGGGGGCTGGGATTGTCACCGGGAACCCACTGTATCGGACTCTGGGTGTGGGCCCGTGGGTTTCATGCAGGACACAGTGGTAGAGCCTCCTTTCACAGATGGCATGGGAGGATTGCAGGCTTTCTAAACTCTAAGAAAGCAAGAAGTCTGAGAATTAGATTTAGGGTTAGGATTACTGTACGGTTTAGGGATGAAGATTAGTGATAGGGTGAGGCTTAGGGTTAGGGGTTAGGGTTAGGGTTAGGGTTGTTGGTAGGGTGAAGGTTAGGGTTGGCATTTTAGAATTTGGGATGAGGTGTTAGGGTTATGGCTACGGGTTAGGATTAGAATTATGGGATAGGTCTTCTTCTCAGGGTGTTATGCATTAAGGTTAAGATAGGGGATAGGTTAGGGTTACGGGGAGGTTTATGTTTTAAGGTGAGCAATAGGATCAGGGTCAGGTGCTATGTTCATGGTGAGGGTTATCTGTTAGGGGTAGTGTTTATACTTAGCGTACAGGCCCTGTCTGCACTGGGCGGGGGCCTGGGGTTAGGGGGATGGAATTGTCCCCGGGAACCCACTCTATCATACGCTAGGTATGGGCTCCTGGTTTCATGCTAGAGAGAGCTGCAGAGCCCCCTTTTACTCATGGCATGGGAGGATTTTAGGCTTTCTAATCTCTAAGAAAGCAAGAAGTCCAAGAATTAGATTTAGGGGTAGGACTTTGATAATGTTTAGGGTTACCGTTAGGGTTAGGATTAAGGGTTAGGCTTAGGGTTAGGATTCAGGTTTAGAGTTAAGGTTTAGGGTTAGGGTCAGGGTTAAGGGTTAGGGTGAGGGTTAACAGGTATGGTTAGGGTTAGGGTGTTAGGGATAGGGTTAGGGTTAAGGGTTAGGTTTATGGTTCATGTTTAACGTTAGCATTAGGGATTAGGGTTAGTGTTAACTGTAGGTCCTGTTGGGGTTGGATCTCTAGGCATTATGGCAAAGGTTAGGGTTAGGGTTAAGAGTCAGGGTTATGTTTAATGGTTAGGATTGGGATTAGGGTTAAGTGTTAGGGTAAGACTTAGGGGTTAGGGTGAAGGGTGAAGGGTTAGGGCTTTTGTTAGGCATAGCGTTGGGGTTAGAAGTAATGGTTACTGTCAGTGTTAGGGTTGTAGGTAGGGTTACGGTTGGGGTTAGCAGTTTAGAATTACGGTTAGGGGTCAGGTGCTACAGTTATCACTAGGAGATAGGGTTAGAATTATGGGATAGGGAATGTTCTGGGGGAATAGGTTATGCATTAACATTAGAATAAGAGGTTAAAGTTAGGCTCATGGTCAGGTGTACGTGTTAAGGGGAGAAATAGGAACAGGGTTAGGTGTTATGTTCAGGGTTAGGGTTATCTATTAAAGGTATTGTTTATGCCTAGCGCACGGGCCCTGTCTGCGTTAGCCAGGGGGAGTTTAGGGGGCTGGCATTGTCACCGGGAACCCACTGTATCAGACTCTGGGTATGGGCCCGTGGGTTTCATGCCAGACACATTGGTAGAGCTTCCTTTCACACATGGCATGGGAGGATTGCAGGCTTTCTAAACTCTAAGAAAGCAAGAAGTCTCAGAATTAAATTTAGAGTTAGGATTATGGTTAGGGTTCAGGATGAAATGTAGTGTTACGGTCAGGGCTTAGGGTTACGGATTAGGGTTAGGGTTTAAGGTTACTGTTAGGTTTAACGGTTACAGTTCGTTTAGGGTTGCGGTTTGCGGATAGGGTTAAGATGAGGGATTAGTGTTTGGTACAGGGTTAGGGTTAAATGTTAGGTTTAGGGTTGAAGATTAGGATTAGGGTTAGGATTAAAGGTTAGCATGAGAGTTAACGGTTAAGGTTAAGGGTTAGGGTTAGGGTTTAGGTTTAGGGTTAAGGGTTAGGGTTAGTTTTAGGGTTAGAGTTATGTGTTAGGGTTTGTGTTAGAGGTTAGGGTTAGGTTTACTGTTCATGGTTGGGGTTACGTTTAGGGGTTAGCATTAGGGTTAGGGATTAGGTTAAGGGTAAGTGTTTAGAGTTAGTGTTGGGCTTTAGGCTCGGGGATTAAGGTCAGGGTAAAGGTTTAGGGTTGGTGGTAGGGCTTAGATTTATCAGTCAGTTTAAGGGCACAGGACCTGGTTAATCTACGGTGAGAGGGGTGCGGTCGGAGTCATGACGAAAGCACAACATCATTCCCTGGGCCCTGGGACAAGACCTACATGCAGGACTCAGGCGGAGCCTCATCTCACACATGGCATGGCTGTATTGTAGGCTTGCTTCACTCGGGAATGGAAGTAGTGTGAGAATTAGGGTTAGGGTTGGGGTTAGGGGTTTCGAGTTAGGGGTTAGTTTCGAGTCAGGGTCAGGTGCTAGAGATTAGTGGTTAGGGTTAGAGTTAGTGTTAGGGGTTAGGTGTTAAGTGTGGGTTTGGGGGCCAGGGTTAGGTTTAGGGTTGGGGTTAGTGTTAGCTGTAGGTGTCAGGGTTAAGGGATAGGGTTAGGGTTAAGGGTTAGGCTTAGGGTTAGGGTTCAGGGTTAGGGTTAAGGTTTAGGGTTAGAGTCAGGGTTAAGGGTTAGGGTGAGGCTTAACAGTTAGGGTTAGGGTTGGGGAGTTGGGATAGGGTTAGGGTTAAGGGTTAGGTTTATGGTTCAGGTTTAAAGTTAGCATTAGGTGTTAGGGTTAGTGTTAACTGTAGGTCAGTGTTGGGGTTAGATCTCTAGGCATTAGGGTAAAGGTTACGGTTAGCGTTAAGAGTTAGGGTTATGTTTAATGGCTAGGATTGGGATTAGCGTTAAGGGTTAGGGTTAAAGTTTAGGGGTTATGACTAAGGATCAATGCTTAGGGTTATTTTTAGGCGTAGGGTTAGGGTAAGGGTTTAGGGTTAGTGTTAGAGTTGTTGGTAGGGTTAAGGTTAGGGTTGGCGTTCAGAATTAGGGATTAGGTGTTATGGTTATGGCTAGGAGTTAGGGTTAGAATTACGGTATAGGGCTTGTTCTCAGGGTGTCATGCATTATCGTTAAGATAAGGGGTTAAAGTTAGGGTTACAGTGAGGTTTACGTGTTAAGGTGAGCAGTAGGATCAGGGATAGTTGTTATGTTCTGGGTTAGGTTTATGGGTGAGGGGTACGGTTTATGCTTAGGTCACAGGCCCTGTATGCACTAGAAGGCGAAATTAGGGGTCTGTGATGGTCGCTGGGAACCCACTCTATCGTACGCAGTGTATGGGCCTCTGGGTTTCATGCAGGACACTGTGGCAGAGCCGGCTTTCATGCATGGCTTAATAGGATTGTAGGCTTTCAAAACTCTGAGAAAGCAAGAAGTCTGAGAATTATATTTAGGGTTAGCATTACGGTACGGTTTAGGGATGAAGACTAGTGATAGGGTGAGGGCTTAGGGTTAGGGGTTTGGGTTAGGGTTAGGGTTTTTGGTAGGGTGAAAGCTAGGGTTGGCATTTTAGAATTAGGGATGAGGTGTTACGGTTATGACCAGGTGATAGGATTAGAATTATGGGATAGGGCTTCTTCTCAGGGTGTTATGCATTAAGGTTAAGATAAGGGGATAAGTTAGGGTTATGGGGAGATTTATGTTTTCAGGTGAGCAATAAGATCAGGGTTAGGTGTTATGTTCAGGGTGAGGGTTATCAGTTAGGGGTATTGATTATACTTAGGGCACGGGCCCTGTATGCACTTGGCGGCTGGCGGGGATTATAGCGATGGGATTGTCCCCGGGAACCCACTCTATCATACGCTGGGTATGGGCTCCTGGGTTTCATGCAGGACACAGTGGCAGAGCCCCCTTTTACTCATGGCATGGGAGGATTGTAGGCTTTCTTAATTCTGAGAAAGCAAGAACTCTGAGAATTAGATTTAGGGGTAGGATTATGGTAATGTTTAGGGATCAAGATTCGTGTTAGGGTGGCGTCTTAGGGTTAGGGGTTAGGGTTAAAGGTTAATGTTAGTTTTAACAGTTACCGTTAGGTTTACGGTTCAGTTTGAGGGTTAGGGTTTATGTTTGGGTCTAGTGTTTGACACAGGGTTAGGCTTCAGTGTTAGCTTTACGGTTAAAGATTAGGATTAGAGTCACGGTTAAGGTTTAGTGTGATGGTTAATGGTAAGGGTCAATATTATGGGTTAGGGTGGGGTTAGGGTTAGGAATAAGGCTTCATGTAACCTTTAGGGTTAGAGTTAATTGTTGTGGTTACGGGTAGAGGTTAGGGTTAGGTTTAGGATTCATGGTTAGGGTTATGTTTTGCGGTTAGTGTTAGGGTTAGTGGTCAGGTTTAAGGTAAGGTTTTAGAGTTAGTGTTCGGCGTTACAGTCTGAGCTTATGTTTACGGTTAGGGGTTAGTGTTAGTGTTAGGGCTGAGATTTATCTGTTAGTATAAGGGCACAGGACTTGTTTAATCTATGGTGAGAAGGGTGTGGACAGGTCGCTGTGACACCACACCATCGTACCTTTGTATTTGGCCCAGACCTACATGTGGGACACAGGCAGAGCCTCATCTCAGGAATGGCATGGCTGTATTGTAGGTTTGCTTAAGGCTGAGAATGGAAGAGGTGTGAGAATTAGGGTTAAGTTTAGGGTTACGGGTTTGGGGTTAGGGGTTTAGGGTTAGAGGGAGGGTTAGGGGTTAGGGATTAGTAGTTAGGGTTACTGTTAGCATTAAAGGTTAGGTCTTAGGGTTGGCATAGGAGCTAGGGTTAGGTTTAGGGTTGGGTTCAGTGTTAGGTTTAGGGTTAGGGGTTAGGGTTAGGCCTAGGGTTAAGGGATAGGATTCGGGTTAAGTGTTGGGCTTAGGGTTAGGGTTTAGTGTTAGGGTTATCGTTAAAGATTAGGGTTAGGGTCAGGGTTAAATGTTTGGGTGCGGGTAACGGTTAGGGTCAGGGTTAAGGGTTACGGATAGGGTTAGTGTTAAGGGTTACGGGTAGGTTTAGGGTTCAGGGTTAGAGTTAGCATTAGGGCTTAAGGTTAGGATTAGGTTGTAGGTTAGATTTAGGGTTAGATCTAGGCGTTAGGGTAAGGGCTAGGGTTAGGATTAAGAGATAGGGTTAGGTTTAATGCTTAGGATTAGGGTTAGGGTTTGGCATTAAAGTAAGTGTTAGGGGTTAGGTTTAAGGATCAAAGGTTAGGGTTATTTTTAGCCGTAGTGTTAGGTTTAGGGTTAAGGGATAAGGTTAGCGTTAAGGGTTTCCCTTACTGTTAGGGTTAAGGGTTAGGCTTAGAGTTAAAGGTTAATGTTAGGGTCAGTGTTAAGGGTTAGGGTGAGGGTTAATGGTTAGGGTAAAGCTTAAGCCTTAGGGTTAAGGGTTAGCAATTAGGGTTTATGATTAGTGTTAGGGTTAGGGGTTAGGAGTTAGTGTTTTATGAAGAGGTATGGTTAGAGTTAGGTTTGGGGTTAGTATTAGGGTTAGGTTTAGGGGTTAGTTTTAGGGTAAAAGGATAGGATTAGGGTTAAGGGTTGGGCTCAGGTTTAGGGTTAAAGTTTAGTGTTAGGGTTAATGTTTAGTGTTATGGTCCAGTTTAAGTGTTAGGGTGAGGGTTAACGGTTAGGATTAGGCTTAGAGGTTGGGGATATAGTTAGGGTTCACTGTTAGGGTTAGGTTTAGGATTCAGGGTTAGGGTTAGCTTTAGGGGTTATGGTTAGGGTTAGATGTTAGGTTAGTGTCAGGGTTAGGTCTAGTCGTGAGGGTAAGGTTTAGGGTTAGCTTTAAGAGCTACGGTTAGGTTTAATGGTTAGGATTAGGATTAGGGTTAAGGGTTAGGGTAAGGCTTACGGGTTAGGGTGAAGGGTGAAAGGTTAGGGCTTTTGTTAGGCATAGCGTTGGGGTTAGAAGTAAGGGTTACTGTCAGTGTTATGGTTGTAGTTAGGGTTACGGTTAGGGTTAGCAGTTTAGAATTAGGATTAGGGATCAGGTTTTACAGTTATGACTAGGAGATAGGGTTAGAATTATGGGATAGGGGTTGTTCTCAGGGAATTGGTTATGCATGAACGTTACGATAAGAGGTTACAGTTAGGCTCACGGTGAGGTTTACGTGTTAAGGGGAGAAATAGGAACAGGGTTAGGTGTTATGTTCAGGGTTAGGGTTACCTGTTAAAGGTATTGTTTATGCTTAGCGCATGGGCCCTGTCTGCATTAGGCAGTGTGGGAGGTTAGGGGGCTGGGATTGTCACCAGGAACGCACTGTATCGTACTCTGGATATGAGCCCGTGGGTTTCATACAGGACACAGTGGTAGAGCCTCCTTTAACGCATGGCATGGGAGGATTGCAGGCTTTCTAAACTCTAAGAAAGCAAGACGTCTGAGAATTAGATTTAGGGTTAGGATTATGGTTAGGGTTAAGGATGAAGTTTAGTGTTAGGATGAGGGCTTAGGGTTAGGGATTAGGGTTAGGATTAAAGGTTATTCTTAGGTTTAACGGTTACAGTTCGGTTTATGGTTGAGGTTTACTGTTAGGGTTAAGATGAGGGGTTAGTGTTTGGTACAGGATTAGGGTTAAGTGTTAGGTTTAGGGTTGAAGATTAGGATTAGGGTTAGGATTAAAGGTTAGCGTGAGAGTTAACGGTTAGGGTTAAGGTTAAGAGTTACGGTAGGGTTTAGGTTTAGGGTTAAGGGTTAGGGTAAGTTTTAGGGTTAGAGTTATGTGTTAGGGTTTGTGTTAGAGGTTAGGGTTAGGTTTACTGTTCACGGTTAGGGTTACGTTTAGGGGTTAGCATTAGGGTTAGGGATTAGGTTTAGGGTAAGGGTTTAGTGTTAGTGTTGGGCTTTAGGCTCGGGGCTTAGGTTCAGGGTCAGTGGTTAGGGTTGGCGGTAGAGCTCAGATTTAGCGGTCAGTTTAAGGGCACAGGACTTGGTTAATCTAAGGTGAGAGGGGTGCGGTCAGAGTCACCATGAAAGCACAACATCATTCTCTGGGCCTTGGGACAAAACTTACATGCAGAACTCAGGTGGAGCCTCATCTCACACATGGCATGTCTGTATTGTACACTTGCTTCACTCTGGGAATGGAAGTAGTGTGAGAATTGGGGTTAGGTTTGCGGTTAGGGGTTTCGAGTTAGGGGTTAAGTTTCGAGTCAGGGTTAGGTGCTAGTGGTTAGGGGTAGAGTTAGTGTTACGGGTTCGGTGTTAATTCTGGGTTAGGGGGCCAGGGTTAGGTTTAGGGTTGGGGTTAGTGTTATGGTTAGCGGTTAAGGTTAATGGATAGGGTTAGGGTTAAGGGTTAGGCTTAGGGTTAGGGTTCAGGGTTAGGGTTCAGGTTTAGGGTTAGGGTCAGGGTTAAGGGTTAGGGTGAGGGTTAATCGTTAGGGGGTTAGGGTTAAGGATTAGGTTTATTGTTCAGGTTTAAGGTTATAATTAGGGGTTTGTGTTACTTGTAACTGTAGGTCAGTGTTGGGGTTAGAACTCTAGGCATTAATGTAAAGGTTAGAGTTAGGGTTCAGAGTTAGGGTTATGTTTAATTGTTAGGATTGGGATTAGGGTTAAGGGTTAGGGTTAAGTTTAGGGGTTATGACTAAGGATCAACGGTTAGGGTTATTTTTAGGCATAGGGTTAGGGTAAGGGGTTAGGGTTAGTGTTAGTGTTGTTGGTAGGGTTAAGGTTAGGGTTGGCGTTTCAGAATTAGAGATTAGGTGTTATGGTTATGGCTAGGAGTTAGGGTTAGAATTACAGTACAGGGCTTGTTCTCAGGGTGTCATGCATTAACGTTACGATATGGGGTTAAAGTTAGGGTTACGGTGAGGTTTATGTGTTAAGGTGAGCAGTAGTATCAGGGTTAGGTGTTATGTTCTGGGTTAGGGTTATGGGTGAGGGCTAGTGTTTATGCTTAGGGCATGGGCCCTGTATGCCCTAGGAATCGAAGTTAAGGGTCTGTTGTGGTCGCTGGGAACCCACTCTATCGTACGCTGTGTATGGGCCTCTGGGTTTATTGCAGGACACTGTGGCAGAGCGGGCTTTCATGCATGGCTTAGTAGGATTGTAGGCTTTCAAAACTCTGAGAAAGCAAGAAGTCTGAGAATTAGATTTAGGGTTAGGATTACGGTACGGTTTAGTGATGAAGATTAGTGATAGGGTGAGGGCTTAGGGTTAGAGATTAGGGTTAGGGTTAGGGTTGTTGGTAGGGTGAAGGTAGGGTTGGCATTTTGGAATTAGGGATGAGGTGTTATGGTTATGGCTGGGGATTAGGATTGGAATTATGGGATGGGGCTTCTTCTCAGGGTGTTATACATTAACCTTAAGATAAGGGGATAAGTTAGGGTTACGGGGAGGTTTATGTTTTAAGGTGAGCAATAGGATCAGGGTCAGGTGTTATATTCAGGGTGAGGGTTATCTGTTAGGGGTAGTGTTTATACTTAGCGTACGGGCCCTGTCTGCACTGGGCGGGGGGCGGGGGTTAGGGGGATGGGATTGTGCCCGGGAACGCACTGTATCGTACGCTGGGTATGGGCTCCTGGGTTTCATGCAGGACACAGTGGCAGCGCCCCCTTTTACTCATGGCATGGGAGGATTGTAAGCTTTCTAAACTCTGAGATAGCAAGAAGTCTGAGAATTAGATTTAGGGGTAAGATTATGGTAATGTTTAGCGAGGAAGATTAGTCTTAGGGTGGGCTCTTATGGTTAGGGGTTAGGGTTAAAGGTTCGTGTTATTTTTAACAGTTACAGTTACGTTTACGGTTAAGTTTCAGGGTTAGGGTTAGGGTTAAGGTTTGGTTTTATCATTTGGCGCAGGGTTAGGCTTCAGTGTTAGCTTTATGGTTAAAGATTAGGATTAGGGTTAGGGTTAAGGGTTAGTGTGAGGGTTAATGGTAAGGGTCAAGATTAAGTGTTAGGGTTGGGCTTAGGGTTAGGAATAAGGCTTCGTGTAACGTTTAGGTTTAGAGTTAAGTGTTATGGTTATGGCTAGAGGTTAGGGTTAGGTTTAGGGTTCAGGGTTAGGGTTACATTTAGGGGTTCGGGTTAAGGGTTAAGTTTAGGGTGAGTGTTTAGTGTTACTGTTGGGCGTTAGGATAAGGGCCGAGGTTTAGTGTTAGGATTTAGGTTTAGTGTTAGGGCTTAGATTTAGTGGTTAGTTTAAGGGCACATGCTCTGTTTAATCTATGGTGGGAAGGGTGCAGACTGGGTCGCCTCAACACCACACCATCGTACCTTGGGCCCAGACCAACATGCAGGACTCAGGCAGAGCCTCTTCTCACTCGTGGCATGGCTCTATTGTAGGCTTGGTCAACTCTGAGAATGAAGGAAGTGTGAGAATTAGGGTTATGGTTAGGGTTATGTGTTTGGGGTTAGAGGTTTAGGTTTGAGTGAAGTTTAGTGGTTAGGAATTAGAAGTTAGGATTAGTGTGTCAGGGGTTAGGTGTTAGGTTTTTGTAAGGGGCTAGCGTTAGATTTAGGTTTAGGGTTAATGTTCAGGTGGGTTAGGGGTCAGCGTTAGGGTTAGGCTTACAAGATAGGATTAAGGTAAAGGGTGAAGGCTTAAGATTAGCAGTAAGGGTTAAGGTTAGGGTTAAGGGTTAGGGTTGTGGTCCAAGTTAAGGGTGAGAGTGAGGGTTAACAGTTGCGATTAGGGTAATGGTTTAGGGATAGTAATAGGTTTAAGGGATAGGGTTAGGGTTAGGTTTAGGGTCCGGGGTTAGGGTTAGCATTAGCGGTTAGGGTTAGGGTTAGGGGTTAGGGTTACAGTTAGGGTTAGGTCTAGGCATTATGGTAATGGTTCGTGTTAGGGTTAAGAATTAGGGTTAGGTTTAATTGTTAAGATTATGATCAGGGTAATGGTTAGGGTTAGGGTTAGCGGTTAGAGTTAGGGTTAGTGTTAGGGTTGTTTGTAGGGTGAAGGTAATGTTTAGCAGTTTAGAATTAAGGTTAGGGATTAGGTGTTACGGTTATGCTAGGAGTTAGGCTTAGAATTAAGGGATAGGGTTTGTTCTTAGGGTAAGTGTTATGCAATAACATTAGGATAGGGGTTAAAGTTAGGGTTACAGTGAGGTTTACGTGTTAAGGTGAACAATAACATCAGGGTTAGGTGTTATGTTCAGGGTTAGGGTTATGGGTGAGGTGCAGGGTTTTTGCTTAGGGCATGGGCCCTGTCAGCACTAGCAGGGGGAGTTAGGGGGCTGTGATTGTCCCCGGGAACCCACTCTATCGTACGCAGTGTATGGGCTCCTGGGTTTCATGCAGGACACTGTGGCAGAGCCAGCTTTCACGCATGGCTTTGGAGAATTGTAGGCTTTTAAAACTCTGAGATAGCAAGAAGTCTGAGAATTAGATTTAGGGTTAGGATTATGGTTAGGGTTAGGGATGAAGATTAGTCAGGGAGAGGGCTTAGGGTTAGGGCTTAAGCTTCGAGTGAGGATTAGGGGTTAGGGAGTAGGTGTTGTGTTTAGTGATAGGGTTAGGGCTTAGGGGTTAGGGTTGGGTTAGGGGCTAGGGTTAGATTTAGAGTGGGGTTAGGGTTAGCGTTATGGGTTAGGGTTAGGGTTAAGGGATAGGATAAGGGTTAAGCGTTAAGGCTTAGGGTTAGCGTTAAGTGTTAGGTTTAGTTTTAAGGGTTAGGGTTAGAGTTCGAGTTAAGGGTTAGTGTGGGGTTAACGGTTAGGGCTAGGGTTATGGGTTAAGGATAGAGTTAGGTTTAAGTCTTAGGATTAGGGGTCAGTGTTAGGGTTAGCATTAGGGATTAGCGTTAGGGTTAGGGGTTACGTTTACTCTTAGGGTTAGGTCTAGGCATTAGGGTACGTGTTAGTGTTAGGCTTAAGAGTTAGGGTTAGGTTTAATTGTTAGGATTAGGATCAGGGTTAAGGGTTAGGGTTAAGTGTCAAGTGTTACGGTTATTTTTAGGTGTACGGTTAGGGTTAGCAGTTAGGGTTAGGGTTAGTTTGTAGAGATAAGGTAATGTTTAGCAGTTTTGAATTAGCCTTAGGGATTAGGTGTTACAATTGTGGCTAGGAGTTAGGGTTAGAATTAAGGGATAGGGGTTGTTCTTAGGGTAAGTCTTATGCATTAACGTTAGGATAACGGGTTCAAGTTAGAGTTATGGTGAGGTTGATGTGTTAAGGTGAGCAATAGTATCAGGGTGAGCTGTGATGTTCAGGGTTAGGGTTATGGGTGAGGGGTAGTGTTTATGCTTATATCACGAGCCCTCTCTGCTCTAGGAGGGGGCTTAGAGGGATGGGATAGATGCCGGAAGCCACTCTATCATACGCTGGGTAAGGGCCCCTTGGTTTCATGCCAGACACAGTGGCCGAGCCTCCTTCTACACATGGCATGGGAGGATTGTAGGCTTTGTAAACTCTGAGAAAGCAAGAAGTCTGAGAATTAAATTTAGGGCTAGGATTAGGGTTAGGGTTAGCAATATAGGTTACTGTTATGGTGAGGGCTTAGGGTTAGGGGTTTCGGTTAGGGTCAGGGTTAAAGGTTAGTGTTAGGTTTAACAGTTACAGTTAGGTTTAGGGTTAAGCTTTAAGGTTTAAGCTTAGGGTTAAGATTAGGGGTTAGGTTTTGGTACAGGGTAAGGGTTAAGTGCTAGGCTTAGGCTTAAAGATTAGGATTAGGGTTAGGGTTAAGGTTTAGTGTGAGGGTTAACGGTTAGGGTTAAGGTTAAGTGTTCGGTTTATGGGTTAGGGTTAGGGTTAAGTGTTCATGTTAGGTTTAGGGTTAGAGTTAAGTGTTATGGTTAGGGTTAGGGGTTTGGGTTAGGTTTAGGGTTCATGGTTAAGGTTACATTTAGGGGTTAGGTTTAGGGTAAGCGTTTAGTGTTAGTGTTGGGCATTAGGGTGAGGGCTTAGGTTTAGGGTTAGGGTTAGGGTCCGTGTTTGGGCTTTGATTTGGCGGTTAGTTTAAGGGTACAGGACCTGTGTAATCTATGGTGAGGAGGGTGCAGAATGTTTACATGCGACACCACACCATCGGATCCTGGGCCTTTGGCCCAGACCTACTTGCAGGACTCATGCGGAAACTCTACTCACGCATTGCATGGTTGTATTTTAGGCTTGGTTAACTCTGAGAATGGAAGTAGTGTGAGAAATAGGGTTATGGTTAGGGTTAAGGGTTTGGTGTTAGGGGTTAGGGTTCAAGTGAGGTTTAGTGGTTAGGGACTAGGATTTAGGGTTAGTGTTAGGGTTAGGGGTTAGTTTTGCGTTAGGGGCTAGGGTTAGATTTATGGTTGGGGTTAGTGTTAGGGTTAGGATTAGGCATCAGGGTTAGTATTAGGGTTAAAGGATAGGATTGGAGTTAAGTGTTAAGGCTTAGGGTTTGTGTTAAGTGTTAGGGTTGGGGTTTAGGCTTAGGGTTACGGTTTGAGTTAAGCTCTAGGGTGAGGGTTAAAGATTAGGCTTAGGATTATTGGTTAGGGATAGAGTTATGTTTAAGGGTTAGGGATAGGGTTAGGTTTAGGGTTCAGTGTTAGGGTTAGCATTAGGGGTTAGGGTTAGGGTTAGGGGTTAGGCGTAGTGATGTATTAAGGGCTATGGTTAGAATTAGGATTGGGGTTAGTGTTAGGTTTAGGGTTAGGGGTTAGGTTTAGGGTTAAGGGATAGGATTATGGTTAAGGGTTGGGCGTAGGTTTAGGGTTAAGATTTAGTGTTAGGGTCCGGTTTAAGGGTTAGGGTGAGGGTTAACGGTTAGGGTTAGGGTTGGGGTTAGGGGTTAGGGATATAGTTAGTATTAAGTGTTAGGGTTAGGTTTAGGGTTCAGGGTTAGGGTTAGCTTTAGGGGTTATGATTAGGGTTAGGTGTTAGGTTAGTGTCAGGGTTAGGTCTAGGCGTCAGGGTAAGGTTTAGGGTTAGGGTTAAGAGCTAAGGTTGGGTTTAGTGGTTAGGATTAGGATTAGGGTTAGGAGTTAGGGTAAAGGGTCAAGGGTTAGCATTATTTTTAGCCATAGCTTTGGCGTTAGGAGTAAGGATTAGGTTCAGTGTTAGGGTAACAGTAGGTTACCGTAACAGTAACTACGTAGGGTAACAGTTAGTGTTAGTGGTTTAGAATTAGGGTTAGGGATTAGTTGTCACAGTTATGACTAGGAGATAGGGTTAGAATTATGGGATAGGGGTTAATCTCAGGGTAAGTGTTATGCATTAACGTTAGGATAAGAGGTTAAAGTTCAGGTTACGGTGAGGTTTACATTCTAAGATGAGCAATAGAATCAGGGTTAAATGTTATTTTCAGGGTTAGAGTTTTGGGTGAGGTGTAGAGTTTATGCTTAGGGCACGGGCCTTGTCTGCATTAGGCGGGGGGGGGGGGGTTAGGGGGCTGGGATTGTCAACAGGAACCCACTCTATCGTACTCTGGCCATGGGCCCCAGCGGTTCATTCAGGACACAGTGGAAGAGCCTCCTTTCACGCATGGCATGGGAGGATTGTAGGCTTTCTAAACTCTAAGAAAGCAAGAAGACTGAGAATTAGATTTAGGGTTAGGGTTAGGGTTCGGGTTAAGGATCAAGGTTAGTGTTAGGGTGAAGACTTATAGTTAGGGGTTATGGGTAGCGTTACAGGTTACTCTTAGTTTTAACCGTTACAGTTAGGTTCAGGGTTAAGGTTTATGGTTAGGTTTAAGGTTAGGGTTTAGGGTTTGGTACAGGATTAGGGTTAAATATTAGGTTTAGGGTTAAAGATTACGATTAAGCTTAGGTTTAAAGGTTAGTGTGAGGGTTAACAGTCAGGGTTAAAGTTAAGAGTTAGGGTTAGGGTTAGTGTTAGGATTAAGGGTTCATGTTAGGTTTAGGGTTAGAGTTAAGTGCTATGGTTAGCGCTCGAGGTTAGGGTTAGGTTTAGGGTTCACAGTTAGGGTTACGTTTAGAGGTCAGCATTAGGGTTAGGGATTAGCTTTAGGGTAAGAGTTTAGAGTTCGTGTTGGGCTTTAGGCTCAGGGCTTAGGTTTAGGGTCAGAGGTTAGGGTTGATGTTAGGGCTTAGATTTAGTGGTTAGTTTAAGGGCACAGGACCTGTTTATTCTACAGTGAGAGGGGTTAAGGTTAGGGTTAGGTTTGTCGTAGGGGTTAAGGTTAGATTTAACCTTGGGGTTAGTGTTAGGGTTAGGATTAGGGGGTTAGTGTTAGGGTTAGGGGTTAAAAACACCTACAGCCAGCCCTAACCCGATTTCTGACACTTCTTCCATTCTCAGAGTTAACCAAGCCTACAATACGGCCATGTCATGCGTGAGAAGAGGCTCCACCTGAGTCCTGTATGTAGGTCTTGGCCCAAGGCCCAGCGTACGGTGGTGTTGTGTCGCAGCGACCCTGTGCACCACTCTCACCATAGATTAAACAGGTCCTGTGCCCTTAAACTAACCGCTAAATCTCAGTCCTAACACTAATCCTAACCCCTAACCCTAAAAGTTATCCTTAACCCTAACTGTTAACACTCAAACTAACCCTTAACTCTAACCCTTGTCATGATCTTTAACCCTAACCCTAACACTTAACCCTAACCCTGTACCAAACCATAACCCCTAAGCTTAACCCTAACCCTAAACCTAAACCCTAAGTCTAACTGTAACTGTTAAACCTAACAGTAACTTTTAACCCTAAAACTAACCGTATCCCCTTACCTGAAGCCCTCACCCTAAGATTAAACTTCATCCCTAAGCATAACGATAATCCTAACCTTAAATCTAATTCTCAGACTTCTTACTTTCTTAGAGATTTGAAAGCTTACAATCCTCCTTTACCATGCGTGAAATCAGGCTCTGCCAGAGTGTCCTACAAGAAACCCATGGGCCCATACCCTGCATACGATAGAGTGGGTTTCTGGTGACAATCGCATCCCCCTCAGTCCCACTCCTAGGGAAGACAGGGCCCATACCCTAAGCAAAACCCTATCCCTCACTCATAATTCTAACCCTGATCCTATTGCTCACCTTAACACATAAACCTCACCGTAAACCTAACTTTAACCACTTATCCTAACGTTAATGCATAACACTTATGCTAAGAACAACCCCTATCACTTAATTCTAACCCTAACTCCTAGCCATAACAGTAACCCCTAATCCTTAACCCTAATTCTAACCACTAAACATTACCTTAACCCTACAAACAACCCTAACACTAACCCTAACCTTAAACGCTAACCCTAACCTTATCCCTAAACATAACCTTAAAAGTTTACCCTAAACCCTAACCCTATCCCCTAACCCTAAGCCTAACCCTTAATTCTGATCCAAATCCTAACAATTAAACCTAACCCTAACCCTTAACCCTAACACTAACCCTTACCTTAATGCCGAGACCTAATCTTAGCAGTAAAGCTACCTCTAACCCTAACCCTAGACCTTAAACCTAACACTATCCCTAACTTATAACCCTAACCCTAACTGTTAACCCTCACCCTAACCCTTAACTTGGACCATAACCCTAACCCTTAACCCTAACCCTATCCCTTAATGCTAACTCTAAGCCTTAACCCTTAACCCTAATCCTATCCCTTAACCCTAAACCCTAACCCCTAACCCTAACCCTAACCCCAATGCTAAATCTATCCCTAGTCCCTAACCCAACCCTAACCGTTAACCCCTAATGCTAACATTAACCCTAACCCCTAATCCCTAACACCTAACCCTCACGCGAACACTAACCCTAACCTCAAACACCTAACCCTAATCATAACCATAATTCTCACACTTCCTCCATTCTCAGAGTTAGCCAAGCCTACAATAAAACCATGCCATGCGTGAGAAGAGGCTCTGCCTGAGACCTGCATGTAGGTCTGGGCCCAAGGCCTAGGGTACGATGGTGTGGTGTGGCGATGACCCATTCTGCACACTTCTCACCATAGATTACACAGGTCCTATGCCCTTAAAATAACCTCTAAATCTAAGCCCTAACGCTAACTCTAACACTAACCCTTAACCCTAAACTTAAGCCCTGACCCTAACGCCCAACACTAACATTAAACCCTTACCCTAATCCTTACCCATAACCCTAATGCCTAAACGTAACCCTAACGATGAACCCTAAACCTAACCCTAACCCCAAACCCTAACCATAACACTTAACTCTAACCCTAAACCTAACACGAACACTTAAACCTAAACTTAACCACTAACCCTAACACTTAACCTTAACCCTAACCGTTAACTCTCACACTAACCCTTAAACCTAACCCTAATCGTAATCTTTAACCCTAAACCTAACAGTTAACCCTTACCCTGTACCAAAACCTAACCCCTAACCTTAACCTTAACCCTAACACTTGACCCTAAAGCTAACTGTAACCATTAAACCTAACACTAACCTTTAACCCTGACCGTAACTCTAACCCCTAACCCTAAGCCCTCACCCTAATGCTAAACTTTATCCTTAACACTAACCATAATCCTATCCCTAAATCTAATTCTCAGACTTCTTGCTCTCTCAGAGTTTAGAAAGCCTACAATCCTCCCATGCCATGCGTGAAAAGAGGCTCTGCCACTGTGTCCTGCATGAAACCCAGGGACCCATACCCAGTGTACGATAGAGAAAGTTCTCGGCCACAATCCTAGACCCCTAATCCTCCCGCCTAGTGCAGACAGGGCCCGTGCCCTAAGCATAAAAAGTACGCCTAACATATAACCCTAACCTTGAACGTAACACCTAACCCTGATCCTACTGCTCACCTTATCATGTAGACCACACTGTAACCCTAACTTTAACCGCATCTCCTAAAGTTAATACATAACACTTACACTGAGAACAACGCCTATCCCATAATTCTAACCCTAAATCTTAGCCATAACCATAAAACCTAATCCCTAACCCTAATTCTAAACTGCTAACCCTAACCTTAACACTACCAACAACCCTAACACTAACCCTAACCCTCACCCCTAATCCTACCCTATGCCTAAAAGTAACCCTAACTCCTAACCCTTATCCCTAACCAAAAGCCCTGTCCCTAACCATAAGACTTAAGTCTCACCCTTATACCCTAACCCTAATACGAATCCTTAAGCCTAACCCCCAATCCTAACAATTAACCTTAACCCTAACTGTTAACGCTCACCCTAACCCTTAAATCAGACCAAAACCCTAACACTTAACCCTAACCCTAATCCCTAATGCTAACCCTAAGCCTTAACCCTTTACCCTAATCCTATCCCTTAAGCCTAACCCTAACCCTAATTCCTAACCCTAACCATAATCCCTAACCCTAACCCTAACACTAACCCTAACTCTGAATCTAACCCTAGCCCCTAAACCAACACTAACCCCTAACCCCTAACGCTAACACTAACACTAACTCCTAATTTCTAACCCCTGAACCACACTCGAACCCTAACCCCTAACCCCAAACAATTAACCATAACCATAACCCTAATTCTCACACTTCCTCCATTTTCAGAGTTCACCAAGCCTACAATAGAGCCATGCCATGAGTGAGAAGAGGCTCCGCCTGAGTCCTGCATGTAGGTCTGGGCCCAAGGCCCAGGTACGATGGTGTGGTGTCAAGGGGACCAATTCTGCACCCTTCTCACCATAGATTAAACAGGTCCTGTGCCCTTAAACTAACCGCTAAATCTAAGCCCTAACACTAAACCTAAACGCTAACCCTAAATCTAAGCCCTTATCCTAATGCCCAACACTAACACCAAACACTCACCCTAAACCTAACCCGTAACCCTAACCCCTAAACGTAACCCTAACCATGCACCCTATATCTAACCCTAACCCCTAACCCTAACCATAACACTTAACTCTAACCCTAAACTAACATAAACCCTTAACACTAAACCTAATCCCTAACCCTCATGCTTAACCCTAACCGTTAATCCTCACACTTACCTTTAAACCTAACCCTAATTGTAATCTTTAACTCTAAACTTAACACTTAAACCTTAACCTGTACCAAAACCTATCCCCTAAACTGAACCCTAACACTAAACCTTAACGCTAAACCTAACTGTAACTGTTAAACCTAACACTAACCTTTAACTCTGACCCTAAACCTAACCCCTAACCCTAAGGCATCACCTTAACACAAAACTTCATCCCTAATTCTAACCATAATCCTAACCCTAAATCTAATTCTCAGACTTTTTCTTTCTCAGAGTTTAGAAAGCCTATAATCCTCCCACGCCATGTGTGAAAGGAGGCCCTGCCACTGTGTCCAGGGGCCAATACCCAGCATACGATAGAGTGATTTCCCGGCGAATATGCTAGCCCCCTAACCTCTCCGCCTAGTGCAGACAAGGCACGTGCCCTAAGCATAAACACAACCCCTAACCAATAACCCTAACCATAACTGTTAACTCTCACCCTAACATTTAACCCTGACACTAACCCTAACCCGTAAACCTATCCCTAAACCTTTACCCAAAGCCTAAGCCTTAACTCTAACACTATCATTTAACCCTAGCCCTAACCCCTAAATGTTACACTAACCATGAACCCTAAGCCTAACCGTAACCCCTAACACTAACCATAACACTTTTTTTTTTTTATATTTATAATTGGTTATTTTTTATTAAAGTCATTAAAAAATAGAAAACATGATACACATTTTGTGAAAAATCTGACTTTATAGATAACAAAGCCATTACCACAACATCAATATTATCCTGTGGTTTTTCACTCCAATTAAAGCTTACAGAAAAGGAAATATTTAGCTTTATAAAAGCTACATCTTATACACATAAATACAAAGTAACATTTCTTTACTTTCGATCTATGCAAGTCCTTAAATGTGAAGTGAGTCTCTTGCAGGCAGCGTATAGTTGGGTCTTGATTTTTTTTTTTTTTATTTTATTTTTTTATTTTACAGAATCAAAGAGTCTAACAGTATATCTTGTTAGATACAGTATGTCCTCATAATGTATACATTATTTCTTGTACAATGATATGAAATAATATGGGAAATGTTCATGATAAATTATTAAGTGAACAGTGCAAGTTAAAAACAATAGTTTCATATTTTTTCCCCACCCCCCCTTTCCCGAGTCAGCACCTTCAAGTGTTACCACTCCCCAAACGGTGCGCAATGCACTCATTGTGTAGGCATACCCCCATCCCCTCCCCCACCCCCCACCTCAGTCTGATGTCCAATTGGTGTCGTTTCCAGATTTGTATTTAGGTGATGATCAAGGAAACCAATTTTCTGGTGAGTACATGTGATGCTTGTTTTTCCATTCTTGGGATACTTCACTTAATATAATGGGTTCCAACTCTCTCCAGGAGAACCATAGAGATGTCGTATCTTCATCATTCCTTATAGCTGAGTAGTATTCCATGGTATACATATACCACAGTTTACTAATCCAATCATGTATTGATGGGCATTTGGGTTGTTTCCACATCTTTGCTATTGTGAATTGTGCTGCTATAAACATTTGGGTACACGTGCCTTTGTTACAGAATGACCTTTTTTCCTTTGGGTATATGCCCAGTAATGGGATTGCTGGGTCAAATGGCAGGTCTACTTGAATCTGTTTAAGATACCTCCATAATGCTTTCCACAGGGGTTGCACTAGTTTGCAGTCCCACCAGCAGTGTATTAGTGTTCCTGTCTCTCCACACCCACGCCAACATGTGTTGTTTTGGGTTTTTTTGATAAAGGCCATTCTCACTGGGGTTAAGTGATATCTCATTGTGGTTTTGATTTGCATTTCCCTGATGATTAGAGATGTTGAACACTTTTTCATATGTTTGTTAGCCATTTTTATATCTTCTTTTGAAAAATTTCTATTCATGTCCTTTGCCCACTTTTTGATAGGGTTGCTTGATTTTTTCTTGCTGATTTTCCTGAGTTCTAAATAGATTCTTGTTATCAGTCCTTTATCTGATGTGTAGTATGCAAAAATTTTTTCCCATTCTGTAGGTGATCTGTTTATTCTCTGGACTGTTTCTTTGGCTGTGCAGAAGCTTTTTAGTTTAATCATGTCCCATTCATTTATTTTTGTTGCTGCTGTGATTGCCTTGGGGGTCTTCTTCATAAATTCTCTGCCTAGGCCAATGTCTGTAAGAGTCTTTCCTACATTTTCTTCTAGAATTCTGATTGTATCACGCCTAAGGTTTAAGTCTGTTATCCACCGTGATTTGATTTTTGTGAGAGGTGAAAGCTGTGGGTCCTGTTTCAGTCTTCTGCAAGTGGCTAACCAATTCTCCCAGCACCATTTGTTGAATAGGGATTCTTGTCCCCGGAGTATATTCTTTCCCGCTTTGTCAAAAATTAGGTGACTATATGAGGATGGTTCTATATTTGGATTTTCTGTTGTGTTCCACTGGTCTGTGTCCCTGCACTTGTGCCAATACCAGGCTGTTTTAAGAACCACGGCCTTGTAGTATAGTTTGAGGTCTGGCAAATTAATACCTCCCATTTTGTTTTTATTGCTTAAAATTGCTTTTGCTATACGGGGTCTTCTTTGATTCCATACAAAGTGTATAATTATTTTCTCTATGTCTGTAAAGAATGATGTTGGTAATTTAATAGGGATTGCATTGAATTTGTAGATCACTTTGGGTAGTATAGACATTTTAACAATGTTGATTCTTCCGATCCACGAGCATGGTATATTTTTCCATCTATTTGCAAGTTCTGCTATTTCTTTTCTCAGTGTTTCATAGTTTTCCTTATAGAGGTCCTTTACCTCTTTAGTTAGATATATACCTAGATATTTTATTTTCTTTGTTGCTATTTTGAAGGGTATTGAGTCTTTAATTTGGTTTTCCGATTGACTGTTATTGGCATATATAAATGCCTCTGATTTGTGTATATTAATTTTGTAGCCTGAGACTTTGCTGTATTCGTTAATCAATTCCAGGAGTCTCTTGGTTGAATCCTGGGGGTTTTCCAGATATAACATCATATCATCAGCAAAAAGTGAGAGTTTGATCTCTTCCTTCCCTATTTGGACTCCCTTGATTCTGCTCTCTTGCCTGATAGCTCTCGCAAGGACTTCCAATACTATGTTGAAAAGAACTGGTGCCCATCCTACATAAACTATTCTCCAATATTGAGAAGGATGGCGTTCTCCCCAACACGTTCTACCAAGCCAATATAACATTAATACCAAAGCCTGGAAAGGACTCAACAAAAATAGAGAACTACAGACCAATTTCCCTCTAACCCTAACTCTTATTCATAACTGTAAAACCTAATACCTAATTGTAAGCTGCTAACCCTAAATTTAACCCTACCAACAGCCCTAACACTAACCCTAACCCTAACCCTTGATCCTTAAGCCTAAACCCTAACCCTAACCCTAACCCTAAGTATAAACTCTACCCCTCACCCATAACCCTAACCCTGAACATAAAACCTAACCCTAACCCTAACCCTAACCCTAACACTAACTTTAACCGCTTACCCTAACTTTAAGCATAAAACTGACCCTGAGACCAACCCCTATGCCATAATTCTAACCCTAACTCCTTACCATAACCATAACACCTAATCCCTAACCCTAATTCTAAACTGCTAAACCTAACCTTAAGCCTACAAAAAACCTTAACGGTAACACTAACCCTAACACCTAATCCTAACCCTGTGCCTGAAAATAAACCTAACCCTTAACCTTTAACCCTAATGCTAACCCATAACCCTAACCATAACACTTTACTCTAACCCTAAATCTAACACGAACGCTTAACACTAGCCCTAAACCCTAACCCTAACCCTTAAACACAAACTTAACCATTAACACTCACACTAACCGTCAACCCTAAACCGAATTCTAATCTTTAACCCTAAACCTAACACTTAACCCTAACCCTGTACCAAACCCTAACCCCTAACCATAACCCTCACCCTAAAACGTAACCCTAAACCTAACTGTAACCGTTAAACCTAACTCTAACATTTAACCTTAACTCTACCCATAATCCCTAGCCCTAATCCCTCACCCTAGCACTAACCTCATTCCTAACCCTAACTATAATCCTAACCCTAAATCTAATTATCAGACTTCTTGCTTTCTCAGCGTTAGAAAGCCTACAATCCTCCCATGCCATGAATAAAAGGAGGCTCTACCACTGTGTCCTGCCGGAAACCCCAGTGCCCATACTCAGCATACACTAGAGTGGGTTCCCGACGACAATCGCAACCCCAAACCCCTCCCCCCCTGCCTAGTGCAGACAGGGCCCGAGTCGTAAGCATAAACCCTACCCCTCACCCCTAACCATAACCCTGAACATAACACCTGACCCTGATCCCATTGCTCACCTTAAAATGTAAATCTCACCATAACCCTAAATTTAACCCCTTATCATAACGTTAATGCATAACACTTACCCTGAGAACAACTCCTATCTCTGAATTCTAACCCTAACTCCAAGCCATAACCATAACACCTAATCCCTAATGCGAATTCTAAACTGCTAACCCTAACCTTAAACCTACCATCAAACCAAACATTACCCTAGCCCCTAACTTTAAAACTATGCCTAAAAATAACCCTAACACTTCACCCTTAATCCTAACCCCTAACTCTAACCCTAACCCTATCCCTAAGACCCTAACCATAACCCTAACTGTTAACCCTCACCCTAACACGTAACCCTGACCTTAACCCTAAACCTTAACACTAACCCTTAACCCTAACCCTAAGCCAAACCCTTAACCATAATCCTATCCTTTAACCCTAAACGCTAACCCTAATATTAACCCCAACCCTAAACCTAACCCTAGCACCCTAACCCAAACCCAACAACTAACCCCTATCCCTAACACTAACCCTAACTCCTAATCCCTAGGACCTAACCCTGACTCAAACCATAATCCCAAACTCCAAACCCCTAACCCAAACCCTAACCCTGATTCTCACACTACTTCCATTCTCAGAGTGAAGCAAGCCTACAATACAGCTATACTATGCGTGAGATGAGGCTCCACCTGAGTCCTGCATGTAGGTCCTTTCCCAAGGATCAGGGAACGATTTTGTGCTTTCGTGGAGACTCCGACAGCACCCTTCTCACCGTAGATAAAACAGGTCCTGTGCCCTTAAACTAAAAGCTAAATCTCAGCCCTAACACTAACACTAACCCCTAACCGTAAACATAAGCTCCGACCGTAACGCTGAACACGAACTCTAAAACCTTACCCTAAACCTAAGCCCTAACCCTAACACTAACCCCTAAACATAACACTAACCATGAACCCTAAACCTAACCCTAACCATAACACTTAACGCTAACCCTAAAGCCTACACGAAGACTTATTCCTAACACTAACAAAAACCCTAGCCCATATTCTTGATCCTTACCATTAACCCTCACACTAGCCCTTAACCCTAACCCTAATCCTAATCTTTAACCCTAAAGCTAAAACTTAAGCCTAACACTGTACCAAACGCTAAACCTTAACCTTAACCCTAACCCTAAAACATAACCATAAACCTGACTGTAACGGTTAAACCTAACACTAACCTTTAACCCTAACCACTGACCTTAAGAACGCACCCTAACACTAACCTTCATCCCTAAACATTACCATAAACCTACCCCTAAATCTAATTCTCAGATTTCTTGCTTTCTCAGAGTTTAGAAAGCCTACAATTCTCCCACGTCATGAGTAAAAGGAGGCTCTGCCACTGTGTCCTGCAAGAAACCCGGGGGCCCATAACTAGTGCATGATAGAGCGGGTTCCCAGTGGCAATCCTAGTCCCTAACCCCCCCCTCCTGGTGAAGACAGGGCCCGTGCGCTAAGCAAAAACACTATCCCTAACAGATAACCCTAACTCCAAACATAAAACCTAACCCTGATTCTGTTGCTCACCTTAAAACATAAACCTAACCATAACACTAATTTATCCCCTTATGTTAACGTTAATGCATAGCACCCAAAGAAGAAGCCCTATCCCATAATTCTAAACCTAACCCCTAGCCATAACCATAACACCTCATCCATATTCTAAAGTGCCAACCCTAAACTTCAACCTACCATCAACCCTAACCCTAACCCTAACCCTTAACCCTAAGCCCTCACCCTAACACTAATCTTCATCCCTAAACCGTGCCGTAATCCTAACCCGAAATCTAATTCTCAGACTTCTTGCTTTCTCAGAGTTTTGAAAGCCTACAATCCTACTAAGCCATGCATGAAAGCCCGCTCTGCGACAGTGTCCTGCAGGAAACCAGAGGCCCATACACTGCATACGATAGAGTAGGTTACCGGCGACCATCACAGACCCCTATCTTTGCCTCCTAGTGCATACAGGGCCCGTGCCCAGAGCATAAACCCTACCCCTCACCCATAAGACTAACCCAGAACATAACACCTAACCCTGATCATACTGCTCACCTTAAGAGGTAAAGCTCACCATAACCCTAACTTTAACACCTTATCTTAACGTTAATGCATGACACCCTGAGAAAAAGCACTATACTGTAATTCTAACGCTAACTCCTAGCCATAACCATAACACCTGATCCCGAATTCTGAAACGCCAACCCTAACCTTAACCCTACCAACAACACTAACACTAACCCTAACACCTTACCCTAACCCTACGCATAAAAATAACCCTAACCGTTGATCCTTAGTCATAACCCCTAACCTTAACCCTAACACTTAACCCTAATCCCAAGCCTAACCATTAAACATAACCCTAACACTTAACCTTAAATCTAACCTTTACCTTAATGCCTAGAGATCTAACCCTAACACTGACTTATAGTTAACACTAACCCTAACCCCCTAATGTTAACCTTAAACCTGAACCATAAACCTAACCCTTAAACCTAATCCTATCCCTAACCCCCTAACCCTATCCCTAACTGTTAACCCTCACCCTAACCCTTAACCCTGACCCTAACCCTAAACCTGAACCCTTACCCTAAGCCTAACCCTTAACCCTAACCCTATCCCTTAACCCTAACGCCTAACCCTAACGCTAACTCCAAACCTAAACCTTACCCTGGCCCCCTAAACCAGAGTTAACACCTAACCCGTAACACTAACTCTAACCCTAACCACTAATCCCTAGCACCTAACCCTGACTCCAAGCCTAACCCCTAACTAGAAAACCCTAACCCCAACCCTAACCCTAATTCTCACATTACTTCCATTCCCGAGTGAAGCAAGCCTACAATACAGCCATGCCATGTGTGAGATGAGGCTCCGCCTGAGTCCTGCATGTAGATCTTGTCCCAGGGCCCAGGGAATGATGTTGTGCTTTCGTGATGACTCCGACCGCACCCCTCTCACCGTAGATTAACCAGGTCCTGTGCCCTTAAACTGACCGATAAATCTAAGCCCTACCACCAACGCTAACCCCTGACCCTGAACCTAAGCCCCGAGCCTAAAGCCCAACACTAACTCTAAACCCTTACCCTAAACCTAATCCTTAACCCTAATGCTAACCCCTAAACGTAACCCTAACCGTGACCAGTAAACCTAACCCTAACCTCTAACACAAACCCTAACACATAACTCGAACCCTAAAGCTAACCCTAACACTTAACCCTAAACCTAAACCCTAACCCTAACTCTTAACCTTAACCCTAACCGTTAACTCTCACGCTAACCTTTAATCCTAACCCTAATCCTAATCTTCAACCGTAAACCTAACACTTAACCCTAACCCTGTACCTAACCCTAACCCTATACGAAACCCTAACCCCTCATCTTAACCCTAACCGTAAACCTCAACCCTAAACCGAACTGTAACCGTTAAACCTAAGAGTAACCTTTAACCCTAACCCTAATCCCTAACCCTAAGCCCTCACCCTAACACTAAACTTCATCCTTAACCCTAACCAGAATCCTAACCCTAAATCTAATTCTCAGATTTCTTGCTTTCTTAGAGTTTAGAAAGCCTGCAATCCTCCCATGCCACGCGTGAAAGGAGGCTCTACCACTGTGTCCTGCATCAAACCTACGGGCCCATACCCAGAGTACGATACAGTGGGATCCTGGTGACAATCCTAGTCCCCTAACCTCCCCCCACCCCCGCCTAAGGCAGACAGGGCCCGTGCGCTAAGCATAAACAATACCTATAACAGATATCCCTCACCGTGAACATAACACCTAACCCTGTTCCTATTTCTCCCCTTAACACGTAAACCTCACCGTGAGCCTAACTTTAACCTCTTATCCTAACGTTAGTGCATAACCCATTTCCTGAGAACAACCGCTATCCCATAATTCTAACCCTATCTCCTAGTCGTCACTGTAACACCTAATCCCTAACCCTAATTCTAAACCACTAACTCTAACTGTAACCCTGCCTACAACCCTAACACTGACAGTAACCCTTACTTCTAACCCCAACGCTATGCCTAACAAAAACCCTTAACCCTTCACCCTAACCCCTGAGCATTACCCTAACCTTTAACCGTCATCCTAATCCTAACCATTAAACCTAACCCTAGCTCTTAAAGATAACCCTAAACCTTACCCTCACGACTAGACCTAACCCTGACACTAACCTAACACCTAACCCTAACCATAACCCCTACAGCTAACCTTAACCCTGAACCCTAAACCTAACCCTAACACTGAACCCTCACTATATCCCCAACCTCTAAGCCTAATCCTAACCGTTAACCCTCACCCTAACACTTAAACTGGACCATAACACTAAACATTAACCCTAACACTAAACTTTAACCCTAAACCTGAGCCCAACCCTTAACCCTAATCCTATCCTTTTACCCTAAACCTAACTCCTAAACCTAACCCTAACACTAACCCCAATCCTAATTCTAACCATACCCCTTCATAAAACACTAACTCCTAACCCTAACACTTACCAAAAACCCTAATCGCTAATCCCTAACACTAACGCTTAACCTTTACCGTAACCGTTAACCCTCACCCTAACCCTTAACGCTGACCCTAACCTTAACCTTTAATCTAAGCCTGACCTTAACCCTAACAGTAAGGAAAACCCTCACGCCAACCTTATCCCTTATCCCTAACCCTAACACTACAGCTAAAAATAACACTAACCTTTGATCCTTAAACCCAACCCCTAACACTTACTTTAACCCCAAACCCTAACCCTAATCCTAAGCATTAAACCTAACCCTATCACTTAACCCTTACTCTAACGCCTAGATCTAACCCTAAAATCTAACCTACCACCTAATCCTAACCTTAAGCCCTAATGCTAACTCTAACCCTGAACCCTAAACCTACCCGTAAACCCTTAACACTAACCCTATCCATAAACCTTAACCCTGACCCTAACCATTACCCGCACCCAAGCATTTAACCCTGACCCTAACCCTAATCCTTAACGATAAACTTAACACTAAACCCCAACCCTAAGCCCAACACTTAACCCTAATCCTAACCCTTGACCCCTAACCCTAAACCTAAGCCTAACCCCAACCTGAACCCTTAATCTTGACCCTTACCCTTAACCCTCACACTAACCCTACTCCTAATCTTTAACCATGAAGCTAACACTGAAGCCTACCCCTGTGCCAAACGCTAAACCCAAACCTTAACCCGAACCCTGAGACTTAACCGTAAACCTAACTGTAACTGTTAAACCTAACACTAACCTTTAACCCCAACCCCTAACCCAAGACC
Source organism: Eulemur rufifrons (assembly GCF_041146395.1). Lineage (NCBI taxonomy): Eukaryota > Metazoa > Chordata > Mammalia > Primates > Lemuridae > Eulemur > Eulemur rufifrons. The sequence goes on along the minus strand of NW_027182826.1, from coordinate 1,401,169 downwards.
CCACCCTGACACTAATCTTCATCCCTAAACATTACCAGAATCCTACCCCTAAATCTAATTCTCAGAGTTCTTGCTTTCTCAGAGTTTAGAAAGCCTACAATCCTCCCATGCCATCAGTAAAAGGGGGCTCTGCCACTGTGTCCAGCATGAAACCCAGGAGCCCATACCCAGCGTACGATAGAGTGTGTTCCCGGGGACAATCCCATCCCCCTAACCCCCGCCCCCCGCCCAGTGCAGACAGGGCCCGTACGCTAAGTATAAACACTACCCCTAACAGATAACCCTCACCCTGAACATAACACCGAACCCTGATCCTATTGCTCACCTTAAAACATAAACCTCCCCGTAACCCTAACTTAGCCCCTTAACTTAACGTGAATGCATAACACCTTGAGAAGAAGCCCTATCCCGTAATTCTAATCCTAAACCATAGTCATAACCGTAACACCTCATCCCTAATTCTAAAACGTCAAACCTAACCTTCACCCTACCAGCAACCCTAACCCTAACCCTAACCCCTAACCCTAAGCCCTCACCCTAACCACTAATCTTCATCCCTAAACCGTGCCGTAATCCTAACCCGAAATCTAATTCTCAGACTTCTTGCTTTCTCAGAGTTTTGAAAGCCTACAATCCTACTAAGCCATGCATGAAAGCCGGCTCTGCCACAGTGTCCTGCATGAAACCCAGAGGCCCATACACTGCGTGCGATAGAGTGGGTTCCCAGCGACCATCACAGACCCCTAACTTCGCCTCCTAGTGCATACAGGGCCCGTGCCCTAAGGATAAACCCTACCCCTCACCCATAACCCTAACCCAGAACATAACACCTAACCCTGATCCTACTGCTCACCTTAACACGTAAACCTCACCCTAACCCTAACTTAACCCCTTATCTTAACGATAATGCAGGACACCCTGAGAACAAGCCCTATACCGTAATTCTAACCCTAACTCCTAGCCATAACCATAACACCTGATCCCTAATTCTGAAACGCCAACCCTAACCTTAACCCTACCAACAACACTAACACTAACCCTAACCCCTTACGCTAACCCTACGTCTAAAAATAACCCTAACCTTTGATCCTGAGTCATTACCCATAATCTTAACCCTAACCCTCAACCCTAATACCAATCCTTAACCATTAAACTTAACCCTAACTATTAACCCTAACCCTGACCTTTACCCTAATGCCTAGAGATCTAACCGCAACACTGACCTACAGTTACACTAACCCTACCCTCTAATGCTAACCTTAAACCTGAACCATAAACCTAACCCTTAACCCTAACCCTATCCCTAACCCCCTTACCCTAACTCTAACTGTTAACCCTCACCCTAACCCTCAACCTTGACCCTAACCTTAAACCTTAATCCTAACCATGCGTTTCATGAGCCTCTGCCTTTGTCCTGCGTGACAGTTGAAGCCCAACACCCAGGGTAAGATGAAGTGGGGACGCAGCCTTGCTCCACACCCACAGTGCCCCGTACATTAGACGGGGCCCGTGCCCTAACACACACCGTTAAACGTAAGCCCTAACCCTATCACTAAACCAAACCCTTCGTAAGCCCCGAATCTAACTCCTAACAGTAACCCTAATCCCTGACCCTTACTCTTGCCTCTCACCCTAAACCTAAACCCAACCACTAAACATAATCCTAATCTCTAACCCTAACAGTAATCCTAACCCTAATTCTAACCTAAAACCCTAACCCCTAAATCTAATCCTAGTCCCTAACACCTAACCTTACCCTAAACCGAATTCCAATTCTCAGAGTTCTTCAATTCAAAAACTTAAAAAAGCCTACAATCCACCAATGCCATGTCTGAGATGAGCGTCCGCCCCTATGTCCTGCATGACAGGCAGGCGCCAATGCCCAGGGTACTATGGAGTGGAGTCCTGGGGTCTGTAGGCTTGCTAAACTCCAGTTTGGAAGAATTGCTATAGTCATATATAGGGATGCTTACATTTACTTATAGAAAGCAACTATTGATGTGTGATTTGTAGGCTTGCCTTACTCTAGTTTGGATGAAGAAGCTGAATCATATATAGGAATATTAGCCTTGAGTTAGAGGAAGCATCTATGGGGGGTGCTTTTTTGGCTTGTTAAACTCTGGTTTGGAAGAAGTTCGAGAGTCTTATATAGGAACGATATCATTCATTCAGAGAAAGCAATTATAGGGAGTTGGTTTGTAGGCTTGCTAAGCTCTAGTTTGGAGGAAGGCGAGAGTCATATATAGGAACGCTTACGTCCACATAAAGCGTCTATGGGGGGACGGATTCTAGGCTTCCTAAACTCTAGCTTGGAAAAAGAGGACAGTTATGTATAGGAACTCTCGGTGGGGGATTTGTAGCATTGCTAAAATCTTAGATTGGAAAAGTTGCGAGAGTCATACATAGGAATGTTAACATTCACTCAATGAAAGCAACTATAAGGGGTGCTTTCCAGGCTGGCTACACTCTAATTTGGAAAAAGTGCGACAGTCATATATAGGAAGGCTTATATTCACTCAGACAAAGCAATTATGTGTAGGTGTATAGTAGGCATGCTAACTCTAGTTTGGAAAATTTTGAGAGCCATGTATAGGAAAACTTACAGTAACTTAGAGAAAGCAACGAACAGGGGTGGAGTGTAGGCTTTCTAAACTCTAGTTTGGAGGAAGTGCCATAGTCATATATAGGAACGCTTAAATTCGTTCAGAGAAAACAGCTGTCGGGGATTGGTTTGTAGACTTATTCAACTCTAGTTTGGAAGAAGTGCGAGAGACATATATAGGAATGTTTACATTGACTCAAAGAAAGCAACTATGGGGGAGTGTTATTTTGGCATGCCAGATGTTAGTTAAGAAGAGGTACAAGACTCATATATAGGAACGCTTACATTCACACAGCGAGAGCAACTACGGAGTAGTGTCAGGTAGACATATTAAAGTCTAGCTTGGGAGAAGTTCCAGAGTCCTATATAGGAAAGGTAACAGCCACTTTGAAAAAGCAAGTTTTGGCGGGTGGTTTGTAGGCCTGCAAAACCCTGTTTTGGTTGAAGTGTGAGAGTCATATATGAGAACGCTTACATTCACTCAGAGAAAGCAATGATGGGGTTGTTTGTAGGCTTACTAAACTGCAGTTTGGAAGAAGCACGAGAATCACATATAGGAGCACATACATTTTGACGCACTGAAAGTAACTATGGGGTGGTGTTTTATAGGCATGCTAAACTCTAGTTTGGACGAAGTTTGAGAATCACATATAAGAAAGCTTAGAGTCACTTAGAGAAAGCAAATCTCTGGGTGTGGAATGTAGGCGTGCTAAACTCTATTTTGGTTTAAGAGTGAGAGTCATATATGGGAAGGCTTACATTCCCTCAGAGAAAGCAACGACGGCGTGGTGGTTTGTAGGCATACTAAACTCTAGTTTGGAAGAAGTAGGAGAATGATATATGGGAACGCTTACATTCACGTAGAGAAAGCAATTATGGGGTGGCGTTTTTGTAGCCATGCTAATCTCTAGTTTGGAAGAAGTTAAGGAGTAATATATAGGAAAGGGTACAGTCATAGAAACCAACTCTCGGGGGATGTTTTGTACACCTGCAAAACTCCAGTTTGGAAGTGGGAGAGAGTCATATTGGGGACCGCGTGCATTCACTCAGTGAAATCAACGATGGGATTGTGATTTGTAGGCATAGTCAACTCTAGTTTGGAAGAAGTACGAGAATCGTATATAGGAACGCTTACCTTCACGCAGAGAAAGCAACTATGGAGTGATGTTTGTATGCCTACTAAAATATAGTTTGGAGGAAGTTCGAGAGCCATATCTGGGAAGCTTACAGTCACTTAGAGAAAGCAACCCTCGGGGGTGTTTCGTAGGCCTGCTAAACTCTATTTTCAATGAAGTGTTAGAATAATACATGGGAACTCAGTGAAAGCAACGTTGTGGTTGTGGTTCCTAGAAGAAGCAAGAGAATCACATGTAGAACCACTTACATTCCGGCACCGAATGCAACTATGGGGTGGTGTTTTGTAGGCTTGCAAAACTCTAGTTTGGACGAAGTTTGAGAGTCATATATAGGAAAGTTTACAGTCACGTAGAGAAAGCAACTCTCTGGGTGTGGAATGTAGAGTTATTTTGGTTGAAATAGAGTTATTTTGGTTGAAGTGTGAGAGTCATATATGGGAACGCTTACATTCACTCAGAGAAAACAACGTTTGGGTGGTGGTTTGTAGGGCATACTAAACTGTAGTTTGGAAGAAGTACGAGAGTCCTATATAGGAACACTTACATTCACACAGAGAAAGCACTTATGGCGTCAGGTTTTTTAGGCATGCTAAACTGCAGTTTGGAAGAAGTTGGAGAACCTTATACAGGAAAGATTACCGTCACCTAGGGAAAGTAACTCTCGGGAGATTTTTTTGTACACATGCTAAACTCTAATTTGGATGAAGTGTGAGAGTCAAACATGGGACCGCTTACATTCCCTCAGAGAAACAACACTGGGGTGGTTTTTGTAGGCATACTAAATAGTTTGGAAGAAGTACGAGAATGATATTTGGGAAGGCTTACATTCACACAGAGAAAGCAACTACGGGGTGGTGTTTTGTAAGCATGCTATAGTTTGGAAGAAGTTCCAAACCTGAACAGTCAGTTAGAGAAAGCAACTCTTGGTGGGTGATTTTTAGGTCTGCTAAATTGTATTTTGAAAGAAGTACCAGAGTCATATATACTAATGCTTACATTCATGCAAAGAAAAAACCATGGGGTGATGTTTTGTGGGCATGTTAACCTGTAGTTTGGAAGAAGTTGGAGAGTCTTATTTAGGAAAGCTTACAGTCACCTAGAGAAAGCAACTCTCGGGAGAGCCTTTCTTGGCCTGCTAAACTCTACTTTGCATCAATTGTGAGAGTCAAACATGGGAATGCTTTCATTCATTCAGAGAACGCAACGTTTGGGTGGTGGTTTGTAGGCATTCTAAACTGTATTTTGGAGGAAGTACGAGAGTCATGTCTATGAACGCTTACATTCATGCAGAGAAAGCAACTGTGGGGTGGTTTCTAGGCATGCTAAACTCTAGTTTGGACGAAGTTTGAGAATCACATATAAGAAAGCTTAGAGTCGCTTAAAGCAAATCTCTGGGTGTGGAATGTAGGTGTGCCAAACTCTATTTTGGTTTCAGAGTGAGAGTCATATATGGGAAGGCTTACATTCACTCAGAGAAAGCAACGATGGTGTGGTCGTTTGTAGGCGTACTGAACTCTAGTTTGGACGAAGTAGGAGAATGATATATGGGAACGCTTACATTCATGCAGAGAAAGCAATTATGGGGTGGCTTTTTTGTAGCCATGCAAATCTCTATTTTGCAAGAAGTTAAAGAGTAATATATAGGAAAGCGTACCGTCATTTATAGAAACCAACTTTCGGGGGATGATTTGTAGGCCTGCAAAACTCTACTTTGGAAGAAGGGGGAGAGTCATATGGGGGACTGGGTATATTCACTCGGAGAAATCAACGATGGGGTTGTGGTTTGTAGGCATACTAAACTCTAGTTTGGAAGAAGTACGAGAATCATTTATAGGAACGCTTACATTCATGCAGAGAAAGCAACTATGGAGTGATGTTTGTATGCCTACTAAACGATAGATTGGAGGATGTTCGAGAGTCATATCTGGAAAGCTTACATTCATTTAGAGAAAGCAACTCTCTGGGGGTGGTTCGTAGGCCTGCTAAACTCTATTTTCAATGAAGTGTTCGAATCATATACAGGAACGCTTACATTCACTCAGAGAAAGCAACGTTGGGGTGGCCGTTTTTGAGCATACTAAACTCTACTTTGGAAGAGGTACGAGAGACATACATAGGAACGCTTACATTAACTCAGGGAAAGCAAATACGGGGTGCTGTAGTGCAGGCATGCTAAACTATAGATTGGAAGAAGTTCGAAAGCTGACAGTCACTTAGAGAAAGCAACTCTTGGCGGGTGATTTTTAGGTCTGCTAAATTGTATTTTGAAAGACGTACAAGAGTCATATATACAAACGCTTACATTTATGCAGAGAAAGAAACTATGGGGTGATGTGTTGTTGGCATGCTAAACTGCAGTTTGAAAGGACTTCCAGAGTGTTATATAGGATAGTTACAGTCACCTAGAGAAAACAACACTCGGGACAGCTTTGCAAGCCTCTAAACACTAATTAGCAGCAATTGTGAGAGTCAAATATGGGAAAGCTTACATTCACGGAGAGAACACAACGTTTGGGTGGTGGTTTGTAGGCATAATAACTGTAGGTCGGAAGAAGTAGGAGAGTCATATATATGAACAGTTACATTCACGCAGAGAAAGAAACTGTTGGGTGGTGTATGTACGCATGTTAATCTATACTTTGGAGGAAGTTTGAGAGTCATATCTGGGGAAAATTACAGTCACATAGCTAAATCAACCATCGGGGACTGGTTTGTAGGTCTGCTAAATTGTATTTTGGAAAAAGTGATTCATATAAGGGAATGCTTATGTTCACTCAGAGAAAGCAACGATGCGGTGGTGTATTGTTGGCATGCTAAACTTTAGTTTGGAAGAAGTTCGAGAGTTTTACATAGGAAAGCTTACATTCACCTAGAGAAAGCAACTCTCAGGATGTGGTTTATAGGCCTGGTGAACTCTAATTTGGATCAAGTGTGAGAGTCATACATATGAGTTCCAAAATACAGTTTAGTATGCCTACAAACCACCAGCCTAACATTGCTTTCTCTGAGTGGATATAGGCCTTCCCTTATATGAATCTCGGACTGCTTTCAAAATGCAATTTGCCGGACCTACAAAACACCGCCCGAGAGTTGCTTTCTCTCACTATAAGCTTTCCTATATATGACTTTGGGACATAGTTTAGCATGCCAACAAAAGGCCACCCCATAGTTTGCGTGAATGTAAGCGTTCCTATGCATCACGCTCGTACTTCTTCCAAAGTATAGTACACCTACCAACCACCTCCGCAACGTTGCTTTTTCTGAGTGAATGTAAGCATTCTTTTATTCTCGTACTTCCTCCAAACTCCAGTTTAGTGTGACTAAAAATCACCACCGCAACCTTGCTTTCTCTGAGTGAATGTTAGCGTTCCCATTTATGATTCACACTTCATCCAAAATAGAATTTAGCAGAACTACAAACCGGCCCCCAAGGGTTGCTTTCTCTGTGAGACTGTAAGCTTTCCTATTACTCTTAACTTCTTCGCAACTAGAGATTTGCATGCCTACAAAACACCACCCCATAGTTGCCCTCTCTGCGTGAATGTAAGCACTCATATATATGACTCTGCTACTTCTTCCAAAATACAGTTTAGTATGCTTACAAACAACCAACCAAACGTTGCGTTCTCTGAGAGAATGTTAGCGTTCCCAAGTATGACTGTTCCAAATGATGCAAAGTAGAGTTTAGCAGGCTTACAAACTATCTCTCGAAAGTTGCTTCCTCTGGGGGACTGTAAGCTTTCCTATAAAAGACTGTCGAACTTCTTCGAAACTACATTTCAGCACGCCAACAAAACATCACCACATAGTTTCTTTCTCAGCATAAATATAAGCGATTTTATATATGACTCTTGTACTTCTATCAAAATACAATTTAGCAGACCTCAAAATCAACCGCCAAGAGTTGCTTTCTCTAAGTCACTGTCAGCTTTCGAACTTCTTCCAAATTATATTTTATCATGCCTACAAAACACCACCCCATAGTTGCTTTCTCTGCGTCCATATAATCATTCATATATATGACTCTCGTACTTCTTCCAAACTGGAGTTAGTATACCTACAAACTGGCACCCAATTTACCTTTCTCTGAGTGAATGAAGCGTATCCATGTATGCCTCTTTCACTTCATCCAAATTAGAGTTTAGCGGCCCACAAACCACCTCCTGTGAGTTGCTTTCTCTAGGTGACTGTAAACTTTCCTATATAAGACTCTCGAACTTCTTCCAAACTACAGTTTAGCATGCCAACAATACAGCGCCCCATCGTTGATTTCTCTGAGTGAACATAAGCGTTCCCATATATGACTCTCACTCTTCTTCCAAAATAGAATTTAGCAGACCTACACAACACCCGATGGTTCCAATTCTCTAGGTGACTTTAATTTTTCCCACATATGACTCTCGAACTTCCTCCAAACTAGATTATGATGATTACATAGGCCACCCCACAGTTGCTTTCTCTGCGTGAATGTAACCGTTCATATATGACTCTCCTACTTCTTTTGAACTACAGCATTTATTCCTACAAACCATCACGACAACGTTCTTTCTGTGAGTGAATGCAAGCGTTCTCACACTTCATCCAAATTACAGTTTAGCAGACCTACCAACAAACTACAGAGATTTGTTTTTCTCTGTGTCACTGTAATCTTTCCTATGTAAGGCTCTCGAACTTCTTCCAAACCACAGTTTAGCATGCCAACAAAATACGATCACAGAGTTGCTTTCTCTGCGTGAATGTAAGCATTCGTATATATGACTCTCCTACTTCCTCCAAAATACAGTTTAGAATGCTTACAAACCACCACCCAAACGTTGCGTTCTCTGAGTCAATGTAAGCGTTCCCATGTTTGACTCTCACAATTGATGCAATCTAGAATTTAGCATGCTTAGAAACAATCTCCCGAGAGTTGCTTTCTCTGGGTGACTGTAAACTTTCCTATGTAAGACTCGTGAACTTCTTCCAAACTACAGTTTAGCATGCCAACAAAACACCGCCCCATAGTTGATTTCTCTTCGTGATCATAAGCGTTCCCATATATGACTCTCATTCTTCTTTCAAAATAGAATTTAGCAGATCTACAAAATGGCCCCCGATGGTTGCTTTCTCTAAGTGACTGTAATTTTCCCCAGATATGACTCTCGAAATTCCTCCAAACTACAGATTAGCATGCATACATACGCCACCCAACAGTTGCTTTCTCTGCGTGAATGTAACCGTTCATATATGACTCTCCTACTTCTTCCGAACTACAGTTATTATGCCTACAAACCACCACCCAAACGTTGTGTTCTCTGAGTGAATGTAAGCGTTCCCATGTTTGACTCTCACAATCGCTGCTTGTTAGAGTTTAGCAGGCTTGCAAAGCTCTCCTGAGTGTTGCTTTCTCTAGGTGACTGTAAGCTATCCTACATAACACTCTCGAACTTCTTCCAAACTGCAGTTTAGCATCCCCACAACACATCACCCCATAGTTTCTTTCTACGCATGAATGTAAGCGTTTGTATATAAGACTCTGACACGTCTTTCAAAATACAATTTAGCAGACTTAAAAAATCACCCGCCAAGAGTTGCTTTCTCTAAGTGACTGTCAGCTTTCGAACTTCTTCCAATCTATAGTTTAGCATGCCTGAACTACAGCACCCCGTATTTGCTTTCTCTGTGTTAATGTAAGCGTTCGTATTTATGTCTCTTGTACCTCTTCCAAAGTAGAGTTTAGGATGCTCACAAACGGCCACCCCAACGTTGCTTTCTCTGAGTGAATGTAAGCGTTCCTGTATATGATTTTAACACTTCTTTGAAAATAGAGATAAGCAGGCCTACGAACCACCCCCCGAGAGTTTCTTTCTCTAAATGACTGTAAGCTTTCCAGATATGACTCTCAAACATCCTCCAAACTATAGTTTAGTAGGCATACACACATCACTCCATAGCTGGTTTGTCTGCGTGAATGTAACCGTTCATATATATGACTTTCCTACTTCTTCCGAACTACAATTAAGGCCACAAACTGCAACCCAAACCTTGCGTTCTGAGTGGATGTAAACCTTCCCATACTTGACTTTAAGAGTTGGTGCAAATTATCAGGCTTAGAAACCATCTCCCAAGAGTTGCTCTCTCTAGGTGACTGTAAGCTTTGCTATATAAGATTCTAAACTTCCTCCAAACTATAGTTTAGTAGGCATACAAACCTCACTCCATAGTTGCTTTCTCTGCATGAATGTAAGCGTTCCTATATATGATTCTCGTACTTTCTCCAAACTAGAGTTTAGTATGCCTACAAAACACAACCCCATCCTCGATTTCTCTGAGTCAATGTACGTGGTCCCCAATATGACTCTCCCACTTCTTCCAAAGTAGAGTTTTGCAGGCCTACCCTTCATCCCCCGAAAGTTGGTTTCTATAAATGAGTGAACGCTTTCCTATATAACTTCTTCCAAACTAGAGATTAGCATGGGTACAAAAAAGCCACCCCATAATTGCTTTCTCTGCATGAATGTAAGCGCTCCCATATATCATTTTCCTACTTCTTCCAAATAGAGTTTAGTATGCCTACAAACCACAACCCCATCGTTGATTTCTCCGAGTGAATGTACCCAGTCCCCCATATGATTCTCCCCCTTCTTCCAAAGTAGAGTTTTGCAGGCCTACAAACCATCCCCCGAAAGTTGGTTTCTATAAATGACGGTACGCTTTCCTATATATTTCTCTTTAACTTCTTGCAAAATAGAGATTAGCATGGCTACAAAAAAGCCACCCCATAATTGATTTCTCTGCATGAATGTAAGCGTTCCCATATATCATTCTCCTACTTCTTCCAAACTAGAGTTCAGTATGCCTACAAACCACCACACCATCGTTGCTTTCTCTGAGTGAATGTAAGCCTTCCCATATATGACTCTCACTCCGAAACCAAAATAGAGTTTAGCACGCCTACATTCCACACCCAGAGATTTGCTTTAAGCGACTCTAAGCTTTCTTATATGTGATTCTCAAACTTCGTCCAAACTAGAGTTTAGCATGCCTAGAAAACACCACCCCAGAGTTGCTTTCTCTGCATGAATGTAAGCGTTTGAATATATGACTCTGGTATTTCTTTCAAAATACAATTCAGCAGACCGAAAAATGAACCGCCGAGAGTTGCTTTCTCTAAGTGACTGTCTGCTTTCGAACTTCTTCCAAACTATATTTTAGCAGGCCTACAAAACACCACCCCATAGTTGCTTTCTCTGCGTCCATATAAGCGTTCATATATATGACTCTAGTACTTCTTCCAAACTGGAGTTAGTATACCTACAAACCGGCACCCCAATTTACCTTTCTCTGAGTGAATGAAGCGTATCCATGTATGCCTCTTTCACTTCATCCAAATTAGAGTTTAGCGGCTTACAAACCACCTCCTGTGAGTTGCTTTCTCTAGGTGACTGTAAACTTTCCTATATAAGACTCTCGAACTTCTTCCAAACTACAGTTTAGCATGCCAACAATACAGCCTCCCATCGTTGATTTCTCTGAGTCAACATAAGCGTTCCCATATATGACTCTCACTCTTCTTCCAAAATAGAATTTAGCAGACCTACACACCAGCCCCCGATTGTTCCTTTCTCTAAATGACTCTAATTTTCCCCAGATATGACTCTCGAACTTCCTCCAAACTACAGATTATGATGATTACATAGGCCACCCCACAGTTGCTTTCTCTGCGTGAATGTAACCGTTCATATATGACTCTCCTACTTCTTCGAACTACAGTTGTTATTCCTACAAACCACCATGACAAAGTTCTTTCTCTGAGTGAATGCAAGCGTTCTCACACTTCATCCAAATTACAGTTTAGTAGACCTACCAACAAACTACAGAGAGTTGTTTTCTCTGTGTCACTGTAATCTTTCCTATATAAGGCTCTCGAACTTCTTCCAAACCACAGTTTAGCATGCCAACAAAATACGACCACAGAGTTGCTTTCTCTGCGTGAATGTAAGCATTCGTATATATGACTCTCCTACTTCCTCCAAAATACAGTTTAGAATGCTTACAAACCACCACCCAAACGTTGCGTTCTCTGAGTGAATGTAAGCGTTCCCATGTTTGACTCTCACAATTGATGCAAATTAGAGTTTAGCACGCTTAGAAACAATCTGCCGAGAGTTACTTTCTCTAGGTGACTGTAAGCTTTCTTATATAAGACTCGCGAACTTCTTCCAAACTACACTTTAGCATCCCAACGAAACACTGCCCCATCGTTGATTTCTCTGAGTGAACATAAGCGTTCCCACATATGAATTTCACTCTTCTTCCAAAATAGAATTTAGCAGATCTACAAAACGGCCCCCTATTGTTGCTTTCTCTAAGTGACTGCAATTTTCCCCAGATATGACTCTCGAACTTCCTCCAAAGTATAGATTAACATGCGTACATACACCACCCAACAGTTTCTTTCTCTGCGTGAATGTAACCGTTCATATATATGACTCTCCTACTTCTTCCGACCTACAGTTATTATGCCTACAAACCACCACCCAAACGTTGTGTTCTCTCCGTGAATGTAAGCGTTCCCATGTTTGACTCTCACAATTGCTGCTAATTAGTGTTTAGAGGCTTGTATAGTTGTCCCGAGTGTTGCTTTCTCTAGGTGACTGTAAGCTATCCTATATAACACTCTCGAACTCATTCCAAACTGCAGTTTAGCATGCCAACAACACATCACCCCATAGTTTCTTTCTCTGCATGAATGTAAGCGTTTGTATATGACTCTGGTACGTCTTTCAAAATACAATTTAGCAGCCCTAAAAATCACCCGCCAAGAGTTGCTTTCTCTAAGTGACTGTCAGCTTTCGAACATCTTCCAATCTATAGTTTAGCATGCCTGCATTACAGCACCCCGTATTTGCTTTCTCTGTGTTAATGTAAGCGTTCGTATTTATGTTTCTCGTACCTCTTCCAAAGTAGAGTTTAGTATGCTCAAAAACGGCCACCCCAACGTTGCTTTCTCTGAGTGAATGTAAGCGTTCGTGTATATGATGCGAACACTTCATTGAAAATAGAGTTTAGCAGGCCTACGAACCACCCCCAGAGAGTTGCTTTCTCTAAATGAATGTAAGCTTTCCAGATATGACTCTCGAGCATCCTCCAATCTATCATTTAGTAGGCATACAAACATCACTCCATAGTTGCTTTCTCTGCATGAATGTAAGCGTTCCTATATATGATTCTCGTCCTTCTTCCAAACTAGAGTTTAGTATGCCTACAAACCACAACCCCATCGTTGATTTCTCCGAGTGAATGTACCCAGTCCCCCATATGATTCTCCCCCTTCTTCCAAAGTAGAGTTTTGCAGGCCTACAAACCATCCTCCGAAAGTTGGTTTCTATAAATGACGGTACGCTTTCCTATATATTTCTCTTTAACTTCTTGCAAAATAGAGATTAGCATGGCTACAAAAAAGCCACCCCATAATTGCTTTCTCTGCATGAATGTAAGCGTTCCCATATATCATTCTCCTACTTCTTCCAAACTAGAGTTCAGTATGCCTACAAACCACCACACCATCGTTGCTTTCTCTGAGTGAATGTAAGCCTTCCCATATATGACTCTCACTCCGAAACCAAAATAGAGTTTAGCACGCCTACATTCCACACCCAGAGATTTGCTTTAAGCGACTCTAAGCTTTCTTATATGTGATTCTCAAACTTCGTCCAAACTAGAGTTTAGCATGCCTAGAAAACACCACCCCAGAGTTGCTTTCTATGCATGAATGTAAGCGTTTGAATATATGACTCTGGTATTTCTTTCAAAATACAATTCAGCAGACCGAAAAATGAACCGCCGAGAGTTGCTTTCTCTAAGTGACTGTCTGCTTTCGAACTTCTTCCAAACTATATTTTAGCAGGCCTACAAAACACCACCCCATAGTTGCTTTCTCTGCGTCCATATAAGCGTTCATATATATGACTCTAGTACTTCTTCCAAACTGGAGTTAGTATACCTACAAACCGGCACCCCAATTTACCTTTCTCTGAGTGAATGAAGCGTATCCATGTATGCCTCTTTCACTTCATCCAAATTAGAGTTTAGCGGCTTACAAACCACCTCCTGTGAGTTGCTTTCTCTAGGTGACTGTAAACTTTCCTATATAAGACTCTCGAACTTCTTCCAAACTACAGTTTAGCATGCCAACAATACAGCCTCCCATCGTTGATTTCTCTGAGTCAACATAAGCGTTCCCATATATGACTCTCACTCTTCTTCCAAAATAGAATTTAGCAGACCTACACACCAGCCCCCGATTGTTCCTTTCTCTATGTGACTCTAATTTTCCCCAGATATGACTCTCGAACTTCCTCCAAACTACAGATTATGATGATTACATAGGCCACCCCACAGTTGCTTTCTCTGCGTGAATGTAACCGTTCATATATGACTCTCCTACTTCTTCGAACTACAGTTGTTATTCCTACAAACCACCACGACAAAGTTCTTTCTCTGAGTGAATGCAAGCGTTCTCACACTTCATCCAAATCACAGTTTAGCAGACCTACCAACAAACTACAGAGAGTTGTTTTCTCTGTGTCACTGTAATCTTTCCTATATAAGGCTCTCGAACTTCTTCCAAACCACAGTTTAGCATGCCAACAAAATACGACCACAGAGTTGCTTTCTCTGCGTGAATGTAAGCATTCGTATATATGACTCTCCTACTTCCTCCAAAATACAGTTTAGAATGCTTAAAAACCAGCCACCCAAACGTTGCGTTCTCTGAGTGAATGTAAGCGTTCCCATGTTTGACTCTCACAATTGCTGCTAATTAGTGTTTAGAGGCTTGTAAAGCTGTCCCGAGTGTTGCTTTCTCTAGGTGACTGTAAGCTATCCTATATAACACTCTCGAACACCTTCCAAACTGCAGTTTAGCATCCCCACAACACATCACCCCATAGTTTCTTTCTCTGCATGAATGTAAGCGTTTGTATATGACTCTGGTACGTCTTTCAAAATACAATTTAGCAGACCTAAAAATCACCCGCCAAGAGTTGCTTTCTCTAAGTGACTGTCAGCTTTCGAACTTCTTCTAATCTATAGTTTAGCATGCCTGCACTACAGCACCCCGTATTTGCTTTCTCTGTGTTAATGTAAGCGTTAGTATTTGTCTCTCGTACCTCTTCCAAAGTAGAGTTTAGTATGCTCAAAAACGGCCACCCCAACGTTGCTTTCTCTGAGTGAATGTAAGCGTTCGTGTATATGATGCGAACACTTCATTGAAAATAGAGTTTAGCAGGCCTACGAACCACCCCCAGAGAGTTGCTTTCTCTAAATGAATGTAAGCTTTCCAGATATGACTCTCGAGCATCCTCCAATCTATCGTTTAGTAGGCATACAAACATCACTCCATAGTTGCTTTCTCTGCATGAATGTAAGCGTTCCTATATATGATTCTCGTCCTTCTTCCAAACTAGAGTTTAGTATGCCTACAAACCACAACCCCATCGTTGATTTCTCCGAGTGAATGTACCCAGTCCCCCATATGATTCTCCCCCTTCTTCCAAAGTAGAGTTTTGCAGGCCTACAAACCATCCCCCGAAAGTTGGTTTCTATAAATGACGGTACGCTTTCCTATATATTTCTCTTTAACTTCTTGCAAAATAGAGATTAGCATGGCTACAAAAAAGCCACCCCATAATTGCTTTCTCTGCATGAATGTAAGCGTTCCCATATATCATTCTCCTACTTCTTCCAAACTAGAGTTCAGTATGCCTACAAACCACCACACCATCGTTGCTTTCTCTGAGTGAATGTAAGCCTTCCCATATATGACTCTCACTCCGAAACCAAAATAGAGTTTAGCACGCCTACATTCCACACCCAGAGATTTGCTTTAAGCGACTCTAAGCTTTCTTATATGTGATTCTCAAACTTCGTCCAAACTAGAGTTTAGCATGCCTAGAAAACACCACCCCAGAGTTGCTTTCTCTGCATGAATGTAAGCGTTTGAATATATGACTCTGGTATTTCTTTCAAAATACAATTCAGCAGACCTAAAAATCCACCGCCAAGAGTTGCTTTCTCTAAGTGACTGTCTGCTTTCGAACTTCTTCCAAACTATATTTTAGCAGGCCTACAAAACACCACCCCATAGTTGCTTTCTCTGCGTCCATATAAGCGTTCATATGTATGACTCTAGTACTTCTTCCAAACTGGAGTTAGTATACCTACAAACCGGCACCCCAATTTACCTTTCTCTGAGTGAATGAAGCGTATCCATGTATGCCTCTTTCACTTCATCCAAATTAGAGTTTAGCGGCTTACAAACCACCTCCTGTGAGTTGCTTTCTCTAGGTGACTGTAAACTTTCCTATATAAGACTCTCGAACTTCTTCCAAACTACAGTTTAGCATGCCAACAATACAGCCTCCCATCGTTGATTTCTCTGAGTCAACATAAGCGTTCCCATATATGACTCTCACTCTTCTTCCAAAATAGAATTTAGCAGACCTACACACCAGCCCCCGATTGTTCCTTTCTCTATGTGACTCTAATTTTCCCCAGATATGACTCTCGAACTTCCTCCAAACTACAGATTATGATGATTACATAGGCCACCCCACAGTTGCTTTCTCTGCGTGAATGTAACCGTTCATATATGACTCTCCTACTTCTTCGAACTACAGTTGTTATTCCTACAAACCACCACGACAAAGTTCTTTCTCTGAGTGAATGCAAGCGTTCTCACACTTCATCCAAATCACAGTTTAGCAGACCTACCAACAAACTACAGAGAGTTGTTTTCTCTGTGTCACTGTAATCTTTCCTATATAAGGCTCTCGAACTTCTTCCAAACCACAGTTTAGCATGCCAACCAAATACGACCACAGAGTTGCTTTCTCTGCGTGAATGTAAGCATTCGTATATATGACTCTCCTACTTCCTCCAAAATACAGTTTAGAATGCTTAAAAACCAGCCACCCAAACGTTGCGTTCTCTGAGTGAATGTAAGCGTTCCCATGTTTGACTCTCACAATTGCTGCTAATTAGTGTTTAGAGGCTTGTAAAGCTGTCCCGAGTGTTGCTTTCTCTAGGTGACTGTAAGCTATCCTATATAACACTCTCGAACACCTTCCAAACTGCAGTTTAGCATCCCCACAACACATCACCCCATAGTTTCTTTCTCTGCATGAATGTAAGCGTTTGTATATGACTCTGGTACGTCTTTCAAAATACAATTTAGCAGACCTAAAAATCACCCGCCAAGAGTTGCTTTCTCTAAGTGACTGTCAGCTTTCGAACTTCTTCTAATCTATAGTTTAGCATGCCTGCACTACAGCACCCCGTATTTGCTTTCTCTGTGTTAATGTAAGCGTTAGTATTTGTCTCTCGTACCTCTTCCAAAGTAGAGTTTAGTATGCTCAAAAACGGCCACCCCAACGTTGCTTTCTCTGAGTGAATGTAAGCGTTCGTGTATATGATGCGAACACTTCATTGAAAATAGAGTTTAGCAGGCCTACGAACCACCCCCAGAGAGTTGCTTTCTCTAAATGAATGTAAGCTTTCCAGATATGACTCTCGAGCATCCTCCAATCTATCGTTTAGTAGGCATACAAACATCACTCCATAGTTGCTTTCTCTGCATGAATGTAAGCGTTCCTATATATGATTCTCGTCCTTCTTCCAAACTAGAGTTTAGTATGCCTACAAACCACAACCCCATCGTTGATTTCTCCGAGTGAATGTACCCAGTCCCCCATATGATTCTCCCCCTTCTTCCAAAGTAGAGTTTTGCAGGCCTACAAACCATCCCCCGAAAGTTGGTTTCTATAAATGACGGTACGCTTTCCTATATATTTCTCTTTAACTTCTTGCAAAATAGAGATTAGCATGGCTACAAAAAAGCCACCCCATAATTGCTTTCTCTGCATGAATGTAAGCGTTCCCATATATCATTCTCCTACTTCTTCCAAACTAGAGTTCAGTATGCCTACAAACCACCACACCATCGTTGCTTTCTCTGAGTGAATGTAAGCCTTCCCATATATGACTCTCACTCCGAAACCAAAATAGAGTTTAGCACGCCTACATTCCACACCCAGAGATTTGCTTTAAGCGACTCTAAGCTTTCTTATATGTGATTCTCAAACTTCGTCCAAACTAGAGTTTAGCATGCCTAGAAAACACCACCCCAGAGTTGCTTTCTCTGCATGAATGTAAGCGTTTGAATATATGACTCTGGTATTTCTTTCAAAATACAATTCAGCAGACCTAAAAATCCACCGCCAAGAGTTGCTTTCTCTAAGTGACTGTCTGCTTTCGAACTTCTTCCAAACTATATTTTAGCAGGCCTACAAAACACCACCCCATAGTTGCTTTCTCTGCGTCCATATAAGCGTTCATATGTATGACTCTAGTACTTCTTCCAAACTGGAGTTAGTATACCTACAAACCGGCACCCCAATTTACCTTTCTCTGAGTGAATGAAGCGTATCCATGTATGCCTCTTTCACTTCATCCAAATTAGAGTTTAGCGGCTTACAAACCACCTCCTGTGAGTTGCTTTCTCTAGGTGACTGTAAACTTTCCTATATAAGACTCTCGAACTTCTTCCAAACTACAGTTTAGCATGCCAACAATACAGCCTCCCATCGTTGATTTCTCTGAGTCAACATAAGCGTTCCCATATATGACTCTCACTCTTCTTCCAAAATAGAATTTAGCAGACCTACACACCAGCCCCCGATTGTTCCTTTCTCTATGTGACTCTAATTTTCCCCAGATATGACTCTCGAACTTCCTCCAAACTACAGATTATGATGATTACATAGGCCACCCCACAGTTGCTTTCTCTGCGTGAATGTAATCGTTCATATATGACTCTCCTACTTCTTCGAACTACAGTTGTTATTCCTACAAACCACCACGACAAAGTTCTTTCTCTGAGTGAATGCAAGCGTTCTCACACTTCATCCAAATCACAGTTTAGCAGACCTACCAACAAACTACAGAGAGTTGTTTTCTCTGTGTCACTGTAATCTTTCCTATATAAGGCTCTCGAACTTCTTCCAAACCACAGTTTAGCATGCCAACAAAATACGACCACAGAGTTGCTTTCTCTGCGTGAATGTAAGCATTCGTATATATGACTCTCCTACTTCCTCCAAAATACAGTTTAGAATGCTTAAAAACCAGCCACCCAAACGTTGCGTTCTCTGAGTGAATGTAAGCGTTCCCATGTTTGACTCTCACAATTGCTGCTAATTAGTGTTTAGAGGCTTGTAAAGCTGTCCCGAGTGTTGCTTTCTCTAGGTGACTGTAAGCTATCCTATATAACACTCTCGAACACCTTCCAAACTGCAGTTTAGCATCCCCACAACACATCACCCCATAGTTTCTTTCTCTGCATGAATGTAAGCGTTTGTATATGACTCTGGTACGTCTTTCAAAATACAATTTAGCAGACCTAAAAATCACCCGCCAAGAGTTGCTTTCTCTAAGTGACTGTCAGCTTTCGAACTTCTTCTAATCTATAGTTTAGCATGCCTGCACTACAGCACCCCGTATTTGCTTTCTCTGTGTTAATGTAAGCGTTAGTATTTGTCTCTCGTACCTCTTCCAAAGTAGAGTTTAGTATGCTCAAAAACGGCCACCCCAACGTTGCTTTCTCTGAGTGAATGTAAGCGTTCGTGTATATGATGCGAACACTTCATTGAAAATAGAGTTTAGCAGGCCTACGAACCACCCCCAGAGAGTTGCTTTCTCTAAATGAATGTAAGCTTTCCAGATATGACTCTCGAGCATCCTCCAATCTATCGTTTAGTAGGCATACAAACATCACTCCATAGTTGCTTTCTCTGCATGAATGTAAGCGTTCCTATATATGATTCTCGTCCTTCTTCCAAACTAGAGTTTAGTATGCCTACAAACCACAACCCCATCGTTGATTTCTCCGAGTGAATGTACCCAGTCCCCCATATGATTCTCCCCCTTCTTCCAAAGTAGAGTTTTGCAGGCCTACAAACCATCCCCCGAAAGTTGGTTTCTATAAATGACGGTACGCTTTCCTATATATTTCTCTTTAACTTCTTGCAAAATAGAGATTAGCATGGCTACAAAAAAGCCACCCCATAATTGCTTTCTCTGCATGAATGTAAGCGTTCCCATATATCATTCTCCTACTTCTTCCAAACTAGAGTTCAGTATGCCTACAAACCACCACACCATCGTTGCTTTCTCTGAGTGAATGTAAGCCTTCCCATATATGACTCTCACTCCGAAACCAAAATAGAGTTTAGCACGCCTACATTCCACACCCAGAGATTTGCTTTAAGCGACTCTAAGCTTTCTTATATGTGATTCTCAAACTTCGTCCAAACTAGAGTTTAGCATGCCTAGAAAACACCACCCCAGAGTTGCTTTCTCTGCATGAATGTAAGCGTTTGAATATATGACTCTGGTATTTCTTTCAAAATACAATTCAGCAGACCGAAAAATCCACCGCCGAGAGTTGCTTTCTCTAAGTGACTGTCTGCTTTCGAACTTCTTCCAAACTATATTTTAGCAGGCCTACAAAACACCACCCCATAGTTGCTTTCTCTGCGTCCATATATGCGTTCATATATATGACTCTAGTACTTCTTCCAAACTGGAGTTAGTATACCTACAAACCGGCACCCCAATTTACCTTTCTCTGAGTGAATGAAGCGTATCCATGTATGCCTCTTTCACTTCATCCAAATTAGAGTTTAGCGGCTTACAAACCACCTCCTGTGAGTTGCTTTCTCTAGGTGACTGTAAACTTTCCTATATAAGACTCTCGAACTTCTTCCAAACTACAGTTTAGCATGCCAACAATACAGCCTCCCATCGTTGATTTCTCTGAGTCAACATAAGCGTTCCCATATATGACTCTCACTCTTCTTCCAAAATAGAATTTAGCAGACCTACACACCAGCCCCCGATTGTTCCTTTCTCTATGTGACTCTAATTTTCCCCAGATATGACTCTCGAACTTCCTCCAAACTACAGATTATGATGATTACATAGGCCACCCCACAGTTGCTTTCTCTGCGTGAATGTAACCGTTCATATATGACTCTCCTACTTCTTCGAACTACAGTTGTTATTCCTACAAACCACCACGACAAAGTTCTTTCTCTGAGTGAATGCAAGCGTTCTCACACTTCATCCAAATCACAGTTTAGCAGACCTACCAACAAACTACAGAGAGTTGTTTTCTCTGTGTCACTGTAATCTTTCCTATATAAGGCTCTCGAACTTCTTCCAAACCACAGTTTAGCATGCCAACCAAATACGACCACAGAGTTGCTTTCTCTGCGTGAATGTAAGCATTCGTATATATGACTCTCCTACTTCCTCCAAAATACAGTTTAGAATGCTTAAAAACCAGCCACCCAAACGTTGCGTTCTCTGAGTGAATGTAAGCGTTCCCATGTTTGACTCTCACAATTGCTGCTAATTAGTGTTTAGAGGCTTGTAAAGCTGTCCCGAGTGTTGCTTTCTCTAGGTGACTGTAAGCTATCCTATATAACACTCTCGAACACCTTCCAAACTGCAGTTTAGCATCCCCACAACACATCACCCCATAGTTTCTTTCTCTGCATGAATGTAAGCGTTTGTATATGACTCTGGTACGTCTTTCAAAATACAATTTAGCAGACCTAAAAATCACCCGCCAAGAGTTGCTTTCTCTAAGTGACTGTCAGCTTTCGAACTTCTTCTAATCTATAGTTTAGCATGCCTGCACTACAGCACCCCGTATTTGCTTTCTCTGTGTTAATGTAAGCGTTAGTATTTGTCTCTCGTACCTCTTCCAAAGTAGAGTTTAGTATGCTCAAAAACGGCCACCCCAACGTTGCTTTCTCTGAGTGAATGTAAGCGTTCGTGTATATGATGCGAACACTTCATTGAAAATAGAGTTTAGCAGGCCTACGAACCACCCCCAGAGAGTTGCTTTCTCTAAATGAATGTAAGCTTTCCAGATATGACTCTCGAGCATCCTCCAATCTATCGTTTAGTAGGCATACAAACATCACTCCATAGTTGCTTTCTCTGCATGAATGTAAGCGTTCCTATATATGATTCTCGTCCTTCTTCCAAACTAGAGTTTAGTATGCCTACAAACCACAACCCCATCGTTGATTTCTCCGAGTGAATGTACCCAGTCCCCCATATGATTCTCCCCCTTCTTCCAAAGTAGAGTTTTGCAGGCCTACAAACCATCCTCCGAAAGTTGGTTTCTATAAATGACGGTACGCTTTCCTATATATTTCTCTTTAACTTCTTGCAAAATAGAGATTAGCATGGCTACAAAAAAGCCACCCCATAATTGCTTTCTCTGCATGAATGTAAGCGTTCCCATATATCATTCTCCTACTTCTTCCAAACTAGAGTTCAGTATGCCTACAAACCACCACACCATCGTTGCTTTCTCTGAGTGAATGTAAGCCTTCCCATATATGACTCTCACTCCGAAACCAAAATAGAGTTTAGCACGCCTACATTCCACACCCAGAGATTTGCTTTAAGCGACTCTAAGCTTTCTTATATGTGATTCTCAAACTTCGTCCAAACTAGAGTTTAGCATGCCTAGAAAACACCACCCCAGAGTTGCTTTCTCTGCATGAATGTAAGCGTTTGAATATATGACTCTGGTATTTCTTTCAAAATACAATTCAGCAGACCGAAAAATGAACCGCCGAGAGTTGCTTTCTCTAAGTGACTGTCTGCTTTCGAACTTCTTCCAAACTATATTTTAGCAGGCCTACAAAACACCACCCCATAGTTGCTTTCTCTGCGTCCATATATGCGTTGATATATATGACTCTAGTACTTCTTCCAAACTGGAGTTAGTATACCTACAAACCGGCACCCCAATTTACCTTTCTCTGAGTGAATGAAGCGTATCCATGTATGCCTCTTTCACTTCATCCAAATTAGAGTTTAGCGGCTTACAAACCACCTCCTGTGAGTTGCTTTCTCTAGGTGACTGTAAACTTTCCTATATAAGACTCTCGAACTTCTTCCAAACTACAGTTTAGCATGCCAACAATACAGCGTCCCATCGTTGATTTCTCTGAGTCAACATAAGCGTTCCCATATATGACTCTCACTCTTCTTCCAAAATAGAATTTAGCAGACCTACACACCAGCCCCCGATTGTTCCTTTCTCTATGTGACTCTAATTTTCCCCAGATATGACTCTCGAACTTCCTCCAAACTACAGATTATGATGATTACATAGGCCACCCCACAGTTGCTTTCTCTGCGTGAATGTAACCGTTCATATATGACTCTCCTACTTCTTCGAACTACAGTTGTTATTCCTACAAACCACCACGACAAAGTTCTTTCTCTGAGTGAATGCAAGCGTTCTCACACTTCATCCAAATCACAGTTTAGCAGACCTACCAACAAACTACAGAGAGTTGTTTTCTCTGTGTCACTGTAATCTTTCCTATATAAGGCTCTCGAACTTCTTCCAAACCACAGTTTAGCATGCCAACAAAATACGACCACAGAGTTGCTTTCTCTGCGTGAATGTAAGCATTCGTATATATGACTCTCCTACTTCCTCCAAAATACAGTTTAGAATGCTTAAAAACCAGCCACCCAAACGTTGCGTTCTCTGAGTGAATGTAAGCGTTCCCATGTTTGACTCTCACAATTGCTGCTAATTAGTGTTTAGAGGCTTGTAAAGCTGTCCCGAGTGTTGCTTTCTCTAGGTGACTGTAAGCTATCCTATATAACACTCTCGAACACCTTCCAAACTGCAGTTTAGCATCCCCACAACACATCACCCCATAGTTTCTTTCTCTGCATGAATGTAAGCGTTTGTATATGACTCTGGTACGTCTTTCAAAATACAATTTAGCAGACCTAAAAATCACCCGCCAAGAGTTGCTTTCTCTAAGTGACTGTCAGCTTTCGAACTTCTTCTAATCTATAGTTTAGCATGCCTGCACTACAGCACCCCGTATTTGCTTTCTCTGTGTTAATGTAAGCGTTAGTATTTGTCTCTCGTACCTCTTCCAAAGTAGAGTTTAGTATGCTCAAAAACGGCCACCCCAACGTTGCTTTCTCTGAGTGAATGTAAGCGTTCCTGTATATGATGCGAACACTTCATTGAAAATAGAGTTTAGCAGGCCTACGAACCACCCCAAGAGAGTTGCTTTCTCTAAATGAATGTAAGCTTTCCAGATATGACTCTCGAGCATCCTCCAATCTATCGTTTAGTAGGCATACAAACATCACTCCATAGTTGCTTTCTCTGCATGAATGTAAGCGTTCCTATATATGATTCTCGTCCTTCTTCCAAACTAGAGTTTAGTATGCCTACAAACCACAACCCCATCGTTGATTTCTCCGAGTGAATGTACCCAGTCCCCCATATGATTCTCCCCCTTCTTCCAAAGTAGAGTTTTGCAGGCCTACAAACCATCCTCCGAAAGTTGGTTTCTATAAATGACGGTACGCTTTCCTATATATTTCTCTTTAACTTCTTGCAAAATAGAGATTAGCATGGCTACAAAAAAGCCACCCCATAATTGCTTTCTCTGCATGAATGTAAGCGTTCCCATATATCATTCTCCTACTTCTTCCAAACTAGAGTTCAGTATGCCTACAAACCACCACACCATCGCTGCTTTCTCTGAGTGAATGTAAGCCTTCCCATATATGACTCTCACTCCGAAACCAAAATAGAGTTTAGCACGCCTACATTCCACACCCAGAGATTTGCTTTAAGCGACTCTAAGCTTTCTTATATGTGATTCTCAAACTTCGTCCAAACTAGAGTTTAGCATGCCTAGAAAACACCACCCCAGAGTTGCTTTCTCTGCATGAATGTAAGCGTTTGAATATATGACTCTGGTATTTCTTTCAAAATACAATTCAGCAGACCGAAAAATCCACCGCCGAGAGTTGCTTTCTCTAAGTGACTGTCTGCTTTCGAACTTCTTCCAAACTATATTTTAGCAGGCCTACAAAACACCACCCCATAGTTGCTTTCTCTGCGTCCATATAAGCGTTCATATATATGGCTCTAGTACTTCTTCCAAACTGGAGTTAGTATACCTACAAACCGGCACCCCAATTTACCTTTCTCTGAGTGAATGAAGCGTATCCATGTATGCCTCTTTCACTTCATCCAAATTAGAGTTTAGCGGCTTACAAACCACCTCCTGTGAGTTGCTTTCTCTAGGTGACTGTAAACTTTCCTATATAAGACTCTCGAACTTCTTCCAAACTACAGTTTAGCATGCCAACAATACAGCCTCCCATCGTTGATTTCTCTGAGTCAACATAAGCGTTCCCATATATGACTCTCACTCTTCTTCCAAAATAGAATTTAGCAGACCTACACACCAGCCCCCGATTGTTCCTTTCTCTATGTGACTCTAATTTTCCCCAGATATGACTCTCGAACTTCCTCCAAACTACAGATTATGATGATTACATAGGCCACCCCACAGTTGCTTTCTCTGCGTGAATGTAACCGTTCATATATGACTCTCCTACTTCTTCGAACTACAGTTGTTATTCCTACAAACCACCACGACAAAGTTCTTTCTCTGAGTGAATGCAAGCGTTCTCACACTTCATCCAAATCACAGTTTAGCAGACCTACCAACAAACTACAGAGAGTTGTTTTCTCTGTGTCACTGTAATCTTTCCTATATAAGGCTCTCGAACTTCTTCCAAACCACAGTTTAGCATGCCAACCAAATACGACCACAGAGTTGCTTTCTCTGCGTGAATGTAAGCATTCGTATATATGACTCTCCTACTTCCTCCAAAATACAGTTTAGAATGCTTAAAAACCAGCCACCCAAACGTTGCGTTCTCTGAGTGAATGTAAGCGTTCCCATGTTTGACTCTCACAATTGCTGCTAATTAGTGTTTAGAGGCTTGTAAAGCTGTCCCGAGTGTTGCTTTCTCTAGGTGACTGTAAGCTATCCTATATAACACTCTCGAACACCTTCCAAACTGCAGTTTAGCATCCCCACAACACATCACCCCATAGTTTCTTTCTCTGCATGAATGTAAGCGTTTGTATATGACTCTGGTACGTCTTTCAAAATACAATTTAGCAGACCTAAAAATCACCCGCCAAGAGTTGCTTTCTCTAAGTGACTGTCAGCTTTCGAACTTCTTCTAATCTATAGTTTAGCATGCCTGCACTACAGCACCCCGTATTTGCTTTCTCTGTGTTAATGTAAGCGTTAGTATTTGTCTCTCGTACCTCTTCCAAAGTAGAGTTTAGTATGCTCAAAAACGGCCACCCCAACGTTGCTTTCTCTGAGTGAATGTAAGCGTTCGTGTATATGATGCGAACACTTCATTGAAAATAGAGTTTAGCAGGCCTACGAACCACCCCCAGAGAGTTGCTTTCTCTAAATGAATGTAAGCTTTCCAGATATGACTCTCGAGCATCCTCCAATCTATCGTTTAGTAGGCATACAAACATCACTCCATAGTTGCTTTCTCTGCATGAATGTAAGCGTTCCTATATATGATTCTCATCCTTCTTCCAAACTAGAGTTTAGTATGCCTACAAACCACAACCCCATCGTTGATTTCTCCGAGTGAATGTACCCAGTCCCCCATATGATTCTCCCCCTTCTTCCAAAGTAGAGTTTTGCAGGCCTACAAACCATCCCCCGAAAGTTGGTTTCTATAAATGACGGTACGCTTTCCTATATATTTCTCTTTAACTTCTTGCAAAATAGAGATTAGCATGGCTACAAAAAAGCCACCCCATAATTGCTTTCTCTGCATGAATGTAAGCGTTCCCATATATCATTCTCCTACTTCTTCCAAACTAGAGTTCAGTATGCCTACAAACCACCACACCATCGTTGCTTTCTCTGAGTGAATGTAAGCCTTCCCATATATGACTCTCACTCCGAAACCAAAATAGAGTTTAGCACGCCTACATTCCACACCCAGAGATTTGCTTTAAGCGACTCTAAGCTTTCTTATATGTGATTCTCAAACTTCGTCCAAACTAGAGTTTAGCATGCCTAGAAAACACCACCCCAGAGTTGCTTTCTCTGCATGAATGTAAGCGTTTGAATATATGACTCTGGTATTTCTTTCAAAATACAATTCAGCAGACCGAAAAATGAACCGCCGAGAGTTGCTTTCTCTAAGTGACTGTCTGCTTTCGAACTTCTTCCAAACTATATTTTAGCAGGCCTACAAAACACCACCCCATAGTTGCTTTCTCTGCGTCCATATAAGCGTTCATATATATGGCTCTAGTACTTCTTCCAAACTGGAGTTAGTATACCTACAAACCGGCACCCCAATTTACCTTTCTCTGAGTGAATGAAGCGTATCCATGTATGCCTCTTTCACTTCATCCAAATTAGAGTTTAGCGGCTTACAAACCACCTCCTGTGAGTTGCTTTCTCTAGGTGACTGTAAACTTTCCTATATAAGACTCTCGAACTTCTTCCAAACTACAGTTTAGCATGCCAACAATACAGCCTCCCATCGTTGATTTCTCTGAGTCAACATAAGCGTTCCCATATATGACTCTCACTCTTCTTCCAAAATAGAATTTAGCAGACCTACACACCAGCCCCCGATTGTTCCTTTCTCTATGTGACTCTAATTTTCCCCAGATATGACTCTCGAACTTCCTCCAAACTACAGATTATGATGATTACATAGGCCACCCCACAGTTGCTTTCTCTGCGTGAATGTAACCGTTCATATATGACTCTCCTACTTCTTCGAACTACAGTTGTTATTCCTACAAACCACCACGACAAAGTTCTTTCTCTGAGTGAATGCAAGCGTTCTCACACTTCATCCAAATCACAGTTTAGCAGACCTACCAACAAACTACAGAGAGTTGTTTTCTCTGTGTCACTGTAATCTTTCCTATATAAGGCTCTCGAACTTCTTCCAAACCACAGTTTAGCATGCCAACCAAATACGACCACAGAGTTGCTTTCTCTGCGTGAATGTAAGCATTCGTATATATGACTCTCCTACTTCCTCCAAAATACAGTTTAGAATGCTTAAAAACCAGCCACCCAAACGTTGCGTTCTCTGAGTGAATGTAAGCGTTCCCATGTTTGACTCTCACAATTGCTGCTAATTAGTGTTTAGAGGCTTGTAAAGCTGTCCCGAGTGTTGCTTTCTCTAGGTGACTGTAAGCTATCCTATATAACACTCTCGAACACCTTCCAAACTGCAGTTTAGCATCCCCACAACACATCACCCCATAGTTTCTTTCTCTGCATGAATGTAAGCGTTTGTATATGACTCTGGTACGTCTTTCAAAATACAATTTAGCAGACCTAAAAATCACCCGCCATGAGTTGCTTTCTCTAAGTGACTGTCAGCTTTCGAACTTCTTCTAATCTATAGTTTAGCATGCCTGCACTACAGCACCCCGTATTTGCTTTCTCTGTGTTAATGTAAGCGTTAGTATTTGTCTCTCGTACCTCTTCCAAAGTAGAGTTTAGTATGCTCAAAAACGGCCACCCCAACGTTGCTTTCTCTGAGTGAATGTAAGCGTTCGTGTATATGATGAGAACACTTCATTGAAAATAGAGTTTAGCAGGCCTACGAACCACCCCCAGAGAGTTGCTTTCTCTAAATGAATGTAAGCTTTCCAGATATGACTCTCGAGCATCCTCCAATCTATCGTTTAGTAGGCATACAAACATCACTCCATAGTTGCTTTCTCTGCATGAATGTAAGCGTTCCTATATATGATTCTCGTCCTTCTTCCAAACTAGAGTTTAGTATGCCTACAAACCACAACCCCATCGTTGATTTCTCCGAGTGAATGTACCCAGTCCCCCATATGATTCTCCCCCTTCTTCCAAAGTAGAGTTTTGCAGGCCTACAAACCATCCCCCGAAAGTTGGTTTCTATAAATGACGGTACGCTTTCCTATATATTTCTCTTTAACTTCTTGCAAAATAGAGATTAGCATGGCTACAAAAAAGCCACCCCATAATTGCTTTCTCTGCATGAATGTAAGCGTTCCCATATATCATTCTCCTACTTCTTCCAAACTAGAGTTCAGTATGCCTACAAACCACCACACCATCGTTGCTTTCTCTGAGTGAATGTAAGCCTTCCCATATATGACTCTCACTCCGAAACCAAAATAGAGTTTAGCACGCCTACATTCCACACCCAGAGATTTGCTTTAAGCGACTCTAAGCTTTCTTATATGTGATTCTCAAACTTCGTCCAAACTAGAGTTTAGCATGCCTAGAAAACACCACCCCAGAGTTGCTTTCTCTGCATGAATGTAAGCGTTTGAATATATGACTCTGGTATTTCTTTCAAAATACAATTCAGCAGACCGAAAAATGAACCGCCGAGAGTTGCTTTCTCTAAGTGACTGTCTGCTTTCGAACTTCTTCCAAACTATATTTTAGCAGGCCTACAAAACACCACCCCATAGTTGCTTTCTCTGCGTCCATATAAGCGTTCATATGTATGGCTCTAGTACTTCTTCCAAACTGGAGTTAGTATACCTACAAACCGGCACCCCAATTTACCTTTCTCTGAGTGAATGAAGCGTATCCATGTATGCCTCTTTCACTTCATCCAAATTAGAGTTTAGCGGCTTACAAACCACCTCCTGTGAGTTGCTTTCTCTAGGTGACTGTAAACTTTCCTATATAAGACTCTCGAACTTCTTCCAAACTACAGTTTAGCATGCCAACAATACAGCCTCCCATCGTTGATTTCTCTGAGTCAACATAAGCGTTCCCATATATGACTCTCACTCTTCTTCCAAAATAGAATTTAGCAGACCTACACACCAGCCCCCGATTGTTCCTTTCTCTATGTGACTCTAATTTTCCCCAGATATGACTCTCGAACTTCCTCCAAACTACAGATTATGATGATTACATACGCCACCCCACAGTTGCTTTCTCTGCGTGAATGTAACCGTTCATATATGACTCTCCTACTTCTTCGAACTACAGTTGTTATTCCTACAAACCACCACGACAAAGTTCTTTCTCTGAGTGAATGCAAGCGTTCTCACACTTCATCCAAATCACAGTTTAGCAGACCTACCAACAAACTACAGAGAGTTGTTTTCTCTGTGTCACTGTAATCTTTCCTATATAAGGCTCTCGAACTTCTTCCAAACCACAGTTTAGCATGCCAACCAAATACGACCACAGAGTTGCTTTCTCTGCGTGAATGTAAGCATTCGTATATATGACTCTCCTACTTCCTCCAAAATACAGTTTAGAATGCTTAAAAACCAGCCACCCAAACGTTGCGTTCTCTGAGTGAATGTAAGCGTTCCCATGTTTGACTCTCACAATTGCTGCTAATTAGTGTTTAGAGGCTTGTAAAGCTGTCCCGAGTGTTGCTTTCTCTAGGTGACTGTAAGCTATCCTATATAACACTCTCGAACACCTTCCAAACTGCAGTTTAGCATCCCCACAACACATCACCCCATAGTTTCTTTCTCTGCATGAATGTAAGCGTTTGTATATGACTCTGGTACGTCTTTCAAAATACAATTTAGCAGACCTAAAAATCACCCGCCAAGAGTTGCTTTCTCTAAGTGACTGTCAGCTTTCGAACTTCTTCTAATCTATAGTTTAGCATGCCTGCACTACAGCACCCCGTATTTGCTTTCTCTGTGTTAATGTAAGCGTTAGTATTTGTCTCTCGTACCTCTTCCAAAGTAGAGTTTAGTATGCTCAAAAACGGCCACCCCAACGTTGCTTTCTCTGAGTGAATGTAAGCGTTCGTGTATATGATGAGAACACTTCATTGAAAATAGAGTTTAGCAGGCCTACGAACCACCCCCAGAGAGTTGCTTTCTCTAAATGAATGTAAGCTTTCCAGATATGACTCTCGAGCATCCTCCAATCTATCGTTTAGTAGGCATACAAACATCACTCCATAGTTGCTTTCTCTGCATGAATGTAAGCGTTCCTATATATGATTCTCGTCCTTCTTCCAAACTAGAGTTTAGTATGCCTACAAACCACAACCCCATCGTTGATTTCTCCGAGTGAATGTACCCAGTCCCCCATATGATTCTCCCCCTTCTTCCAAAGTAGAGTTTTGCAGGCCTACAAACCATCCCCCGAAAGTTGGTTTCTATAAATGACGGTACGCTTTCCTATATATTTCTCTTTAACTTCTTGCAAAATAGAGATTAGCATGGCTACAAAAAAGCCACCCCATAATTGCTTTCTCTGCATGAATGTAAGCGTTCCCATATATCATTCTCCTACTTCTTCCAAACTAGAGTTCAGTATGCCTACAAACCACCACACCATCGTTGCTTTCTCTGAGTGAATGTAAGCCTTCCCATATATGACTCTCACTCCGAAACCAAAATAGAGTTTAGCACGCCTACATTCCACACCCAGAGATTTGCTTTAAGCGACTCTAAGCTTTCTTATATGTGATTCTCAAACTTCGTCCAAACTAGAGTTTAGCATGCCTAGAAAACACCACCCCAGAGTTGCTTTCTCTGCATGAATGTAAGCGTTTGAATATATGACTCTGGTATTTCTTTCAAAATACAATTCAGCAGACCTAAAAATCCACCGCCGAGAGTTGCTTTCTCTAAGTGACTGTCTGCTTTCGAACTTCTTCCAAACTATATTTTAGCAGGCCTACAAAACACCACCCCATAGTTGCTTTCTCTGCGTCCATATAAGCGTTCATATGTATGACTCTAGTACTTCTTCCAAACTGGAGTTAGTATACCTACAAACCGGCACCCCAATTTACCTTTCTCTGAGTGAATGAAGCGTATCCATGTATGCCTCTTTCACTTCATCCAAATTAGAGTTTAGCGGCTTACAAACCACCTCCTGTGAGTTGCTTTCTCTAGGTGACTGTAAACTTTCCTATATAAGACTCTCGAACTTCTTCCAAACTACAGTTTAGCATGCCAACAATACAGCCTCCCATCGTTGATTTCTCTGAGTCAACATAAGCGTTCCCATATATGACTCTCACTCTTCTTCCAAAATAGAATTTAGCAGACCTACACACCAGCCCCCGATTGTTCCTTTCTCTATGTGACTCTAATTTTCCCCAGATATGACTCTCGAACTTCCTCCAAACTACAGATTATGATGATTACATACGCCACCCCACAGTTGCTTTCTCTGCGTGAATGTAACCGTTCATATATGACTCTCCTACTTCTTCGAACTACAGTTGTTATTCCTACAAACCACCACGACAAAGTTCTTTCTCTGAGTGAATGCAAGCGTTCTCACACTTCATCCAAATCACAGTTTAGCAGACCTACCAACAAACTACAGAGAGTTGTTTTCTCTGTGTCACTGTAATCTTTCCTATATAAGGCTCTCGAACTTCTTCCAAACCACAGTTTAGCATGCCAACCAAATACGACCACAGAGTTGCTTTCTCTGCGTGAATGTAAGCATTCGTATATATGACTCTCCTACTTCCTCCAAAATACAGTTTAGAATGCTTAAAAACCAGCCACCCAAACGTTGCGTTCTCTGAGTGAATGTAAGCGTTCCCATGTTTGACTCTCACAATTGCTGCTAATTAGTGTTTAGAGGCTTGTAAAGCTGTCCCGAGTGTTGCTTTCTCTAGGTGACTGTAAGCTATCCTATATAACACTCTCGAACACCTTCCAAACTGCAGTTTAGCATCCCCACAACACATCACCCCATAGTTTCTTTCTCTGCATGAATGTAAGCGTTTGTATATGACTCTGGTACGTCTTTCAAAATACAATTTAGCAGACCTAAAAATCACCCGCCAAGAGTTGCTTTCTCTAAGTGACTGTCAGCTTTCGAACTTCTTCTAATCTATAGTTTAGCATGCCTGCACTACAGCACCCCGTATTTGCTTTCTCTGTGTTAATGTAAGCGTTAGTATTTGTCTCTCGTACCTCTTCCAAAGTAGAGTTTAGTATGCTCAAAAACGGCCACCCCAACGTTGCTTTCTCTGAGTGAATGTAAGCGTTCCTGTATATGATGCGAACACTTCATTGAAAATAGAGTTTAGCAGGCCTACGAACCACCCCCAGAGAGTTGCTTTCTCTAAATGAATGTAAGCTTTCCAGATATGACTCTCGAGCATCCTCCAATCTATCGTTTAGTAGGCATACAAACATCACTCCATAGTTGCTTTCTCTGCATGAATGTAAGCGTTCCTATATATGATTCTCGTCCTTCTTCCAAACTAGAGTTTAGTATGCCTACAAACCACAACCCCATCGTTGATTTCTCCGAGTGAATGTACCCAGTCCCCCATATGATTCTCCCCCTTCTTCCAAAGTAGAGTTTTGCAGGCCTACAAACCATCCCCCGAAAGTTGGTTTCTATAAATGACGGTACGCTTTCCTATATATTTCTCTTTAACTTCTTGCAAAATAGAGATTAGCATGGCTACAAAAAAGCCACCCCATAATTGCTTTCTCTGCATGAATGTAAGCGTTCCCATATATCATTCTCCTACTTCTTCCAAACTAGAGTTCAGTATGCCTACAAACCACCACACCATCGTTGCTTTCTCTGAGTGAATGTAAGCCTTCCCATATATGACTCTCACTCCGAAACCAAAATAGAGTTTAGCACGCCTACATTCCACACCCAGAGATTTGCTTTAAGCGACTAAGCTTTCTTATATGTGATTCTCAAACTTCGTCCAAACTAGAGTTTAGCATGCCTAGAAAACACCACCCCAGTGTTGCTTTCTCTGCATGAATGTAAGCGTTTGAATATATGACTCTGGTACTTCTTTCATAATACAATTTAGCACACCGAAAAATCAACCGCCGAGAGTGTCTTTCTCTAAGTGACTGTCTGTTTTCGAACTTCTTCCAAATTATATTTTAGCATGCCTACAAAACACCACCCCATAGTTGCTTTCTCTGCATCAATATAAGCGTTCATATATATGCCTCTCTCACTTCATCTAAATTAGAGTTTAGCAGGCCTACAAACAACACCCCGTGAGTTGCTTTCTCTAGGTGAGTGTAAACTTTCCTATATAAGAATCTCCAACTTCTTTCAAACTACACCATGCCAACAAAACACCACGCAGTGGTTGCTTTCTATGAGTGAACATAAGCATTCCCATATATGACTCACACTCTGTTTCCAAAATAGAATTTAGCAGATCTACAAACCAACCCAGGATGGTTCCTTTCCCTAAGTGACTGTAATTTTCCCCAGATATGACTCTCGCACTTCCTCCAAACTACAGATTAACATGCATACATCGTCACCCCACAGTTGTGTTCTCTGCGTGAATGTAACGGTTCATATATATGACTCTCCTACTTCTTCCCAACTACAGTTATTATGCCTTCAAACCATCACCATGTTTCTTTCTCTGAGTGAATGAATGCAAGTGTTCTCACATTTCATCCAAGTTAGAGTTTAGCAGGCCTATCAATAAACTTCCGAGAGTTGTTTTCTCTGTGTCACTGTAATCTTTCCTATATAAGACTCTCGAACTTCTTCCAAACCACAGTTTAGCATGCCAACAAAATACGACCCCAGAGTTGCTTTCTCTGCCTGAATGTAAGCGTTCATAGACATGACTCTCGTACTTCCTCCAAAATACAGTTTAGAATGCCTACAAACCACCACCCAAACGTTGCGTTCTCTGAATGAATGAAAGCATTCCCATGTTTGACTCTCACAATTGATGCAAAGTAGAGTTTAGCAGGCCAAGAAAGGCTCTCCCGAGAGTTACTTTCTCTAGGTGACTGTAAGCTTTCCTAAATAAGACTCTCCAACTTCTTCCAAACTACAGGTTAACATGCCCACAAAACATCACCCCATGGTTTTTTCTTTGCATGAATGTAAGCATTAGTATATATGACTCTGGTACTTCTTTCAAAATACAATTTAGCAGACCTAAAAATCACCCACCAAGAGTTGCTTTCTCTAAGTGACTGTTCAGGTTTAGAACTTCTTCCAAACTATAGCATGCTTACAAAACACCACCCCGTAGTTGCTTTCTCTGTGTGAATGTAAGCCTTCCCAAATATCATTCTCGTACTTCTTCCAAACTATTTAGTATGCCTACAAAAACCACCCCAGTCTTGTTTCTCTGAGGGAATGTAAGCGGTCCCATGTTTGACTCTCACACTTCATCCAAATTAGAGTTTAGCATGTGTACAAAAAAAATCTCCCGAGAGTTGCTTTCCCTAGGTGACGGTAATCTTTCCTGTATAAGGTTCTCCAACTTCTTCCAAACTGCAGTTTAGCATGCCTACAAAACCTGATGCCATAAGTGCTTTCTCTGTGTGAATGTAAGTGTTCCTATATAGGACTCTCGTACTTCTTCCAAACTACAGTTTAGTATGCCCTACAAACCACCACCCAAACGTTGTTTTCTCTGAGTGAATGTAAGCGTTCCCATATATGACTCTCACACTTCAACCAAAATAACTATTTCAACCAAAATAACTCTACATTCCACACCCAGAGAGTTGCTTTCTCTACGTGACTGTAAACTTTCCTATATATGACTCTCAAACTTCGTCCAAACTAGAGTTTTGCACCCTACAAAACACCACCCCATAGTTGCATTCGTTGCCGGAATGTAAGCGGTTCTACATGTGATTCTCTTGCTTTTTCCAAATTACAGGTTAGTATGCCTAGGAACCACAACCACAACGTTGCTTTCACTGAGTTCCCATATATTATTCTAACACTTCATTGAAAATAGAGTTTAGCAGGCCTACGAAACACCCCCGAGAGTTGCTTTCTCTAAGTGACTGTAAGCTTCCCAGATATGGCTCTCGAACTTCCTCCAAACTATATTTTAGTAGGCATACAAACATCACTCCATAGTTGCTTTCTCTGCGTGAAGGTAAGCTTTCCTATATACGATTCTCGTACTTCTTCCAAACTAGAGTTGACTATGCCTACAAATCACAATCCCATCGTTGATTTCTCTGAGTGAATGCACGCGGTCCCCAATATGACTCTCCCCCTTCTTCCAAACTGGAGTTTTGCAGGTGTACAAAACATCCCCCGAGAGTTGGTTTCTATGACTGTACCCTTTCCTATATATTACTCCTTAACTTCTTCCAAACTAGAGATTAGCATGGCTACAAAAACGCCACCCCATAATTGCTTTCTCTACGTGAATGTAAGCGTTCCCATATATCATTCTCCTACTTCTTCCAAACTAGAGTTTAGTATGCCTACAAACCACCACGCCGTCGTTGCTTTCTCTGAGGGAATGTAAGCCTTCCCATATATGACTCTCACTCTTAAACCAAAATAGAGTTTAGCACGCCTACATTCCACACCCAGAGATTTGCTTTCTCTAAGTGACTCTAAGCTTTCTTATATGTGATTCTCAAACTTCATCCAAACTAGAGTTTAGCATGCCTATAAAACACCACCCCATAGTTACTTTCAGTGCGTCAAAATGTATATGCTCCTATATGTGATTCTCGTGCTTCTTCTAAACTGCAGTTTAGTAAGCCTACAAACAACCCCATCGTTGCTTTCTCTGAGGGAATGTAAGCGTTCTCATATATGATTCTCACACTTCAACCAAAACAAGGTTTTGCAGGCCTACAAACCACCCGCCAAGACTTGCTTTTTCAAAGTGGCTGTTACCTTTCCTATATAGGACTCTGGAACTTCTCCCAAGCTAGACTTTAATATGTCTACCTGACACTACTCCGTAGTTGCTCTCGCTGTGTGAATGTAAGCGTTCCTATATATGAGTCTTGTACTTCTTCCTAACTAGCATCTGGCATGCCAAAATAACACTCCCCCATAGTTGCTTTCTTTGAGTCAATGTAAACATTCCTATATATGTCTCTCGCACTTCTTCCAAACTAGAGTTGAATAAGTCTACAAACAAATCCCCGACAGCTGTTTTCTCTGAATGAATTTAAGCATTCCTATATATGACTATGGCACTTCCTCCAAACTAGAGTTTAGAAAGCCTACACTCCACCCCTGTTCGTTGCTTTCTCTAAGTTACTGTAAGCTTTCTTATACATGGCTCTCGAAATTTTCCAAACTAGAGTTAGCATGCCTACTATACACCTACACATAATTGCTTTGTCTGAGTGAATATAAGCCTTCCTATATATGACTGTCGCACTTTTTCCAAATTAGAGTGTAGCCAGCCTGGAAAGCACCCCTTATAGTTGCTTTCATTGAGTGAATGTTAACATTCCTATGTATGACTCTCGCAACTTTTCCAATCTAAGATTTTAGCAATGCTACAAATCCCCCGCCGAGAGTTCCTATACATAACTGTCCTCTTTTTCCAAGCTAGAGTTTAGGAAGCCTAGAAACCGTCCCCTCGTAGACGCTTTATGTGAACGTAAGCGTTCTATATATGACTCTCGCCTTCCTCCAAACTAGAGCTTAGCAAGCCTACAAACCAACTCCCTATAATTGCTTTCTCTGAATGAATGATATCGTTCCTATATAAGACTCTCGAACTTCTTCCAAACCAGAGTTTAACAAGCCAAAAAAGCACCCCCCATAGATGCTTCCTCTAACTCAAAGCTAATATTCCTATATATGATTCAGCTTCTTCATCCAAACTAGAGTAAGGCAAGCCTACAAATCACACATCAATAGTTGCTTTCTATAAGTAAATGTAAGCATCCCTATATATGACTATAGCAATTCTTCCAAACTGGAGTTTAGCAAGCCTACAGACCCCAGGACTCCACTCCATAGTACCCTGGCCATTGGCGCCTGCCTGTCATGCAGGACATAGGGGCGGACGCTCATCTCAGACACGGCATTGGTGGATTCTAGGCTTTTTTAAGTTTTTGAATTGAAAAAGTCTGAGAATTGGAATTCGGTTTAGGGTAAGGTTACGTGTTAGGGACTAGGATTAGATTTAGGGGTTAGAGTTTTAGCTTAGAATTAGGGTTAAGATTACTGTTAGGGTTAGAGATTAGGATTATGTTTAGTGGTTGGGTTTAGGTTTAGGGTGAGAGGCAAGAGTAAGGGTCAGGGATTAGGGTTACTGTTAGGAGTTAGATTCAGGGCTTACGAAGGGTTTGGTTTAGTGATAGGGTTAGGCTTACGTTTAACGGTGTGTGTTAGGGCACGGGCCCTGTCTAACGTACGGGGCACTATGGGTGTGGAGCAAGGCTGTGTCCACACTTCATCGTACCCTGGGTGTTGGGCTTGAACTGTCACGCAGGACAAAGGCAGAGGCTCATCTCACGCATGGTTAGGATTAAGGTTTAAGGTTAGGGTCAGGGTTGAGGGTTAGGGTTAACAGAGTTAGGGTAAGGGGGTTAGGGATAGGGTTAGTGTTAAGGGTTACGGGTAGGTTTAGGGTTCAGGGTTAGAGTTAGCATTAGGGCTTAAGGTTAGGATTAGGCAGTAGGTCAGATTTAGGGTTAGATCTAGGCGTTAGGGTAAGGGTTAGCGTTAGGGATAAGAGATAGGGTTAGGTTTAATGCTTAGAGTAGGGTTAGGGTTTGGGGTTAAAGTAAGTGTTAGGGGTTAGGTTTAAGAATCAAAGGTTAGGGTTATTTTTAGCTGTAGTGTTAGGGTTAGGGATAAGGGATCCCATTAGCATTAAGGGTCTTCCTTACTGTAGGGTTAAGGGTTAGGCTTAGAGTAAAAGGTGAAGGTTCGGGTCAGTGTTAAGATTTAGGGTGAGGGTTAACGGTTAGGGTAAAGGTTAAGCGTTAGGGTTAGGGATTAGTGATTAGGGTTTTTGGTTAGTGTTAGGGTTAGCGGTTAGGAGTTAGTGTTTTATGAAGGGGTATGGTTAGAATTAGGATTGGGGTTAGAGTTAGGGTGAGGTATAGGGGTTAGGTTTAGGGGTTAGTTTTAGGGTAAAAGGATAGGATTAGGGTTACGGGTTGGGCTTAGGTTTAGGGTTAAAGTTTACTGCTAGGGTTAGGGATAGGGTTCAGGGTTAGCTTTAGGGGTTCTGGTTAGGGTTAGGTGTTAGGTTAGTGTCAGGGTTAGGTCTAGTCGTGAGGGTAAGGTTTAGGGTTAGCTTTAAGAGCTAGGGTTAGGTTTAATGGTTAGGATTAGGATTAGGGTTAAGGGTTAGGGTAAGGCTTAGGGGTTAGGGTGAAGGGTTAGGGTCAAGCGTTAGGGTTTTTGTTAGGCATAGCGTTGGGGTTAGAAGTAAGGGTTACTGTCAGTGTTAGGGTTGTAGGTAGGGTTACGGTTAGGGTTAGCGGTTTAGAATTAGGGTTAGGGATTAGGTGTCACAGTGATGACTAGGAGATAGGGTTAGAATTATGGGATAGGGGTTGTTCTCAGGAAATGGGTTATGCATTAACGTTAGGATAAGAGGTTAAAGTTAGGCGCACGGTGAGGTTTACGTGTTAAGGGGAGAAATAGGAACAGGGTTGGGTGTTATGTTCAGGGTTAGGGTTATCTGTTAAAGGTATTGTTTATGCTTAGCGCACGGGCCCTGTCTGCATTAGGCGGGCGGAGGGAGTTTAGGGGGCTGGGATTGTACCCGAGAACCCACTCTATCATACTCTGGGTATGGGCCCGTGGGTTACATGCAGGACACAGTGGTAGAGCCTCCTTTCCCGCATGGCATGGGAGGATTGCAGGCTTTCTAAACTCTAAGAAAGCAAGAAGTCTGAGAATTAGATTTAGGGTTAGGATTACGGTTAGGGTTAAGGATGAAGTTTAGTGTTAGGGTGAGGGCTTAGGGTTAGGGATTAGGGTTAGGGTTAAAGGTTACTCTTAGGTTTAACGGTTACACTTTGGTTTAGGGTTGAGGTTTACGGTTAGGGTTAAGATGAGGGGTTAGGGTTTGGTACAGGGTTAGGGTTAAGTGTTAGGTTTAGGGTTGAAGATTAGGATTAGGGTTAGGATTAAAGGTTAGCGTGAGAGTTAACGCTTAGGGTTAAGGTTAAGAGTTAGGGTTTAGGGTTAGGGTTAGGGTTAGTTTTAGGGTTAGAGTTATGTGCTGTGGTTTGTGTTAGAGGTTAGGGTTAGGTTTACTGGTCACGGTTAGGGTTACGTTTAGGGGGTAGCATTAGGGTTAGGGTTCGGGTTAAGGGATAGGATTAGGGATAAGTGTTGGGCTTAGGGTTAGGGTTTAGTGTTAGGGTTAGCGTTAAGGATTAGGGTTAGGGTCAGGGTTAAATGCTTGGGTGCGGGTAATGGTTAGGGTCAGGGTTAAGGTTCACGGATAGGGTTAGTGTTAAGGGTTACGGGTAGATTTAGGGTTCAGGGTTAGAGTTAGCATTAGGACTTAAGGTTAGGATTAGGCGGTAGGTTAGATTTAAGGTTAGATCTAGGCGTTAGGGTATGGGCTAGCGTTAGGGTTAAAAGACAGGGTTAGGTTTAATGCTTAGGATTAGGGTTAGGGTTTGGGGTTAAAGTAAGTCTTAGGGGTTAGGTTTAAGGATCCAAGGTTAGGGTTATTTTTAGCTGTAGTGTTAGGGTTAGGGATAAGTGATCCCATTAGCATTAAGGGTCTTCCTTACTGTAGGGTTAAGGGTTAGGCTTAGAGTTAAAGGTTAAGGTTAGGGTCAGTGTTAAGATTTAGGGTGAGGGTTAACGGTTAGGGTAAAGGTTAAGCGTTAGGATTAGGGATTAGTGATTAGGGTTTTTGGTTAGTGTTAGGGTTAGCGGTTAGGAGTTATTGTTTTATGAAGGGGTATGGTTAGAATTAGGATTGGGGTTAGAGTTAGGGTGAGGTGTAGGGGTTAGGTTTAGGGGTTAGTTTTAGAGCAAAAGGATAGGATTAGGGTTACGGGTTGGGCTTAGGTTTAGGGTTAAAGTTTACTGCTAGGGTTAAGGATAGGGTTCAGGGTTACCTTTAGGGGTTCTGGTTAGGGTGAGGTGTTAGGTTAGTGTCAGGGTTAGGTCTAGTCGTGAGGGTAAGGTTTAGGGTTAGCTTTAAGAGCTAGGGTTAGGTTTAATGGTTAGGATTAGGATTAGGGTTAAGGGTTAGGGTAAGGCTTAGGGGTTAGGGTGAAGGGTTAGGGTCAAGGGTTAGGGTTTTTGTTAGGCATAGCGCTGGGCTTAGAAGTAAGGGTTACTGTTAGTGTAAGGGTTGTAGGTAGGGTTACGGTTAGGGTTAGCGGTTTGGAATTAGGGTTAGGGATTAGGTGTCACAGTGATCAATAGGAGATAGGGTTAGAAATATGGGATAGGGGTTGTTCTCAGGAAATGGGTTATGCATTAACGTTAGGATAAGAGGTTAAAGTTAGGCGCACGGTGAGGTTTACGTGTTAAAGAGAGAAATAGGAACAGGGTTGGGTGTTATGTTCAGGGTTAGGGTTATCTGTTAAAGGTATTGTTTATGCTTAGCGCACGGGCCCTGTCTGCATTAGGCGGGCGGGGGGAGTTTAGGGGGCTGGGATTGTACCCGGGAACCCACTCTATCATACTCTGGGTATGGGCCCGTGGGTTTCATGCAGGACACAGTGGTAGAGCCTCCTTTCACGCATGGCATGCGAGGATTGCAGGCTTTCTAAACTCTAAGAAAGCAAGAAGTCTGAGAATTAGATTTAGTGTTAGGATTATGGTAAGGGTTAAGGATGAAGTTTAGTGTTAGGGTGAGGGCTTCGGGTTAGGGATTAGGCTTAGGGTTAAAGGTTACTCTTAGGTTTAACGGTTACACTTTGGTTTAGGGTTGAGGTTTACGGTTAGGGTTAAGCTGAGGGGTTAGGGTTTGGTACAGGGTTAGGGTTAAGTGTTAGGTTTAGGGTTGAAGATTAGGATTAGGGTTAGGATTAAAGGTTAGCGTGAGAGTTAACGCTTAGGGTTAAGGTTAAGAGTTAGGGTTTAGGGTTAGGGTTAGGGTTAGTTTTAGGGTTAGAGTTATGTGCTATGGTTTGTGTTAGAGGTTAGGGTTAGGTTTACTGGTCACGGTTAGGGTTACGTTTAGGGGGTAGCATTAGGGTTAGGGTTAGGGTTAACGGATAGGATTAGGGATAACTGTTGGGCTTAGGGTTAGGGTTTAGTGTTAGGCTTAGCAGTAAGGATTAGGGTTAGGGTCAGGGTTAAATGCTTGGGTGCAGGTAATGGTTAGGGTCAGGGTTAAGGTTCACGGATAGGGTTAGTGTTAAGGGTTACGGGTAGGTTTAGGGTTCAGGGTTAGAGTTAGCATTAGGGCTTAAGGTTAGGATTAGGCGGTAGGTTCGATTTAGGGTTAGATCTAGGCGTTAGAGTAAGGGCTAGCGTTAGGGTTAAGAGATAGGGTTAGGTTTAATGCTTAGGATTAGGGTTAGGGTTTGGGGTTAAAGTAAGTCTTAGGGGTTAGGTTGAAGGATCCAAGGTTAGGGTTATTTTTAGCTGTAGTGTTAGGGTTAGGGATAAGGGATCCCATTAGCATTAAGTGTCTTCCTTACTGTAGGGTTAAGGGTTAGGCTTAGAGTTAAAGGTTAAGGTTAGGGTCAGTGTTAAGATTTAGTGTGAGGGTTAACGGTTAGGGTAAAGGTTAAGCGTTAGGGTTAGGGATTAGTGATTAGGGTTTTTGGTTAGTGTTAGGGTTAGCGGTTAGGAGTTAGTGTTTTATGAAGGGGTATGGTTAGAATTAGGATTGGGGTTAGAGTTAGGGTGAGGTATAGGGGTTAGGTTTAGGGTTTAGTTTTAGAGCAAAAGGATAGGATTAGGGTTACGGGTTGGGCTTAGGTTTAGGGTTAAAGTTTACTGCTAGGGTTAGGGATAGGGTTCAGGGTTAGCTTTAGGGGTTCTGGTTAGGGTTAGGTGTTAGGTTAGTGTCAGGGTTAGGTCTAGTCATGAGGGTAAGGTTTAGGGTTAGCTTTAAGAGCTAGGGTTAGGTTTAATGGTTAGGATTAGGATTAGGGTTAAGGGTTAGGGTAAGGCTTAGGGGTTAGGGTGAAGGGTTAGGGTCAAGGGTTAGGGTTTTTGTTAGGCATAGCGTTGGGGTTAGAAGTAAGGGTTACTGTCAGTGTTAGGGTTGTAGGTAGGGTTACGGTTAGGGTTAGCGGTTTGGAATTAGGGTTAGGGATTAGGTGTCACAGTGATGACTAGGAGATAGGGTTAGAATTATGGGATAGGGGTTGTTCTCAGGAAATGGGTTATGCATTAACGTTAGGATAAGAGGTTAAAGTTAGGCGCACGGTGAGGTTT
Organism: Eulemur rufifrons; assembly: GCF_041146395.1. Taxonomy (NCBI): domain Eukaryota; kingdom Metazoa; phylum Chordata; class Mammalia; order Primates; family Lemuridae; genus Eulemur; species Eulemur rufifrons. Next base: position 1,358,384 of record NW_027182826.1, on the reverse strand, counting down.
ACGTGTTAAGGGGAGAAATAGGGACAGGGTTGGGTGTTATGTTCAGGGTTAGGGTTATCTGTTAAAGGTATTGTTTATGCTTAGCGCACGGACCCTGTCTGCAGTAGGCGGGCGGGGGGAGTTTAGGGGGCTGGGATTGTACCCTGGAACCCACTCTATCATACTCTGGGTATGGGCCCGTGGGTTTCATGCAGGACACAGTGGTAGAGCCTCCTTTCACGCATGGCATGGGAGGATTGTAGGCTTTCTAAACTCTAAGAAAGCAAGAAGTCTGAGAATTAGATTTAGGGTTAGGATTCTGGTTAGGGTTAAGGATGAAGATTAGTGTTAGGGTGAGGGCTTAGGGTTAGGGATTAGGGTTAGGGTTAAAGGTTACTCTTAGGTTTAACGGTTACACTTTGGTTTAGGGTTGAGGTTTACGGTTAGGATTAAGATTAGGGGTTAGCATTATATTAAGTGAAGTATCCCAAGAATGGAAAAACAAGCATCATCTGTACTCACCAGAAAATTGGTTTCCTCGAACATCACCTAAATACAAATCTGGAAACGACACCAATTGGACATCAGACTGAGGTGGGGGGTGGGGGAGGGGATAGGGGTATGCCTACACAATGAGTGCATTGCGCACCGTTTGGGGAGTGGTAACACTTCAAGGTGCTGACTCGGGAAAGGGGGGGTGGGGAAAAAAATATGAAACTATTGTTTTTAACTTGCACTGTTCACTTAATAATTTATCATGAACATTTCCCATATTATTTCATATCATTGTACAAGAAATAACGTATACATTATGAGGACATACTGTATCTAACAAGATATACTGTTAGACTCTTTGATTCTGTAAAATTAAATAAAAAAAAAATAAAGTGCAACTATTAAAAAAAAAAAGATTAGGGGTTAGGGTTTGGTACAGGGTTAGGTTTAAGTGTTAGGTTTAGGGTTGAAGATTAGGATTAGGGTTAGGATTAAAGGTTAGCGTGAGAGCTAATGCTTAGGGTTAAGGTTAAGAGTCAGGGTTTAGGGTTAGGGTTAGGGTTACGGTTAGTTTTAGGGTTAGAGTTATGTGCTATGGTTTGTGTTAGAGGTTAGGCTTAGGTTTACTGGTCACGGTTAGGGTTACGTTTAGGGGGTAGCATTAGGGTTAGGGTTAGGGTTAGGGTTAAGGGATAGGATTAGGGATAAGTGTTGGGATTAGGGTTAGGGTTTAGTGTTAGGGTTAGCATTAAGAATTAGGGTTAGGGTCAGGGTTAAATGCTTGGGTGCGGGTAATGGTTAGGGTCAGGGTTAAGGTTCACGGATAGGGTTAGTGTTAAGGGTTACGGGTAGGTTTAGGGTTCAGGGTTAGAGTTAGCATTAGGGCTTAAGGTTAGGATTAGGCGGTAGGTTAGATTTAGGGTTAGATCTAGGCGTTAGGGTAAGGGCTAGCGTTAGGGTTAAGAGATAGGTTTAGGTTAAATGCTTAGGATTAGGGTTAGGGTTTGGGGTTAAAGTAAGTGTTAGGGGTTAGGTTTAAGGATCCAAGGTTAGGGTTATTTTTAGCTGTAGTGTTAGGGTTAGGGATAAGGGATCCCATTAGCATTAAGGGTCTTCCTTACTGTAGGGTTAAGGGTTAGGCTTAGAGTTAAAGGTTAAGGTTAGGGTCAGTGTTAAGATTTAGCGTGAGGGTTAACGGTTAGGGTAAAGGTTAAGCGTTAGGGTTAGGGATTAGTGATTAGGGTTTTTGGTTAGAGTTAGGGTTAGCGGTTAGGAGTTAGTGTTTTATGAAGGGGTATGGTTAGAATTAGGATTGGGGTTAGAGTTAGGGTGAGGTATAGGGGTTAGGTTTAGGGGTTAGTTTTAGGGTAAAAGGATAGGATTAGGGTTACGGGTTGGGCTTAGGTTTAGGGTTAAAGTTTACTGCTGGGGTTAGGGATAGGGTTCAGGGTTAGCTTTAGGGGTTCTGGTTAGGGTTAGGTGTTAGGTTAGTGTCAGGGTTAGGTCTAGTCGTGAGGGTAAGGTTTAGGGTTAGCTTTAAGAGCTAGGGTTAGGTTTAATGGTTAGGATTAGGATTAGGGTTAAGGGTTAGGGTAAGGCTTAGGGGTTAGGGTGAAGGGTTAGGGTCAAGGGTTAGGGTTTTTGTTAGGCATAGCATTGGGGTTAGAAGTAAGGGTTACTGTCAGTGTTAGGGTTGTAGGTAGGGTTACGGTTAGGGTTAGCGGTTTAGAATTAGGGTTAGGGATTAGGTGTCACAGTGATGACTAGGAGATAGGGTTAGAATTATGGGATAGGGGTTGTTCTCAGGAAATGGGTTATGCATTAACGTTAGGATAAGAGGTTAAAGTTAGGCGCACGGTGAGGTTTACGTGTTAAGGGGAAATAGGAACAGGGTTGGGTGTTATGTTCAGGGTTAGGGTTATCTGTTAAAGGTATTGTTTATGCTTAGCGCACGGGCCCTGTCTGCATTAGGCGGGCGGGGGGAGTTTAGGGGGCTGGGATTGTACCCGGGAACCCACTCTATCATACTCTGGGTATGGGCCCGTGGGTTTCATGCAGGACACAGTGGTAGAGCCTCCTTTCACGCATGGCATGGGAGGATTGCAGGCTTTCTAAACTCTAAGAAAGCAAGAAGTCTGAGAATTAGATTTAGGGTTAGGATTATGGTTAGGGTTAAGGATGAAGTTTAGTGTTAGGGTGAGGGCTTAGGGTTAGGGAATAGGGTTAGGGTTAAAGGTTACTCTTAGGTTTAACGGTTACACTTTGGTTTAGGGTTGAGGTTTACGGTTCGGGTTAAGATGAGGGGTTAGGGTTTGGTACAGGGTTAGGGTTAAGTGTTAGGTTTAGGGATGAAGATTAGGATTAGGGTTAGGATTAAAGGTTAGCGTGAGAGTTAACGCTTAGTGTTAATGTTAAGAGTTAGGGTTTAGGGTTAGGGTTAGGGTTAGGGTTAGTTTTAGGGTTAGAGCTATGTGCTATGGTTTGTGTTAGAAGTTACGTTTAGGTTTACTGGTCACGGTTAGGGTTACGTTTAGGGGGTAGCATTAGGGTTAGGGTTAGGGTTAAGGGATAGGATTAGGGATAAGTGTTGGGCTTAGGGTTAGGGTTTAGTGTTAGGTTTAGCATTAAGGATTAGGGTTAGGGTCAGGGTTAAATGCTTGGGTGCGGGTAATGGTTAGGGTCAGGGTTAAGGTTCACGGATAGGGTTAGTGTTAAGGGTTACGGGTAGGTTTAGGGTTCAGGGTTAGTGTTAGCATTAGGGCTTAAGGTTAGGATTAGGCGGTAGGTTAGATTTAGGGTTAGATTTAGGCGTTAGGGTAAGGGCTAGCGTTAGGGTTAAGAGATAGGGTTAGGTTTAATGCTTAGAATTAGGGTTAGGGTTTGGGGTTAAAGTAAGTGTTAGGGGTTAGGTTTAAGGATCCAAGGTTAGGGTTATTTTTAGCTGTAGTGTTAGGGTTAGGGATAAGGGATCCCATTAGCATTAAGGGTCTTCCTTACTGTAGGGTTAAGGGTTAGGGTCAGAGTTAAAGGTGAAGGTTAGGGTCAGTGTTAAGATTTAGGGTGAGGGTTAACGGTTAGGGTAAAGGTTAAGCGTTAGGGTTAGGGATTAGTGATTAGGGTTTTTGGTTAGTGTTAGGATTAGCGGTTAGGAGTTAGTGTTTTATGAAGGGGTATGGTTAGAATTAGAATTGGGGTTAGAGTTAGGGTGAGGTATAGGGGTTAGGTTTAGGGGTTAGTTTTAGGGTAAAAGGATAGGATTGGGTTACGGGTTGGGCTTAGGTTTAGGGTTAAAGTTTACTGCTAGGGTTAGGGATAGGGTTCAGGGTTAGCTTTAGGGGTTCTGGTTAGGGTTAGGTGTTAGGTTAGTGTCAGGGTTAGGTCTAGTCGTGAGGGTAAGGTTTAGGGTTAGCTTTAAGAGCTAGGGTTAGGTTTAATGGTTAGGATTAGGATTAGGGTTAAGGGTTAGGGTAAGGCTTAGGGGTTAGGGTGAAGGGTTGGGTTTTTTGAAGGCATAGCGGTGGGGTTAGAAGTAAGGGTTACTGTCAGTGTTAGGGTTGTAGGTAGGGTTACGGTTAGGGTTAGCGGTTTAGAATTAGGGTTAGGGATTAGGTGTCACAGTGATGACTAGGAGATAGGGTTAGAATTATGGGATAGGGGTTGTTCTCAGGAAATGGGTTATGCATTAACGTTAGGATAAGAGGTTAAAGTTAGGCGCACGGTGAGGTTTACGTGTTAAGGGGAGAAATAGGAACAGGGTTGGGTGTTATGTTCAGGGTTAGGGTTATCTGTTAAAGGTATTGTTTATGCTTAGCGCACGGGCCCTGTCTGCATTAGGCGGGCGGGGGGAGTTTAGGGGGCTGGGTTTGTACCCGGGAAACCACTCTATCATACTCTGGGTATGGGCCCGTGGGTTTCATGCAGGACACAGTGGTAGAGCCTCCTTTCACGCATGGCATGGGAGGATTGCAGGTTTTCTAAACTCTAAGAAAGCAAGAAGTCTGAGAATGAGATTTATGGTTAGGATTACGGTTAGGGTTAAGGATGAAGTTTAGTGTTAGGGTGAGGGCTTAGGGTTAGGGAATAGGGTTAGGGTTAAAGGTTACTCTTAGGTTTAACGGTTACACTTTGGTTTAGGGTTGAGGTTTACGGTTAGGGTTAAGATGAGGGGTTAGGGTTTGGTACAGGGTTAGGGTTAAGTGTTAGGTTTAGGGTTGAAGATTAGGATTAGGGTTAGGATTAAAGGTTAGCGTGAGAGTTAACGCTTAGGGTTTAGGTTAAGAGTCAGAGTTTAGTGTTAGGGTTAGGGGTAGTTTTAGGGTTAGAGTTATGTGCTATGGTTTGTGTTAGAGGTTAGGGTTAGGTTTACTGGTCACGGTTAGGGTTACGTTTAGGGGGTGGCATTAGGGTTAGGGTTAGGTTTAAGGGATAGGATTAGGGATAAGTGTTGGGCTTAGGGTTAGGGTTTAGTGTTAAGGTTAGCATTAAGGATTAGGATTAGGGTCAGGGTTAAATGCTTGGGTGCGGGTAATGGTTCGGGTCAGGGTTTAGGTTCACGGATAGGGTTAGTGTTAAGGGTTACGGGTAGGTTTAGGTTTCAGGGTTAGTGTTAGCATTAGGGCTTAAGGTTAGGATTAGGCGGTAGGTTAGATTTAGGGTTAGATGTAGGCGTTAGGGTAAGGGCTAGCGTTAGGGTTAAGAGATAGGGTTAGTTTTAAAGCTTAGGATTAGGGTTAGGGTTTGGGGTTAAAGTAAGTGTTAGGGGTTAGGTTTAAGGATCCAAGGTTAGGGTTATTTTTAGCTGTAGTGTTAGGGTTAGGGATAAGGGATCCCATTAGCATTAAGGGTCTTCCTTACTGTAGGGTTAAGGGTTAGGCTTAGAGTTAAAGGTTAAGGTTAGGGTCAGGGTTAAGATTTAGGGTGAGGGTTAATGGTTAGGGTAAAGGTTAAGCGTTAGGGTTAGGGATTAGTGATTAGGGTTTTTGGTTAGTGTTAGTGTTAGCGGTTAGGAGTTAGTGTTTTATGAAGGGGTATGGTTAGAATTAGGATTGGGGTTAGAGTTAGGGTGAGGTATAGGGGTTAGGTTTAGGGGTTAGTTTTAGGGTAAAAGGATAGGATTAGGGTTACGGGTTGGGCTTAGGTTTAGGGTTAAAGTTTACTGCTAGGGTTAGGGATAGGGTTCAGGGTTAGCTTTAGGGGTTCTGGTTAGGGTTAGGTGTTAGGTTAGTGTCAGGGTTAGGTCTAGCCGTGAGGGTAAGGTTTAGGGTTAGCTTTAAGAGCTAGGGTTAGGTTTAATGGTTAGGATTAGGATTAGGGTTAAGGTTTAGGGTAAGGCTTAGGGGTTAGGGTGAAGGGTTAGGGTCAAGGGTTAGGGTTTTTGTTAGGCATAGCGTTGGGCTTAGAAGTAAGGGTTACTGTCAGTGTTAGGGTTGTAGGTAGGGTTACGGTTAGGGTTAGCGGTTTAGAATTAGGGTTAGGGATTAGGTGTCACAGTGATGACTAGGAGATAGGGTTAGAATTATGGGATAGGGGTTGTTCTCAGGAAATGGGTTATGCATTAACGTTAGGATAAGAGGTTAAAGTTAGGCGCACGGTGAGGTTTACGTGTTAAGGGGAGAAATAGGAACAGGGTTGGGTGTTATGTTCAGGGTTAGGGTTATCTGTTAAAGGTATTGTTTACGCTTAGCGCACGGGCCCTGTCTGCATTAGGCGGGCGGGGGAAGTTTAGAGGGCTGGGATTGTACCTGGGAACCCACTCTATCATACTCTGGGTATGCGCCCGTGGGTTGCATGCAGGACACAGTGGTAGAGCCTCCTTTCACGCATGGCATGGGAGGATTGTAGGCTTTCTAAACTCTAAGAAAGCAAGAAGTCTGAGAATTAGATTTAGGGTTAGGATTATGGTTAGGGTTAAGGATGAAGTTTAGTGTTAGGGTGAGGGCTTAGGGTTAGTGAATAGGGTTAGGGTTAAAAGTTACTCTTAGGTTTAACGGTTACACTTTGGTTTAGGGTTGAGGTTTACGGTTCGGGTTAAGATGAGGGGTTAGGGTTTGGTACAGGGTTAGGGTTAAGTGTTAGGTTTAGGGTTGAAGATTAGGATTAGGGTTAGGATTAAAGGTTAGCGTGAGAGTTAACGCTTAGGGTTAAGGTTAAGAGTTAGGGTTTAGGGTTAGGGTTAGGGTTAGTTTTAGGGTTAGAGTTATGTGCTATGGTTTGTGTTAGAGGTTAGGGTTAGGTTTACTGGTCAGGGTTAGGGTTACGTTTAGGGGTTAGCATTAGGGTTACGGTTAGGGTTAGGGTTAAGGGATAGGATTAGGGTTAAGTGTTGGGCTTAGGGTTAGGGTTTAGTGTTAAGGTTAGCATTAAGTATTAGGGTTAGGGTCAGGGTTAAATGCTTGGGTGCGGGTAATGGTTCGGGTCAGGGTTTAGGTTCACGGATAGGGTTAGTGTTAAGGGTTACGGGTAGGTTTAGGGTTCAGGGTTAGTGTTAGCATTAGGGCTTAAGGTTAGGATTAGGCGGTAGGTTAGATTTAGGGTTAGATCTAGGCGTTAGGGTAAGGGCTAGCGATAGGGTTAAGAGATAGGGTTAGGTTTAATGCTTAGAATTAGGGTTAGGGTTTGGGGTTAAAGTAAGTGTTAGGGGTTAGGTTTAAGGATACAAGGTTAGGGTTATTTTTAGCTGTAGTGTTAGGGTTAGGGATAAGGGATCCCATTAGCATTAACTGTCTTCCTTACTGTAGGGTTAAGGGTTAGGCTTAGAGTTAAAGGTTAAGGTTAGGGTCAGGGTTAAGATTTATGGTGAGGGTTAACGGTTAGGGTAAAGGTTAAGCGTTAGGGTTAGGGATTAGTGATTAGGGTTTTTGGTTAGTGTTAGGGTTAGCGGTTAGGAGTTATTGTTTTATGAAGGGGTATGGTTAGAATTAGGATTGGGGTTAGAGTTAGGGTGAGGTATAGGTGTTAGGTTTAGAGGTTAGTTTTAGGGTAAAAGGATAGGATTAGGGTTACGGGTTGGGCTTAGGTTTAGGGTTAAAGTTTACTGCTAGGGTTAGGGATAGGGTTCAGGGTTAGCTTTAGGGGTTCTGGTTAGGGTTAGGTGTTAGGTTAGTGTCAGGGTTAGGTCTAGTCGTGAGGGTAAGGTTTAGGGTTAGCTTTAAGAGCTAGGGTTAGGTTTAAAGGTTAGGATTAGGATTAGGGTTAAGGGTTAGGGTAAGGCTTAGGGGTTAGGGTGAAGGGTTAGGGTCAAGGGTTAGGGTTTTTGTTAGGCATAGCGTTGGGGTTAGAAGTAAGGGTTACTCTCAGTGTTAGGGTTGTAAGTAGGGTTACTGTTAGGGTTAGCGGTTTAGAATTAGGGTTAGGGATTAGGTGTCACAGTGATGACTAGGAGATAGGGTTAGAATTATGGGATAGGAGTTGTTCTCAGAAAATGGGTTATGCATTAACGTTAGGATAAGAGGTTAAAGTTAGGCGCACGGTGAGGTTTACGTGTTAAGGGGAGAAATAGGAACAGGGTTGGGTGTTATGTTCAGGGTTAGGGTTATCTGTTAAAGGTATTGTTTATGCTTAGCGCACGGGCCCTGTCTGCATTAGGCGGGCGGGGGGAGTTTAGGGGCTGGGATTGTACCCGGGAACCCACTCTATCATACTCTGGGTATGGGCCCGTGGGTTTCATGCAGGACACAGTGGTAGAGCCTCCTTTCACGCATGGCATGGGAGGATTGTAGGCTTTCTAAACTCTAAGGAAGCAAGAAGTCTGAGAATTAGATTTAGGGTTAGGATTCTGGTTAGGGTTAAGGATGAAGTTTAGTGTTAGGGTGAGGGCTTAGGGTTAGGGAATAGGATTAGGGTTAAAGGTTACTCTTAGGTTTAACGGTTACACTTTGGTTTAGCGTTGAGGTTTACGGTTCGGGTTAAGATGAGGGGTTAGGGTTTGGTACAGGGTTAGGGTTAAGTGTTAGGTTTAGGGTTGAAGATTAGGATTAGGGTTAGGATTAAAGGTTAGCGTGAGAGTTAACGCTTAGGGTTAAGGTAGAGTTAGGGTTTAGGGTTAGGCTTAGGGTTAGTTTTAGGGTTAGAGTTATGTGCTATGGTTTGTGTTAGAGGTTACAGTTAGGTTTACTGGTCAGGGTTAGGGTTACGTTTAGGGGTTAGCATTAGGGTTAGGGTTAGGGTTAAGGGATAGGATTAGGGTTAAGTGTTGGGCTTAGGGTTAGGGTTTAGTGTTAGGGTTAGCATTAAGGATTAGTGTTAGGGTCAGGGTTAAATGCTTGGGTGCGGGTAATGGTTAGGGTCAGGGTTTAGGTTCACGGATAGGGTTAGTGTTAAGGGTTACGGGTAGGTTTAGGGTTCAGGGTTAATGTTAGCATTAGGGCTTAAGGTTAGGATTAGGCGGTACGTTAGATTTAGGGTTAGATCTAGGCGTTAGGTTAAGGGCTAGCGTTAGGGTTAAGAGATAGGTTTAGGTTTAATGCTTAGGATTAGGGTTAGGGTTTGGGGTGAAAGTAAGTGTTAGGGGTTAGGTTTAAGGATCCAAGGTTAGGGTTATTTTTAGCTGTAGTGTTAGGGTTAGGGATAAGGGATCCCATTAGCATTAAGGGTCTTCCTTACTGTAGGGTTAAGGGTTAGGCTTAGAGTTAAAGGTTAAGGTTAGGGTCAGTGTTAAGATTTAGGGTGAGGGTTAACGGTCAGGGTAAAGGTTAAGCGTTAGGGTTAGGGATTAGTGATTAGGGATTTTGGTTAGTGTTAGGATTAGCGGTTAGGAGTTAGTGTTTTATGAAGGGGTATGGTTAGAATTAGGATTGGGGTTAGAGTTTGGGTGAGGTATAGGGGTTAGGTTTAGGGGTTAGTTTTAGGGTAAAGGATAGGATTAGGGTTACGGGTTGGGCTTAGGTTTAGGGTTAAAGTTTACTGCTGGGGTTAGGGATAGGGTTCAGGGTTAGCTTTAGCGGTTCTGGTTAGGGTTAGGTGTTAGGTTAGTGTCAGGGTTAGGTCTAGTCGTGAGGATAAGGTTTAGGGTTAGCTTTAAGAGCTAGGGTTTGGTTTAATGGTTAGGATTAGGATTAGGGTTAAGGTTTAGGGTAAGGCTTAGGGGTTAGGGTGAAGGGTTAGGGTCAAGGGTTAGGGTTTTTTTTAGGCATAGCGTTGGGGTTAGAAATAAGGGTTACTGTCAGTGTTAGGGTTGTAGGTAGGGTTACGGTTAGGGTTAGCGGTTTAGAATTAGGGTTAGGGATTAGGAGTCACAGTGATGACTAGGAGATAGGGTTAGAATTATGGGATGGGGTTGTTCTCAGGAAATGGGTTATGCATTAACGTTAGGATAAGAGGTTAAAGTTAGGCGCACGGTGAGGTTTACGTGTTAAGGGGAGAAATAGGAACAGGGTTGGGTGTTATGTTCAGGGTTAGGGTTATCTGTTAAAGGTATTGTTTATGCTTAGCGCACGGGCCCTGTCTGCATTAGGCGGGCGGGGGGAGTTTAGGGGGCTGGGATTGTACCCGGGAACCCACTCTATCATACTCTGGGTATGGGCCCGTGGGTTTCATGCAGGACACAGTGGTAGAGCCTCCTTTCACGCATGGCATGGGAGGATTGCAGGCTTTCTAAACTCTAAGGAAGCAAGAAGTCTGAGAATTAGATTTAGGGTTAGGATTCTGGTTAGGGTTAAGGATGAAGTTTAGTGTTAGGGTGAGGGCTTAGGGTTAGGGAATAGGGTTAGGGTTAAAGGTTACTCTTAGGTTTAACGGTTACACTTTGCTTTAGGGTTGAGGTTTACGGTTAGGGTTAAGCTGAGGGGTTAGGGTTTGGTACAGGGTTAGGGTTAAGTGTTAGGTTTAGGGTTGAAGATTAGGATTAGGGTTAGGATTAAAGGTTAGCGTGAGAGTTAACGCTTAGGGTTAAGGTTAAGAGTTAGGGTTTAGGGTTAGGGTTAGGGTTAGTTTTAGGGTTAGAGTTATGTGCTATGGTTTGTGTTAGAGGTTAGGGTTAGGTTTACTGGTCACGGTTAGGGTTACGTTTAGGGGGTAGCATTAGGGTTAGGGTTAGGGTTAGGGTTAAGGGATAGGATTAGGGTTAAGTGTTGGGCTTAGAGTTAGGGTTTAGTGTTAAGGTTAGCATTAAGGATTAGGGTTAGGGTCAGGGTTAAATGCTTGGGTGCGGGTAATGGTTAGTGTCAGGGTTTAGGTTCACGGATAGGGTTAGTGTTAAGGGTTACGGGTAGGTGTAGGGTTCAGGGTTAGTGTTAGCATTAGGGCTTAAGGTTAGGATTAGGCGGTAGGTTAGATTTAGGGTTAGATCTAGGCGTTAGGGTAAGGGCTAGCGTTAGGGTTAAGAGATAGGGTTAGGTTTAATGCTTAGGATTAGGGTTAGGGTTTGGGGTTAAAGTAAGTGTTAGGGGTTAGGTTTAAGGATCCAAGGTTAGGGTTATTTTTAGCTGTAGTGTTAGCTTTAGGGATAAGGGATCCCATTAGCATTAAGGGTCTTCCTTACTGTAGGGTTAAGGGTTAGCCTTAGAGTTAAAGTTTAAGGTTAGGGTCAGTGTTAAGATTTAGGGTGAGGGTTAACGGTTAGGGTAAAGGTTAAGCGTTAGGGTTGGGGATTAGTGATTAGGGTTTTTGTTAGTGTTAGGGTTAGCGGTTAGGAGTTAGTGTTTTATGAAGGGGTATGGTTAGAATTAGGATTGGGGTTAGAGTTAGGGTGTGGTATAGGGGTTAGGTTTAGGGGTTAGTTTTAGGGTAAAAGGATAGGATTAGGGTTACGGGTTGGGCTTAGGTTTAGGGTTAAAGTTTACTGCTAGGGTTAGGGATAGGGTTCAGGGTTAGCTTTAGGGGTTCTGGTTAGGGTTAGGTGTTAGGTTAGTGTCAGGGTTAGGTCTAGTCGTGAGGGTAAGGTTTAGGGTTAGCTTTAAGAGCTAGGGTTAGGTTTAATGGTTAGGATTAGGATTAGGGTTAAGGGTTAGGGTAAGGCTTAGGGGTTAGGGTGAAGGGTTACGGGCAAGGGTTAGGATTTTGTTAGGCATAGCGTTGTGGTTAGAAGTAAGGGTTACTGTCAGTGTTAGGGTTGTAAGTAGGGTTACGGTTAGGGTTAGCGGTTTAGAATTAGGGTTAGGGATTAGGTGTCACAGTGATGACTAGGAGATAGGGTTAGAATTATGGGATAGGGGTTGTTCTCAGGAAATGGGTTATGCATTAACGTTAGGATAAGAGGTTAAAGTTAGGCGCACGGTGAGGTTTACGTGTTAAGGGGAGAAATTAGGAACAGGGTTGGGTGTTATGTTCAGGGTTAGGGTTATCTGTTAAAGGTATTGTTTATGCTTAGCGCACGGGCCCTGTCTGCATTAGGCGGGCGGGGGGAGTTTAGGGGGCTGGGATTGTACCCGGGAACCCACTCTATCATACTCTGGGTATGGGCCCGTGGGTTTCATGCAGGACACAGTGGTAGAGCCTCCTTTCACACATGGCATGGGAGGATTGTAGGCTTTCTAAACTCTAAGGAAGCAAGAAGTCTGAGAATTAGATTTAGGGTTAGGATTCTGGTTAGGTTAAGGATGAAGTTTAGTGTTAGGGTGAGGGCTTAGGGTTAGGGATTAGGGTTAGGGTTAAAGGTTACTCTTAGGTTTAATGGTTACACTTTGGTTTAGGGTTGAGGTTTAAGGTTAGGGTTAAGATGAGGGGTTAGGGTTTGGTACAGGGTTAGGGTTAAGTGTTAGGTTTAGGGTTGAAGATTAGGATTAGGGTTAGGATTAAAGGTTAGTGTGAGAGTTAACGCTTAGGGTTAAGGTTAAGAGTTAGGGTTTAGGGTTCGGGTTAGGGTTAGTTTTAGGGTTAGAGATATGTGCTACGGTTTGTGTTAGAGGTTAGGGTTAGGTTTACTGGTCAAGGTTAGGGTTACGTTCAGGGGTTAGCATTCGGGTTAGGATTAGGGTTAGGGTTAAGGGATAGGATTAGGGTTAATTGTTGGGCTTAGGGTTAGGGTTTAGTGTTAGGGTTAGCATTAAGGATTAGGGTTAGAATCAGGGTTAAATGCTTGGGTGCGGGTAATGGTTAGGGTCAGGGTTTAGGTTCACGGATAGGGTTAGTGTTAAGGGTTACGGGTAGGTTTAGGGTTCAGGGTTAGGGTTAGCATTAGTGCTGAAGGTTAGGATTAGGCGGTAGGTTAGATTTAGGGTTAGATTTAGGCGTTAGGGTAAGGGCTAGCGTTAGGGTTAAGAGATAGGGTTAGGTTTAATGCTTAGGATTAGGGTTAGGGTTTGGGGTTAAAGTAAGTGTTAGGGGTTAGGTTTAAGGATCCAAGGTTAGGGTTAATTTTAGCTGTAGTGTTAGGGTTAGGGATAAGGGATCCCATTAGCATTAAGGGTCTTCCTTACTGTAGGGTTAAGGGTTAGGCTTAGAGTTAAAGGTTAAGGTTAGTGTCAGGGATAAGATTTAGGGTGAGGGTTAACGGTTAGGGTAAAGGTTAAGCGTTAGGGTTAGGGATTAGTGATTAGGGTTTTTGGTTAGTGTTAGGGTTAGCGGTTAGGAGTTAGTGTTTTATGAAGGGGTATGGTTAGAATTAGGATTGGGGTTAGAGTTAGGGTGAGGTACAGGGGTTAGGTTTAGTGGTTAGTTTTAGGGTAAAAGGATAGGATTAGGGTTACGGGTTGGGCTTAGGTTTAGGGTTAAAGTTTACTGCTAGGGTTAGGGATAGGGTTCAGGGTTAGCTTTAGGGGTTCTGGTTAGGGTTAGGTGTTAGGTTAGTGTCAGGGTTAGGTCTAGTCGTGAGGGTAAGGTTTAGGGTTAGCTTTAAGAGCTAGGGTTAGGTTTAATGGTTAGGATTAGGATTAGGGTTAAGGGTTAGGGTAAGGCTTAGGAGTTAGGGTGAAGGGTTAGGGTCAAGGGTTACGGTTTTTGTTAGGCATAGCGTTGGGGTTAGAAGTAAGGGTTACTGTCAGTGTTAGGGTTGTAGGTAGGGTTACGGTTAGGGTTAGCAGTTTAGAATTAGGGTTAGGGATTAGGTGTCACAGTGATGACTAGGAGATAGGGTTAGAATTATGGGATAGGGGTTGTTCTCAGGAAATGGGTTATGCATTAACGTTAGGATAAGAGGTTAAAGTTAGGCGCACGGTGAGGTTTACAGGTTAAGGGGAGAAATAGGAACAGGGTTGGGTGTTATGTTCAGGGTTAGGGTTATCTGTTAAAGGTATTGTTTATGCTTAGCGCACGGGCCCTGTCTGCATTAGGCGGGCGGGGGGAGTTTAGGGGGCTGGGATTTTACCCGGGAACCCACTCTATCATACTCTGGGTATGGGCCTGTGGGTTTCATGCAGGACACAGTGGTAGAGCCTCCTTTCACGCATGGCATGGGAGGATTGCAGGCTTACTAAACTCTAAGAAAGCAAGAAGTCTGAGAATTAGATTTAGGGTGAGGATTCTGGTTAGGGTTAAGGATGAAGTTTAGTGTTAGGGTGAGGGCTTAGGGTTAGGGAATAGGGTTAGGGTTAAAGGTTACTCTTAGGTTTAACGGTTACACTTTGGTTTAGGGTTGAGGTTTACGGTTAGGGTTAAGATGAGGGGTTAGGGTTTGGTACAGGGTTAGGAATACTTGTTAGGTTTAGGGTTGAAGATTAGGATTAGGGTTAGGATTAAAGGTTAGCGTGAGAGTTAACGCTTAGGGTTAAGGTTGAGAGTTAGGGTTTAGGGTTAGGGTTAGGGTTAGTTTTAGGTTTAGAGTTATGTGCTATGGTTTGTGTTAGTGGTTAGGGTTAGGTTTACTGGTCACGGTTAGGGTTACGTTTAGGGGGTAGCATTAGGGTTAGGGTTAGGGTTAAGGGATAGGATTAGGGTTAAGTGTTGGGCTTAGAGTTAGGGTTTAGTGTTAAGGTTAGCATTAAGGATTAGGGTTAGGGTCAGGGTTAAACGCTTGGGTGCGGGTAATGGTTAGTGTCAGGGTTTAGGTTCACGGATAGGGTTAGTGTTAAGGGTTACGGGTAGGTTTAGGGTTCAGAGTTAGTGTTAGCATTAGGGCTTAAGGTTAGGATTAGGCGGTAGGTTAGATTTAGGGTTAGATCTAGGCGTTAGGGTAAGGGCTAGCGTTAGGGTTAAGAGATAGGGTTAGGTTTAATGCTTAGGATTAGGGTTAGGGTTTGGGGTTAAAGTAAGTGTTAGGGGTTAGGTTTAAGGATCCAAGGTTAGGGTTATTTTTAGCTGTAGTGTTAGGGCTAGGGATAAGGGATCCCATTAGCATTAAGGTCTTCCTTACTGTAGGGTTAAGGGTTAGGCTTAGAGTTAAAGGTTAAGGTTAGGGTCAGGGTTAAGATTTAGGGTGAGGGTTAACGGTTAGGGTAAAGGTTAAGCGTTAGGGTTAGGGATTAGTGATTAGGGTTTTTGGTTAGTGTTAGGGTTAGCGGTTAGGAGTAAGTGTTTTATGAAGGGGTATGGTTAGAATTCGGATTGGGGTTAGAGTTAGGGTGAGGTATAGGGGTTAGGTTTAGGGGTTAGTTTTAGGGTAAAAGGATAGGATTGGGTTACGGGTTGGGCTTAGGTTTAGGGTTAAAGTTTACTGCTAGGGTTAGGGATAGGGTTCAGGGTTAGCTTTAGGGGTTCTGGTTAGGGTTAGGTGTTAGGTTAGTGTCAGGGTTAGGTCTAGTCGTGAGGGTAAGGTTTAGGGTTAGCTTTAAGAGCTAGGGTTAGGTTTAATGGTTAGGATTAGGATTAGGGTTAAGGGTTAGGGTAAGGCTTAGGGGTTAGGGTGAAGGGTTAGGGTCAAGGGTTAGGGTTTTTGTTAGGCATAGCGTTGGGGTTAGAAGTAAGGGTTACTGTCAGTGTTAGGGTTGTAGGTAGGGTTACGGTTAGGGTTAGCGGTTTAGAATTAGAGTTAGGGATTAGGTGTCACAGTGATGACTAGGAGATAGGGTTAGAATTATGGGATAGGGGTTGTTCTCAGGAAATGGGTTATGCATTAACGTTAGGATAAGAGGTTAAAGTTAGGCACACGGTGAGGTTTACGTGTTAAGGGGAGAAATAGGAACAGGGTTGGGTGTTATGTTCAGGGTTAGGGTTATCTGTTAAAGGTATTGATTATGCTTAGCCCACGGGCCCTGTCTGCATTAGGCGGGCGGGGGGAGTTTAGGGGGCTGCGATTGTACCCGGGAACCCACTCTATCATACTCTGGGTATGGGCCCGTGGGTTTCATGCAGGACACAGTGGTAGAGCCTCCTTTCACGCATGGCATGGGAGGATTGCAGGCTTTCTAAACTCTAAGGAAGCAAGAAGTCTGAGAATTAGATTTAGGGTTAGGATTACGGTTAGGGTTAAGGATGAAGTTTAGTGTTAGGGTGAGGGCTTAGGGTTAGGGATTAGGGTTAGGGTTAAAGGTTACTCTTAGGTTTAATGGTTACACTTTGGTTTAGGGTTGAGGTTTAAGGTTAGGGTTAAGATGAGGGGTTAGGGTTTGGTACAGGGTTAGGGTTAAGTGTTAGGTTTAGGGTTGAAGATTAGGATTAGGGTTAGGATTAAAGGTTAGCGTGAGAGTTAACGCTTAGGGTTAAGGTTAAGTGTTCGGGTTTAGGGTTAGGGTTAGGGTTAGTTTTAGGGTTAGAGTTATGTGCTATGGTTTGTGTTAGAGGTTAGGGTTAGGTTTACTGGTCACGGTTAGGGTTACGTTTAGGGGTTAGCGTTAGGGTTAGGGTTAGGGTTAGGGTTAAGGGATAGCATTAGGGTTAATTGTCGGGCTTAGGGATAGGGTTTAGTGTTAAGGTTAGCATTAAGTATTAGGGTTAGGGTCAGGGTTAAATCCTTGGGTGCGGGTAATGGTTAGGGTCAGGGTTAAGGTTTAAGGATACGGTTAGTGTTAAGGGTTACGGGTAGGTTTAGGGTTCAGGGTTAGGGTTAGCATTAGTTCTTAAGGTTAGGATTAGGCGGTAGGTTAGATTTAGGGTTAGATCTAGGCGTTAGGGTAAGGGCTAACGTTAGGGTTAAGAGATAGGGTTAGGTTTAATGCTTAGGATTAGGGTTAGGGTTTGGGGTTAAAGTAAGTGTTAGGGGTTAGGTTTAAGGATCCAAGGTTAGGGTTAATTTTAGCTGTAGTGTTAGGGTTAGGGATAAGGATCCCATTAGCATTAAGGGTCTTCCTTACTGTAGGGTTAAGGGTTAGGCTTAGAGTTCAAGGTTAAGGTTAGGGTCAGTGTTAAGATTTAGGGTGAGGGTTAACGGTTAGGGTAAAGGTTAAGCGTTAGGGTTAGGGATTAGTGATTAGGGTTTTTGGTTAGTGTTAGGGTTAGCGGTTAGGAGTTAGTGTTTTATGAAGGGGTATGGTTAGAATTAGGATTGGGGTTAGAGTTAGGGTGAGGTATAGGGGTTAGGTTTAGGGGTTAGTTTTAGGGTAAAAGGATAGGATTAGGTTACGGGTTGGGCTTAGGTTTAGGGATTAAAGTTTACTGCTAGGGTCAGGGATAGTGTTCAGGGTTAGCTTTAGGGGTTCCGGTTAGGGTTAGGTGTTGGGTTAGTGTCAGGGTTAGGTCTAGTCGTGAGGGTAAGGTTTAGGGTTAGCTTTAAGAGCTAGGGTTAGGTTTAATGGTTAGGATTAGGATTAGGGTTAAGGGTTAGGGTAAGGCTTAGGAGTTAGGGTGAAGGGTTAGGGTCAAGGGTTAGGGTTTTTGTTAGGCATAGCGTTGGGGTTAGAATAAGGGTTACTGTCAGTGTTAGGGTTGTAGGTAGGGTTACGGTTAGGGTTAGCGGTTTAGAATTAGGGTTAGGGATTAGGTGTCACAGTGATGACTAGGAGATAGGGTTAGAATTATGGGATAGGAGTTGTTCTCAGGAAATGGGTTATGCATTAACGTTAGGATAAGAGGTTAAAGTTAGGCGCACGGTGAGGTTTACGTGTTAAGGGGAGAAATAGGAACAGGGTTGGGTGTTATGTTCAGGGTTAGGGTTATCTGTTAAAGGTATTGTTTATGCTTAGCGCACGGGCCCTGTCTGCATTAGGCGGGCGGGGGGAGTTTAGGGGGCTGGGATTGTACCCGGGAACCCACTCTATCATACTCTGGGTATGGGCCCGTGGGTTTCATGCAGGACACAGTGGTAGAGCCTCCTTTCACGCATGGCATGGGAGGATTGCAGGCTTACTAAACTCTAAGAAAGGAAGAAGTCTGAGAATTAGATTTAGGGTGAGGATTCTGGTTAGGGTTAACGATGAAGTTTAGTGTTAGGGTGAGGGCTTAGGGTTAGGGAATAGGGTTAGGGTTAAAGGTTACTCTTAGGTTTAACGGTTACACTTTGGTTTAGGGTTGAGGTTTACGGTTAGGGTTAAGATGAGGGGTTAGGGTTTGGTACAGGGTTAGGAATACTTGTTAGGTTTAGGGTTGAAGATTAGGATTAGGGTTAGGATTAAAGGTTAGCGTGAGAGTTAACGCTTAGGGTTAAGGTTGAGAGTTAGGGTTTAGGGTTAGGGTTAGGGTTAGTTTTAGGTTTAGAGTTATGTGCTATGGTTTGTGTTAGAGGTTAGGGTTAG
Organism: Eulemur rufifrons; assembly: GCF_041146395.1. NCBI lineage: Eukaryota > Metazoa > Chordata > Mammalia > Primates > Lemuridae > Eulemur > Eulemur rufifrons. The sequence continues at coordinate 1,340,433 of NW_027182826.1, read as the reverse complement.
GTTTACTGGTCACGGTTAGGGTTACGTTTAGGGGGTAGCATTAGGGTTAGGGTTAGGGTTAAGGGATAGGATTAGGGTTAAGTGTTGGGCTTAGAGTTAGGGTTTAGTGTTAAGGTTAGCATTAAGGATTAGGGTTAGGGTCAGGGTTAAATGCTTGGGTGCGGGTAATGGTTAGTGTCAGGGTTTAGGTTCACGGATAGGGTTAGTGTTAAGGGTTACGGGTAGGTTTAGGGTTCAGAGTTAGTGTTAGCATTAGGGCTTAAGGTTAGGATTAGGCGGTAGATTAGATTTAGGGTTAGATCTAGGCGTTAGGGTAAGGGCTAGCGTTAGGGTTAAGAGATAGGGTTAGGTTTAATGCTTAGGATTAGGGTTAGGGTTTGGGGTTAAAGTAAGTGTTAGGGGTTAGGTTTAAGGATCCAAGGTTAGGGTTATTTTTAGCTGTAGTGTTAGGGCTAGGGATAAGGGATCCCATTAGCATTAAGGGTCTTCCTTACTGTAGGGTTAAGGGTTAGGCTTAGAGTTAAAGGTTAAGTTTAGGGTCAGTGTTAAGATTTAGGGTGAGGGTTAACGGTTAGGGTAAAGGTTAAGCGTTAGGGTTAGGGATTAGTGATTAGGGTTTTTGGTTAGTGTTAGGGTTAGCGGTTAGGAGTTAGTGTTTTATGAAGGGGTATGGTTAGAATTCGGATTGGGGTTAGAGTTAGGGTGAGGTATAGGGGTTAGGTTTAGGGGTTAGTTTTAGGGTAAAAGGATAGGATTAGGGTTACGGGTTGGGCTTAGGTTTAGGGTTAAAGTTTACTGCTAGGGTTAGGGATAGGGTTCAGGGTTAGCTTTAGGGGTTCTGGTTAGGGTTAGGTGTTAGGTTAGTGTCAGGGTTAGGTCTAGTCGTGAGGGTAAGGTTTAGGGTTAGCTTTAAGAGCTAGGGTTAGGTTTAATGGTTAGGATTAGGATTAGGGTTAAGGGTTAGGGTAAGGCTTAGGGGTTAGGGTGAAGGGTTAGGGTCAAGGGTTAGGGTTTTTGTTAGGCATAGCGTTGGGGTTAGAAGTAAGGGTTACTGTCAGTGTTAGGGTTGTAGGTAGGGTTACGGTTAGGGTTAGCGGTTTAGAATTAGGGTTAGGGATTAGGTGTCACAGTGATGACTAGGAGATAGGGTTAGAATTATGGGATAGGGGTTGTTCTCAGGAAATGGGTTATGCATTAACGTTAGGATAAGTGGTTAAAGTTAGGCGCACGGTGAGGTTTACGTGTTAAGGGGAGAAATAGGAACAGGGTTGGGTGTTATGTTCAGGGTTCGGGTTATCTGTTAAAGGTATTGATTATGCTTAGCCCACGGGCCCTGTCTGCATTAGGCGGGCGGGGGGAGTTTAGGGGGCTGGGATTGTACCCGGGAACCCACTCTATCATACTCTGGGTATGGGCCCGTGGGTTTCATGCAGGACACAGTGGTAGAGCCTCCTTTCACGCATGGCATGGGAGGATTGCAGGCTATCTAAACTCTAAGGAAGCAAGAAGTCTGAGAATTAGATTTAGGGTTAGGATTCTGGTTAGGGTTAAGGATGAAGTTTAGTGTTAGGGTGAGGGCTTAGGGTTAGGGATTATTGTTAGGGTTAAAGGTTACTCTTAGGTTTAATGGTTACACTTTGGTTTAGGGTTGAGGTTTAAGGTTAGGGTTAAGATGAGGGGTTAGGGTTTGGTACAGGGTTAGGGTTAAGTGTTAGGTTTAGGGTTGAAGATTAGGATTAGGGTTAGGATTAAAGGTTAGCGTGAGAGTTAACGCTTTGGGTTAAGGTTAAGTGTTAGGGTTTAGGTTTAGGGTTAGGGTTAGGGTTAGTTTTAGGGTTAGAGTTATGTGCTATGGTTTGTGTTAGAGGATAGGGTTAGGTTGACTGGTCACGGTCAGGGTTACGTATAGGGGGTAGCATTAGGGTTAGGGTTAGGGTTAAGGGATAGGATTAGGGTTAAGTGTTGGGCTTAGGGTTAGGGTTTAGTGTTAGGTTTATCATTAAGGATTAGGGTTAGAATCAGGGTTAAATGCTTGGGTGCGGCTAATGGTTAGGGTCAGGGTTAAGGTTCACGGATAGGGTTAGTGTTAAGGGTTACGGGTAGGTTTAGGGTTCAGGGTTAGTGTTAGCATTCGGGCTTAAGGTTAGGATTAGGCGGTAGGTTAGTTTTAGGGTTAGATCTAGGCGTTAGGGTAAGGGCTAGCGTTAGGGTTAAGAGATAGGGTTAGGTTTAATGCTTAGGATTAGGGTTAGGGTTTGGGGTTAAAGTAAGTGTTAGGGGTTAGGTTTAAGGATCCAAGGTTAGGGTTATTTTTAGCTGTAGTGTTAGGGTTAGAGATAAGGGATCCCATTAGCATTAAGGGTCTTCCTTACTGTAGGGTTAAGGGTTAGGCTTAGAGTTAAAGGTTAAGGTTAGGGTCAGTGTTAAGATTTAGGGTGAGGGTTAACGGTTAGGGTAAAGGTTAAGCGTTAGGGTTAGGGATTAGTGATTAGGGTTTTTGGTTAGTGTTAGGGTTAGCGGTTAGGAGTTAGTGTTTTATGAAGGGGTATGGTTAGAATTCGGATTGGGGTTAGAGTTAGGGTGAGGTATAGGGGTTAGGTTTAGGGGTTACTTTTAGGGTAAAAGGATAGGATTAGGGTTACGGGTTGGGCTTAGGTTTAGGGTTAAAGTTTACTGCTAGGGTTAGGGATAGGGTTCAGGGTTAGCTTTAGGGGTTCTGGTTAGGGTTAGGTGTTAGGTTAGTGTCAGGGTTAGGTCTAGTCGTGAGGGTAAGGTTTAGGGTTAGCTTTAAGAGCTAGGGTTAGTTTTAATGGTTAGGATTAGGATTAGGGTTAAGGGTTAGGGTAAGGCTTAGGGGTTAGGGTGAAGTGTTAGGGTCAAGGGTTAGGGTTTTTGTTAGGCATAGCGTTGGGGTTAGAAGTAAGGGTTACTGTCAGTGTTAGGTTTGTAGTTAGGGTTACGGTTAGGGTTAGCGGTTCAGAATTAGGGTTAGGGATTAGGTGTCACAGTGATGACTAGGAGATAGGGTTAGAATTATGGGATAGGGGTTGTTCTCAGGAAATGGGTTATGCATTAACGTTAGGATAAGAGGTAAAAGTTAGGCGCACGGTGAGGTTTACGTGTTAAGGGGAGAAATAGGAACAGGGTTGGGTGTTACCTTCAGGGTTAGGATTATCTGTTAAAGGTTTTGTTTATGCTTAGCGCACGGGCCCTGTCTGCATTAGGCGGGCGGGTGATTTTAGGGGGCTGGGATTGTACCCGGGAACCCATCTATCATACTCTGGGTATGGGCCCGTGGGTTTCATGCAGGACACAGTGGTGGAGCCTCCTTTCACGCATGACATGGGAGGATTGCAGGCTTTCTAAACTCTAAGAAAGCAAGAAGTCTGAGAATTAGATTTAGGGTTAGGATTCTGGTTAGGGTTAAGGATGAAGATTAGTGTTAGGGTGAGGGCTTAGGGTTAGGGAATAGGGTTAGGGTTAAAGGTTACTCTTAGGTTTAACGGTTACACTTTGGTTTAAGGTTGAGGTTTACGGTTAGGGTTAAGATGAGGGGTTAAGGTTTGGTACAGGGTAAGGGTTCAGTGTTAGGTTTAGGGTTGAAGATTAGGATTAGGGTTAGGATTAAAGGTTAGCGTTAGAGTTAACGCTTAGGGTTAAGGTTAAGAGTTAGGGTTTAGGGTTAGGGTTAGGGTTAGTTTTAGGGTTAGAGTTATGTGCTATGGTTTGTGTTAGAGGTTAGGGTTAGGTTTACTGGTCACGGTTAGGGTTACGTTTAGGGGGTAGCATTAGGGTTAGGGTTAGGGTTAAGGGATAGGATTAGGGTTAAGTGTTGGGCTTAGGGTTAGGGTTTAGTGTTAGGTTTATCTTTAAGGATTAGGGTTAGAATCAGGGTTAAATGCTTGGGTGCGGGTAATGGTTAGGGTCAGGGTTAAGGTTCACGGATAGGGTTAGTGTTAAGGGTTACGGGTAGGTTTAGGGTTCAGGGTTAGTGTTAGCAGTAGGGCTTAAGGTTAGGATGAGGCGGTAGGTTAGATTTAGGGTTAGATCTAGACGTTAGGGTAAGGGCTAACGTTAGGGTTAAGAGATAGGGTTAGGTTTAATGCTTAGGATTAGGGGTAGGGTTTGGGGTTAAAGTAAGTGTTAGGGGTTAGGTTTAAGGATCAAAGGTTAGGGTTATTTTTAGCTGTAGTGTTAGGGTTAGGGATAAGGGATCCCATTAGCATTAAGGGTCTTCCTTACTGTAGGGTTAAGGGTTAGGCTTAGAGTTAAAGGTTAAGGTTAGGGTCAGTGTTAAGATTTAGGGTGAGGGTTAACGGTTAGGGTAAACGTTAAGCGTTAGGGTTAGGGATTAGTGATTAGGGTTTTTGGTTAGTGTTAGGGTTAGCGGTTAGGAGTTAGTGTTTTATGAAGGGGTATGGTTAGAATTAGGATTGGGGTTAGAGTTTGGGTGAGGTATAGGGGTTAGGTTTAGGGGTTAGTTTTAGGGTAAAAGGATAGGATTAGGGTTACGGGTTGGGCTTAGGTTTAGGGTTAAAGTTTACTGCTAGGGTTAGGGATAGGGTTCAGGGTTAGCTTTAGGGGTTCTGGTTAGGGTTAGGTGTTAGGTTAGTGTCAGTGTTAGGTCTAGTCATCAGGGTAAGGTTTAGGGTTAGCTTTCAGAGCTAGGGTTAGGTTTAATGGTTAGGATTAGGATTAGGGTTAAGTGTTAGGGTAAGGCTTAGGGGTTAGGGTGAAGGGTTAGGGTCAAGGGTTAGGGTTTTTGTTAGGCATAGCGTTGGGGTTAGAAGTAAGGGTTACTGTCAGTGTTAGAGTTGTAGGTAGGGTTACGGTTAGGGTTAGCGGTTTAGAATTAGGGTTAGGGATTAGGTGTCACAGTGATGACTAGGAGATAGGGTTAGAATTATGGGATAGGGGTTGTTCTCAGGAAATGGGTTATGCATTAACGTTAGGATAAGAGGTTAAAGTTAGGCGCACGGTGAGGTTTACGTGTTAAGGGGAGAAATAGGAACAGGGTTGGGTGATATGTTCAGGGTTGGGGTTATCTGTTAAAGGTATTGTTTATGCTTAGCGCACGGGCCCTGTCTTCACTGGGCGGGCGGGGGGAGTTTAGGGGCCTGGGTTTGTACCCGGGAACCCACTCTATCATACTCTCGGTATGAGCCCATGAGTTTCATGCAAGACGCAGTGGTAGAGCCTCCTTTCACGCATGGCATGGGAGGATTGCAGGCTTTCTAAACTCTAAGAAAGCAAGAAGTCTGAGAATTAGATTTAGGGTTAGGATTCTGGTTAGGGTTAAGGATGAAGTTTAGTGTTAGGGTGAGGGCTTAGGGTTAGGGATTAGGGTTAGGGGTAAAGGTTACCCTTAGGTTTAACGGTTACACTTTGGTTTAGGGTTGAGGTTTACGGTTAGGGTTAAGATGAGGGGTTAGGGTTTGGTACAGGGTTAGGGTTAAGTGTTAGGTTTAGGGTTGAAGATTAGGATTAGGGTTAGGATTAAAGGTTAGCGTGAGAGTTAACACTTAGGGTGAAGGTTAAGACTTAGGGTTTAGGTTTAGGGTTAGGGTTAGGGTTAGTTTTAGGGTTAGAGTTATGTGCTATGGTTTGTGTTAGAGGTTAGGGTTAGGTTTACTGGTCACGGTTAGGGTTACGTTTAGGGGTTAGCATTAGGGTTAGGGTTAGGGTTAAGGGATAGGATTAGGGTTAAGTGTAGGGCTTAGGGTTAGGTTTTAGTCTAGGGTTAGCATTAAGGATTAGGGTTAGGGTCTGGGTTAAATGCTTGGGTGCGGTTAATGGTTAGGCTCAGGGTTAAGGTTCACGGATAGGGTTAGTGTTAAGGGTTACGGGTAGGTTTAGGGTTAGAGTTAGCATCAGGGCTTAAGATTAGGATTAGGCGGTAGGTTAGATTTAGGGTTAGATCTAGGCGTTAGGGTAAGGGCTAGCGTTAGGGTTAAGAGATAGGGTTAGGTTTAATGCTTAGCATTAGGGTTAGGGTTTGGGGTTCAAGTAAGTGTTAGGGGTTAGGTTTAAGGATCAAAGATTAGGGTTATTTTTAGCTGTAGTGTTAGGGTTAGGGATAAGGGAACCCATTAGCATTAAGGGTCTTCCTTACTGTAGGGTTAAGGGTTAGGCATAGAGTTAAAGGTTAAGGTTAGGGTCAGTGTTAAGATTTAGGGTGAGGGTTAACGGTTAGGGTAAAGGTTAAGCGTTAGGGTTAGGGATTAGTGATTAGGGTTTTTGGTTAGTGTTAGGGTTAGCGGTTAGGAGTTAGTGTTTTATGAAGGGGTATGGTTAGAATTAGGATTGGGGTTAGAGTTAGGGTGAGGTATAGGGGTTAGGTTTAGGAGTTAGTTTTAGGGTAAAAGGATAGGATTAGGGTTACGGGTTGGACTTAGGTTTGCAGTTAAAGTTTACTGCTAGGGTTAGAGATAGGGTTCAGGGTTAGCTTTAGGGGTTCTGGTTAGGGTTAGGTGTTAAGTTAGTGTCAGGGTTAGGTCTAGTCGTGAGGGTAAGGTTTAGGGTTAGCTTTAAGAGCTAGGGTTAGGTTTAATGGTTAGGATTAGGATTAGGGTTAAGGGTTAGGGTAAGGCTTAGGGGTTAGGGTCAATGGTTAGGTTTTTTGTTAGGCATAGCGTTGGGGTTAGAAGTAAGGGTTACTGTCAGTGTTAGGGTTGTAGGTAGGGTTACGGTTAGGGTTAGCGGTTTAGAATTAGGGTTAGGGATTAGGTGTCACAGTGATGACTAGGAGATAGGGTTAGAATTATGGGATAGGGGTTGTTCTCAGGAAATGGGTTATGCATTAACGTTAGGATAAGAGGTTAAAGTTAGGCGCACGGTGAGGTTTACGTGTTAAGGGGAGAAATAGGAACAGGGTTGGGTGTTACGTTCAGGGTTAGGGTTATCTGTTAAAGGTATTGTTTATGCTTAGCGCACGGGCCCTGTCTGCATTAGGCGGGCGGGGGGAGTTTAGGGGGCTGGGATTGTACCCGGGAACCCACTCTATCATACTCTGGGTATGGGCCGGGGGTTTCATGGAGGACACAGTGGTAGAGCCTCCTTTCACGCATGGCATGGGAGGATTGAGGCTTTCTAAACTCTAAGAAAGCAAGAAGTCTGAGAATTAGATTTAGGGTTAGGAATTTGGTTAGGGCTAAGGATGAAATTTAGTGTTAGGGTGAGGGCTTAGGGTTAGGGGTTATGGTTAGGGTTAAAGGTTACTCTTAGGTTTAACGGTTACACTTTGGTTTAGGGTTGAGGTTTACGGTTAGGGTTAAGATGAGGGGTTAGGGTTTGGTACAGGGTTAGGGTTAAGTGTTAGGTTTAGGGTTGAAGATTAGGATTAGGGTTAGGATTAAAGGTTAGCGTGAGATTTAACGCTTAGTGTTAAGGTTAAGAGTTAGGGTTTAGGGTTAGGGTTAGGGTTAGGGTTAGTTTTAGGGTTAGAGTTATGTGCTATGGTTTGTTTTAGAGGTTAGGTTTACGTTTACTGGTCACGGTGAGGGTTACGTTTAGGGGTTAGCATTAGGGTTAGGGTTAAGGGATAGGATTAGTGTTAAGTGTTGGGCTTAGGTTTAGGGTTTAGTGTTAGGGTTATCATTAAGGATTAGGGGTAGGGTCAGGGTTAAATGCTTGGGTGCGGGTAATGGTTAGGGTCAGGGTTAAGGTTCATGGAGAGGGTTAGTGTTAAGGGTTACGGGTAGGTTTAGGGTTCTGGGTTAGAGTTAGCTTTAGGGCTTAACGCTAGGATTAGGCGGTAGGTTAGATTTAGGGTTAGATCTAGGCGTTAGGGTAAGGGCTAGCGTTAGGGTTAAGAGATAGGGTTAGGTTTAATGCTTAGGAATAGGGTTAGGGTTTGGGGTTAAAGTAAGGGTTAGGGGTTAGGTTTAAGGATCCAAGGTTAGGGTTATTTTTAGCTGTAGTGTTAGGGTTAGGGATAAGGGATCCCATTAGCATTAAGGGTCTTCCTTACTGTAGGGTTAAGGGTTAGGCTTAGAGTTAAAGGTGAAGGTTAGGGTCAGTGTTAAGATTTAGGGTGAGGGTTAACGGTTAGGGTAAAGGTTAAGCGTTAGGGTTAGGGATTAGTGATTAGGGTTTTTGGTTAGTGTTAGGGTTAGCGGTTAGGAGTTAGTGTTTTATGAAGGGGTATGGTTAGATTTAGGAATGGGGTTAGAGTTAGGGTGAGGTATAGGGGTTAGGTTTAGGGGTTAGTTTTAGGGTAAAAGGATAGGATTAGGGTTACGGGTTGGGCTTATGTTTAGGGTTAAAGTTAACTGCTAGGGTTAGGATAGGGTTCAGGGTTAGCTTTAAGGGTTCTGGTTAGGGTTAGGTGTTAGGTTAGTGTCAGGGTTAGGTCTAGTCGTGAGGGTAAGGTTTAGGGTTAGCTTTAAGAGCTGGGTTAGGTTTAATGGTTAGGATTAGGATTAGGGTTAAGGATTAGGGTAAGGCTTAGGGGTTAGGGTGAAGGGTTAGGGTCAAGGGTTAGGGTTTTTGTTAGGCATAGCGTTGGGGTTAGAAGTAAGGGTTACTGTCAGTGTTAGGGTTGTAGGTAGGGTTACGGTACGGTTAGCGGTTTAGAATTAGGGTTAGCGATTAGGTGTCACAGTGATACTAGGAGATAGGGTTAGAATTATGGGATAGGGGTTGTTCTCAGGAAATGGGTTATGCATTAACGTTAGGATAAGAGGTTACAGTTAGGCGCACGGTGAGGTTTACGTGTTAACGGGAGAAATAGGAACAGGGTTGGGTGTTATGTTCAGGGTTAGGGTTATCTGTTAAAGGTATTGTTTATGCTTAGCGCATGGGCCCTGTCTGCATTAGGCGGGCGGGGGGAGTTTAGGGGGCTGGGATTGTACCCGGGAACCCACTCTATCATACTCTGGGTATGGGCCCGTGGGTTTCATGCAGGACACAGTGGTAGAGCCTCCTTTCACGCATGGCATGGGAGGATTGAGGCTTTCTAAACTCTAAGAAATCAAGAAGTCTGAGAATTAGATTTAGGGTTAGGAATTTGGTTAGGGCTAAGGATGAAATTTAGTGTTAGGGTGAGGGCTTAGGGTTAGGGGTTATGGTTAGGGTTAAAGGTTACTCTTAGGTTTAACGGTTACACTTTGGTTTAGGGTTGAGGTTTACGGTTAGGGTTAAGATGAGGGGTTAGGGTTTGGTACAGGGTTAGGGTTAAGTGTTAGGTTTAGGGTTGAAGATTAGGATTAGGGTTAGGATTAAAGGTTAGCGTGAGAGTTAACGCTTAGGGTTAAGGTTAAGAGTTAGGGTTTAGGGTTAGGGTTAGGGTTAGGGTTAGTTTTAGGGTTAGAGTTATGTGCTATGGTGTGTTTTAGAGGTTAGGTTTACGTTTACTGGTCACCGTGAGGGTAACGTTTAGGGGTTAGCATTAGGGTTAGGGTTAAAGGATAGGATTAGGGTTAAGTGTTGGGCTTAGGGTTAGGGTTTAGTGTTATGGTTATCATTAAGGATTAGGGGTAGGGTCAGGGTTAAATGCTTGGGTGCGGGTAATGGTTAGGGTCAGGGATAAGGTTCACGGATAGGGTTAGTGTTAAGGGTTACGGGTAGGTTTAGCGTTCTGGGTTAGAGTTAGCTTTAGGGCTTAAGGCTAGCATTAGGTGGTAGGTTAGATTTAGGGTTAGACCTAGGCGTTAGGGTAAGGGCTAGCGTTAGGGTTAAGAGATAGGGTTAGGTTTAATGCTTAGGAATAGGGTTAGGGTTTGGGGTTAAAGTAAGTGTTAGGGGTTAGGTTTAAGGATCCAAGGTTAGGGTTATTTTTAGCTGTAGTGTTAGGGTTAGGGATAAGGGATCCCATTAGCATTAAGGGTCTTCCTTACTGTACGGTTAAGGGTTAGGCTTAGAGTTAAAGGTTAAGGTTAGGGTCAGTGTTAAGATGTAGGGTGAGGGTTAACGGTTAGGGTAAAGGTTAAGCGTTAGGGTTAGGGATTAGTGATTAGGGTTTTTGGTTAGTGTTAGGGTTAGTGGTTAGGAGTTAGTGTTTTATGAAGGGGTATGGTTAGAATTAGGAATGGGGTTAGAGTTAGGGTGAGGTATAGGGGTTAGGTTTAGGGGTTAGTTTTAGGGTAAAAGGATAGGATTAGGGTTACGGGTTGGGCTTATGTTTAGGGTTAAAGTTAACTGCTAGGGTTAGGATAGGGTTCAGGGTTAGCTTTAAGGGTTCTGGTTAGGGTTAGGTGTTAGGTTAGTGTCAGGGTTAGGTCTAGTCGTGAGGGTAAGGTTTAGGGTTAGCTTTAAGAGCTAGGGTTAGGTTTAATGGTTAGGATTAGGATTAGGGTTAAGGGTTAGGGTAAGGCTTAGGGGTTAGGGTGAAGGGTTAGGGTCAAGGGTTAGGGTTTTTGTTAGGCATAGCGTTGGGGTTAGAAGTAAGGGTTACTGTCAGTGTTAGGGTTGTAGGTAGGGTTACGGTAGAGTTAGCGGTTTAGAATTAGGGTTAGCGATTAGGTTTCACGGTGATGACTAGGAGATAGGGTTAGAATTATGGGATACGGGTTGTTCTCAGGAAATGGGTTATGCATTAACGTTAGGATAAGAGGTTACAGTTAGGCGCACGGTGAGGTTTACGTGTTAAGGGGAGAAATAGGAACAGGGTTGGGTGTTATGTTCAGGGTTAGGGTTATCTGTTAAAGGTATTGTTTATGCTTAGCGCACGGGCCCTGTCTGCATTAGGCGGGCGGGGGGAGTTTAGGGGGCTGGGATTGTACCCGGGAACCCACTCTATCATACTCTGGGTATGGGCCCGTGGGTTTCATGCAGGACACAGTGGTAGAGCCTCCTTTCACGCATGGCATGGGAGGATTGCAGGCTTTCTAAACTCTAAGAAAGCAAGAAGTCTGAGAATTAGATTTAGGGATAGGATTATGGTTAGGGTTAAGGATGAAGTTTAGTGTTAGGGTGAGGGCTTAGGGTTAGGGAATAGGGTTAGGGTTAAAGGTTACTCTTAGGTTTAACGGTTAAACTTTGGTTTAGGGTTGAGGTATACGGTTAGGGTTAAATGAGGGGTTAGGGTTAGGTACAGGGTTAGGGTTAAGTGTTAGGTTTAGGGTTGAAGATTAGGATTAGGGTTAGGATTAAAGGTTAGCGTGAGAGTTAACGCTTAGGGTTAAGGTTAAGAGTTAGGGTTTAGGGTTAGGGTTAGGGTTAGGTTTAGTTTTAGGGTTAGAGTTATGTGCTATGTTTTGTGTTAGAGGTTAGGGTTAGGTTTACTGTTCACGGTTAGGGTTACGTTCAGGGGTTAGCATTAGGGTTAGGGTTAGGGTTAGGGTTAAGGGATAGGATTAGGGTTAAGTGTTGGGCTTAGGGTTAGGGTTTAGTGTTAGGGTTATCATTAAGGATTAGTGTTAGGGTCAGGGTTAAATGCTTGGGTGCTTGTAATGCTTAGGGTCAGGATTAAGGTTCACGGATAGGGTTAATATTAAGGGTTACGGGCAGGTTTGGGGTTCAGGGTTAGAGTTAGCATTAGGGCTTAAGGTTAGGATTAGGCGGTAGGTTAGATTTAGGGTTAGATCTAGGCGTTAGGGTAAGGGCTAGCGTTAGGGTTAAGAGATAGGGTTAGGTTTAATGCTTAGGATTAGGGTTAGGGTTTGGGGTTAAAGTAAGTGTTAGGGGTTAGGTTTAAGGATCCAAGGTTAGGGTTATTTTTAGCTGTAGTTTTAGGGTTAGGGATAAGGGATCCCATTAGCATTAAGGGTCTTCCTTACTGTAGGGTTAAGGGTTAGGCTTAGAGTTAAAGGTTAAGGTTAGGGTCAGTGTTAAGATTTAGGGTGAGGGTTAACGGTTAGGGTAAAGGTTAAGCGTTAGGGTTAGGGATTAGTGATAAGGGATTTTGGTTAGTGTTAGGGTTAGTGGTTAGGAGTTAGTGTTTTATGAAGGGGTATGGTTAGAATTAGGATTGGGGTTAGAGTTAGGGTGAGGTATAGGGGTTAGGTTTAAGGGTTAGTTTTAGGGTAAAAGGATAGGATTAGGGTTACGGGTTGGGCTTAGGTTTAGGGTTAAAGTTTACTGCTAGGGTTAGGGATAGGGTTCAGGGTTACCTTTAGGGGTTCTGGTTAGGGTTAGGTGTTAGGTTACTGTCAGGGTTAGGTCTAGTCGTGAGGGTAAGGTTTAGGGTTAGCTTTAAGAGCTAGGGTTTGGTTTAATGGTTAGGATTAATATTAGGGTTAAGGGTTAGGGTAAGGCTTAGGGGTTAGGGTGAAGGGTTAGGGTCAAGGGTTAGGGTTTTTGTTAGGCATAGCGTTGGGGTTAGAAGTAAGGGTTACTGTCAGTGTTAGGGTTGTAGGTAGGGTTACGGTTAGGGTTAGCGGTTTAGAATTAGGGTTAGGGATTATGTGTCACAGTGATGACTAGGAGATAGGGTTAGAATTATGGGATAGGGGTTGTTCTCAGGAAATGGGTTATGCATTAACGTTAGGATAAGAGGTTAAAGTTAGGCGCACAGTGAGGTTTACGTGTTAAGGGGAGAAATAGGAACAGGGTTGGGTGTTATGTTCAGGGTTAGGGTTATCTGTTAAAGGTATTGTTTATGCTTAGCGCACGGGCCCTGTCTGCGTTAGGCAGGCGGGGGGAGTTTAGGGGGCTGGGATTGTACCCGGGAACCCACTCTATCATACTCTGGGTATGGGCCCGTGGATTTCATGCAGGACACAGTGGTACAGCCTCCTTTCACACATGACATGGGAGGATTGCAGGCTTTCTAAACTCTAAGAAAGCAAAAGTCTGAGAATTACATTTCTGGGTAGGATTATTGTTAGGGTTAATGATGAAGTTTAGTGTTAGGGTGAGGGCTTAGGGTTAGGGATTAGGGTTAGGGTTAAAGGTTACTCTTAGGTTTAACGGTTACACTTTGGTTTAGGGTTGAGGTTTACGGTTAGGGTTAAGATGAGGGGTTAGGGTTAGGTACAGGGTTAGGGTTAAGTTTTAGGTTTAGGGTTGAAGATTAGGATTAGGGTTAGGATTAAAGGTTAGCGTGAGAGTTAACGCTTAGGGTTAAGGTTAAGAGTTAGGGTTTAGGGTTAGGGTTAGGGTTAGGGTTAGTTTTAGGGTTAGAGTTATGTGCTATGGTTTGTGTTAGAGCTTAGGGTTAGGTTTACTGTTCACGGTTAGGGTTACGTTTAGGGCTTAGCATTAGGGTTAGGGTTAGGGTTAAAAGATAGGATTAGGGTTAAGTGTTGGGCTTAGGGCTAGGGTTTAGTGTTAGGGTTATCATTAAGGATTAGGGGTAGGGTCAGGGTTCAATGCTTGGGTGCGGGTAATGGTTAGGGTCAGGGTTAAGGTTCACGGATAGGGTTAGTGTTAAGGGTTACGGGTAGGTTTAGGGTTCAGGGTTAGAGTTAGCATTAGGGCTTAAGGTTAGGATTAGGCGGTAGGTTAGATTTAGGGTTAGATCTAGGCGTTAGGGTAAGGGCTAGCGTTAGGGTTAAGACATAGGGTTAGGTTTAATGCTTAGGATTAGGGTTAGGGTTTGGGGTTAAAGTAAGTGTTAGGGGTTAGGTTTAAGGATCCAAGGTTAGGGTTATTTTTAGCTGTAGTGTTAGGGTTAGGGATAAGGGATCCCATTAGCATTAAGGGTCTTCCTTACTGTAGGGTTAAGGGTTAGGCTTAGAGTTAAAGGTTGAGGTTAGGGTCAGTGTTAAGATTTAGGGTGAGGGTTAACGGTTAGGGTAAAGGTTAAGCGTTAGGGTTGGGGATTAGTGATTAGGGTTTTTGGTTAGTGTTAGGGTTAGTGGTTAGGAGTTAGTGTTTTATGAAGGGGTGTGGTTAGAATTAGGATTGGGGTTAGAGTTAGGGTGAGGTATAGGGGTTAGGTTTAGGGGTTAGTTTTAGGGTAAAAGGATCGGATTAGGGTTACGGGTTGGGCTTAGGTTTAGGGTTAAAGTTTACTGCTAGGGTTAGGGATAGGGTTCAGGGTTAGCTTTAGGGGTTCTGGTTAGGGTTAGGTGTTAGGTTAGTGTCAGGGTTAGGTCTAGTCGTGATGGTAAGTTTTAGGGTTAGCTTTAAGAGCTAGGGTTAGGTTTAATGGTTAGGATTAGGATTAGGGTTAAGGGTTAGGGTAAGGCTTAGGGGTTAGGGTGAAGGGTTAGGGTCAAGGGTTAGGGTTTTTGTTAGGCATAGCGTTGGGGTTAGAAGTAAGGGTTACTGTCAGTGTTAGGGTTGTAGGTAGGGTTACGGTTAGGGTTAGCGGTTCATTTTTTTATTTATTTATTTTTTTTTTTTTTGAGACAGAGTCTCACTCTGTTGCCCAGACTAGAGTGAGTGCCGTGGCATCAGCCTAGCTCACAGCAACCTCAAACTCCTGAGCTCAAGCGATCCTACTGCCTCAGCCTCCCGGGTAGCTGGGACTACAGGCATGCACCACCATGCCCGGCTAATTTTTTCTATATATATTTTCATCTGTCCATATAATTTCTTTCTATTTTTAGTAGAGATGGGGTCTCGCTCTTGCTCAGGCTGGTCTCGAACTCCTGAGCTCAAACGATCCGCCCAACTCGGCCTCCCAGAGTGCTAGGATTACAGGCATGAGCCACCGCGCCCGGCCGGGTGAGCGGTTTAGAATTAGGGTTAGGGATTAGGTGTCACAGTGATGACTAGGAGATAGGGTTAGAATTATGGGATAGGGGTTGTTCTCAGGAAATGGGTTATGCATTAACGTTAGGATAAGAGGTTAAAGTTAGGCGCAGGGTGAGGTTTACGTGTTAAGGGGAGAAATAGGAACAGGGTTGGGTGTTACGTTCAGGGTTAGGGTTATCTGTTAAAGGTATTGTTTATGCTTAGTGCACGGGCCCTGTCAGCATTAGGCGGGCGGGGGGAGTTTAGGGGGCTGGGATTGTACCCGGGAACCCACTCTATCATACTCTGGGTATGGGCCGGGGGTTTCATGGAGGACACAGTGGTAGAGCCTCCTTTGACGCATGGCATGGGAGGATTGCAGGCTTTCTAAACTCTAAGAAAGCAAGAAGTCTGAGAATTAGATTTAGGGTTAGGATTATTGTTAGGGTTAAGGATGAAGTTTAGTTTTAGGGTGAGGGCTTAGGGTTAGGGATTAGGGTTAGGGTTAAAAGTTACTCTTAGGTTTAACGGTTACACTTTGGTTTAGGGTTCAGGTTTACGGTTAGGGTTAAGATGAGGGGTTAGGGTTAGGTACAGGGTTAGGGTTAAGTGTTAGGTTTAGGGTTGAAGATTAGGATTAGGGTTAGGATTAAAGTTTAGCGTGAGAGTTAACGCTTAGGGTTAAGGTTAAGAGTTAGGGTTTAGGGTTAGGGTTAGGGTTAGGGTTAGATATAGGGTTAGAGTTATGTGCTATGGTTTGTGTTAGAGGTTAGGGTTAGGTTTACTGGTCACGGTTAGGGTTACGTTTAGGGGGTAGCATTAGGGTTTGTGTTAGGGTTAAGGGATAGGATTAGGGATAAGTGTTGGGCTTAGGGTTAGGGTTTAGTGTTAGGGTTAGCATTAAGGATTAGGGTTAGGGTCAGGGTTAAATGCTTGGGTGCGGGTAATGGTTAGGGTCAGGGTTAAGGATCACGGATAGGGTTAGTGTTAAGGGTTACTGGTAGGTTTAGGGTTCAGGGTTAGTGTTAGCATTAGGGCTTAAGGTTAGGAGTAGGCGGTAGGTTAGATTTAGGGTTAGATCTAGACGTTAGGGTAAGGGCTAGCGTTAGGGTTAAGAGATAGGGTTAGGTTTAATGCTTAGGATTAGGGTTAGGGTTTGGGGTTAAAGTAAGTGTTAGGGGTTAGGTTTAAGGATCCAAGGTTAGGGTTATTTTTAGCTGTAGTGTTAGGGTTAGGGATAAGGGATCCCATTAGCATTAAGGGTCTTCCTTACTGTAGGGTTAAGGGTTAGGCTTAGAGTTAAAGGTTGAGGTTAGGGTCAGTGTTAAGATTTAGGGTGAGGGTTAACGGTTAGGGTAAAGGTTAAGCGTTAGGGTTAGGGATTAGTGATTAGGGTTTTTGGTTATTGTTAGGGTTAACGGTTAGGAGTTAGTGTTTTATGAAGGGGTATGGTTAGAATTAGGATTGGGGTTAAAGTTAGGGTGAGGTATAGGGGTTAGGTTTAGGGGTTACTTTTAGGGTAAAAGGATAGGATTAGGGTTACGGGTTGGGCTTAGGTTTAGGGTTAAAGTTTACTGCTGGGGTTAGGGATAGGGTTCAGGGTTAGCTTTAGGGGTTCTGGTTAGGGTTAGGTGTTAGGTTAGTGTCACGGTTAGGTCGAGTCGTGAGGGTAAGGTTTAGGGTTAGCTTTAAGAGCTAGGGTTAGGTTTAACGGTTAGGATTAGGATTAGGGTTAAGGGTTAGGGTAAGGCTTAGGGGTTAGGGTGAAGGGTTAGGGTCAAGGGTTAGGGTTTTTGTTAGGCATAGCGTTGGGGTTAGAAGTAAGGGTTACTGTCAGTGTTAGGGTTGTAGGTAGGGTTACGGTTAGGGTTAGCGGTGTAGAATTAGGGTTAGGGATTAGGTGTCACAGTGATGACTAGGAGATAGGGTTAGAATTATGGGATAGGGGTTGTTCTCAGGAAATGGGTTATGCATTAACGTTAGGATAAGAGGTTAAAGTTAGGCGCACGGTGAGGTTTACGTGTTAAGGGGAGATATAGGAAGAGGGTTGGGTGTTGTGTTCAGGGTTAGGGTTATCTGTTAAAGGTATTGTTTATGCTTAGCGCATGGGCCCTGTCTGCATTAGGCGGGCGAGCGGAGTTTAGGGGGCTGGGATTGTACCCGGGAACCCACTCTATCATACTCTGGATATGGGCCCGTGGGTTTCATGCAGGACACAGTGGTAGAGCCTCTTTTCACTCTTGGTATGGGAGGATTGCAGGCTTTCTAAACTCTAAGAAAGCAAGAAGTCTGAGAATTAGATTTACGGTTAGGATTCTGGTTAGGGTTAAGGATGAAGTTTAGTGTTAGGGTGAGGGCTTAGGGTTAGGGATTAGGGTTAGGGTTAAAGGTTACTCTTAGGTTTAACGGTTACACTTTGGTTTAGGGTTGAGGTTTACGGTTAGGGTTAAGATGAGGGGTTAGGGTTTGGTACAGGGTTAGGGTTAAGTGTTAGGTTTAGGGTTGAAGATTAGGATTAGGGTTAGGATTAAAGGTTAGCGTGAGAGTTAACGCTTAGGGTTAAGGTTAAGATTTAGGGTTTAAGGTTAGGTTTAGGGTTAGTTTTAGGGTTAGAGTTATGTGCTATGGTTTGTGTTAGAGGTTAGGGTTAGGTCTACTGGTCACGGTTAGAGTAAAGTTTAGGGGGTAGCATTAGGGTTAGGGTTAGGGATAAGGGATAGGATTAGGGTAAAGTGTTGGGCTTAGGGTTAGGGTTTAGTGTTAGGTTTATCATTAAGGATTAGGGTTAGAATCAGGGTTAAATGCTTGGGTGCGTGTAATGGTTAGGGTCAAGGTTAAGGTTCACGGATAGGGTTAGTGTTAAGGGTTACGGGTAGGTTTAGGGTTCAGGGTTAGCGTTAGCATTAGGGCTTAAGGTTAGGATTAGGCGGTAGGTTAGATTAGGGTTAGATCTAGGCGTTAGGGTAAGGGCTAGCGTTAGGGTTAAGAGATAGGGTTAGGTTTAATGCTTAGGATTAGGGTTAGGGTTTGGGGTTAAAGTAAATGTTAGGGGTTAGGTTTAAGGATCCAAGGTTAGGGTTATTTTTAGCTGTAGTGTTAGGGTTAGGGATAAGGGATCCCATTAGCATTAAGGGTCTTCCTTACTGTAGGGTTAAGGGTTAGGCTTAGAGTTAAAAGTTAAGGTTAGGGTCAGTGTTAAGATTTAGGGTGAGGGTTAACGGTTAGGGTAAAGGTTAGGCGTTAGGGTTAGGGATTAGTGAATAGGGTTTTTGGTTAGTGTTAGGGTTAGCGGTTAGGAGTTAGTGTTTTATGAAGGGGTATGGTTAGAATTAGGATTGGGGTTAGAGTTAGGGTGAGGTATAGGGGTTAGGTTTAGGGGTTAGTTTTAGGGTAAAAGGATAGGATTAGGGTTACGGGTTGGGCTTAGGTTTAGGGTTAAAGTTTACTGCTAGGGTTAGGGATAGGGTTCAGGGTTAGCTTTAGGGGTTCTGGTTAGGGTTAGGTGTTAGGTTAGTGTCAGGGCTAGGTCTAGTCGTGAGGGTAAGGTTTAGGGTTAGCTTTAAGAGCTAGGATTAGGTTTAATGGTTAGGATTAGGATTAGGGTTAAGGGTTAGGGTAAGGCTTAGGGGTTAGGGTGAAGTGTTAGGGTCAAGGGTTAGGGTTTTTGTTAGGCATAGCGTTGGGGTTAGAAGTAAGGGTTACTGTCAGTGTTAGGGTTGTAGGTAGGGTTACGGTTAGGGTTAGCGGTTTAGAATTAGGGTTAGGGATTAGGTGTCACAGTGATGACTAGGAGATAGGGTTAGAATTATGGGATAGGGGTTGTTCTCAGGAAATGGGTTATGCATTAACGTTAGGATAAGAGGTTAAAGTTAGGCGCACGGTGAGGTTTACGTGTTAAGGGGAGAAATAGGAACAGGGTTGGGTGTTATGTTCAGGGTTAGGGTTATCTTTTAAAGGTATTGTTTATGCTTAGCGCACGGGCCCTGTCTGCATTAGGGGGGCGGGGGGAGTTTAGGGGTCTGGGATTTTACCCGGGAACCTACTCTATCATACTCTGGGTATGGGCCCATGGGTTTCATGCAGGACACAATGGTAGAGCCTCCTTTCACGCATGGCATGGGAGGATTGCAGGCTTTCTAAACTCTAAGAAAGCAAGAAGTCTGAGAATTAGATTTAGGGTTAGGATTCTGTTTAGGGTTAAGGATGAAGTTTAGTCTTAGGGTGAGGGCTAAGGGTTAGGGATTAGGGTTAGGGTTAAAGGTTAATCTTAGGTTTAACGGTTACACTTTGGTTTAGGGTTGAGGTTTACGGTTACGGTTAAGATGAGGGGTTAGGGTTTGGTACAAGGTTAGGGTTAAGTGTTAGGTTTAGGGTTGAAGATTAGGATTAGGGTTAGGATTAAAGGTTAGCGTGAGAGTTAACGCTTAGGGTTAAGGTTAAGTGTTAGGGTTTAGGGTTAGGGACAGGGTTAGGGTTAGTTTTAGGGTTAGAGTTATGTGCTATGGTTTGTGTTAGAGGTTAGGGTTAGGTTTACCGGTCACGGTTACGGTTACATTAAGGGGGTAGCATTAGGGTTAGGGTTAGGGTTAGGGTTAAGGGATAGGATTAGGGTTAATTGTTGGGCTTAGGGTTAGGGTTTAGTGTTAGGGTTAGCATTAAGGATTAGGGTTAGGGTCAGGGTTAAATGCTTGGGTGCGGGTAATGGTTAGGGTCAGGGTTAAGGTTCACGGATAGGGTTAGTGTTAAGGGTTACGGGTAGGTTTAGGGTTCAGGGTTAGTGTTAGCATTAGGGCTTAAGGTTAGGATTAGGCGGTAGGTTAGATTTAGGGTTAGATCTAGGCGTTAGGGTAAGGGCTAGCGTTAGGGTTAAGAGATAGGTTTAGGTTTAATGCTTAGGATTATGGTTAGGGTTTGGGGTTAAAGTAAGTGTTAGGGGTTAGGTTTAAGGATCCAAGGTTAGGGTTATTTTTAGCTGTAGTGTTAGGGTTAGGGATAAGGGATCCCATTAGCATTAAGGGTCTTCCTTACTGTAGGGTTAAGGGTTAGGCTTAGAGTTAAAGGTTAAGGTTAGGGTCAGTGTTAAGATTTAGGGTGAGGGTTAACGGTCAGGGTAAAGGTTAAGCGTTAGGGTTAGGGATTAGTGATTAGGGTTTTTGGTTAGTGTTAGGGTTAGCGGTTAGGAGTTAGTGTTTTATGAAGGGGTATGGTTAGAATTAGGATTGGGGTTAGAGTTAGGGTGAGGTATAGGGGTTAGGTTTAGGGGTTAGTTTTTGGGTAAAAGGATAGGATTAGGGTTACGGGTTGGACTTAGGTTTAGGGTTAAAGTTTACTGCTAGGGTTAGGGATATGGTTCAGCGTTAGCTTTAGGGGTTCTGGTTAGGGTTAGGTGTTAGGTTAGTGTCAGGGTTAGGTCTAGTCGTGAGGGTAAGGTTTAGGGTTAGCTTTAAGAGCTAGGGTTAGGTTTAATGGTTAGGATTAGGATTAGGGTTAAGGGTTAGGGTAAGGCTTAGGGGTTAGGGTGAAGGGTTAGGGTCAAGGGTTAGGGTTTTTGTTAGGCATAGCATTGGGTTTAGAAGTAAGGGTTACTGTCAGTGTTAGGGTTGTAGGTAGGGTTACGGTTAGGGTTAGCGGTTTAGAATTAGGGTTAGGGATTAGGTGTCACAGTGATGACTAGGAGATAGGGTTAGAATTATGGGATAGGGGTTGTTCTCAGGAAATGGGTTATGCATTAACGTTAGGATAAGAGGTTAAAATTAGGTGCACGGTGAGGTTTACGTGTTAAGGGGAGAAATAGGAACAGGGTTGGGTGTTATGTTCAGGGTTAGGGTTATCTGTTAAAGGTATTGTTTATGCTTAGCTCATGGGCCCTGTCTGCAGTAGGCGGGCGGGGGGAGTTTAGGGGGCTGGGATTGTACCCGGGAACCCACTCTATCATACTCTGGGTATGGGCCCGTGGGTTTCATGCAGGACACAGTGGTACAGCCTCCTTTCACGCATGGCATGGTGGGATTGCAGGCTTTCTAAACTCTAAGAAAGCAAGAAGTCTGAGAATTAGATTTAGGGTTAGGATTCTGGTTAGGGTTAAGGATCAAGTTTAGTGTTAGGGTGAGGGCTTAGGGTTAGGGATTAGGGTTAGGGTTAAAGGTTACTCTTAGGTTTAACAGTTACACTTTGGTTTAGGGTTGAGGTTTACGGTTAGGGTTAAGATGAGGGGTTAGGGTTTGGTACAGGGTTAGGGTTAAGTGTTAGGTTTAGGGTTGAAGATTAGGATTAGGGTTAGGATTAAAGGTTAGCGTGAGAGTTAACGCTTAGGGTTAAGGTTAAGAGTTAGGGTTTAGGGTTAGGGTTAGGGTTAGGGTTAGTTTTAGGGTTAGAGTTATGTGCTATGGTTTGTGTTAGAGGTTAGGGTTAGCTTTACTGGTCACGGTTAGGGTTACGTTTAGGGGGTAGCATTAGGGTTAGGGTTAGGGTTAAGGGATAGGATTAGAGTTAAGTGTTGGGCTTAGGGTTAGGGTTTAGTGTTAGATTTATCATTAAGGATTAGTTTTAGGGCCAGGGTTAAATGCTTGGGTGCGGGTAATGGTTAGGGTCAGGGTTAAGGTTCACGGACAGGGTTAGTGTTAAGGGTTACGGGTAGGTTTAGGGTTCAGGGTTAGTGTTAGCATTAGTGCTTATGGTTAGGATTAGGCGGTAGGTTAGATTTAGGGTTAGATCTAGGCGTTAGGGTAAGGGCTAGCGTTAGGGTTAAAAGATAGGTTTAGGTTTAATGCTTAGGATTAGGGTTAGGGTTTGGGGTTAAAGTAAGTGTTAGGGGTTAGGTTTAAGGATCCAAAGTTAGGGTTATTTTTAGCTGTAGTGTTAGTGTTACGGATAAGGGATCCCATTAGCATTAAGGGTCCTCCTTACTGTAGGGTTAAGGGTTAGGCTTAGAGTTAAAGGTTAAGGTTAGGGTCAGTGTTAAGATGTAGGGTGAGGGTTAACGGTTCGGGTAAAGGTTAAGCGTTAGGGTTAGGGATTAGTGATTAGGGTTTTTATTAGTGTTAGGGTTAGCGGTTAGGAGTTAGTGTTTTATGAAGGGGTATGGTTAGAATTAGGATTGGGGTTAGAGTTAGGGTGAGGTATAGGGGTTAGGTTTAGGGGTTAGTTTTAGGGTAAAAGGATAGGATTAGGGTTACGGGTTGGGCTTAGGTTTAGGGTTAAAGTTTACTGTTAGGGTTAGGGATAGGGTTCAGGGTTAGCTTTAGGGGTTCTGGTTAGGGTTAGGTGTTAGGTTAGTGTCAGGGTTAGGTCTAGTCGTGAGGGTAAGGTTTAGGGTTAGCTTTAAGAGCTAGGGTTAGGTTTAATGGTTTGGATTAGGATTCGGGTTAAGGGTTAGGGTAAGGCTTAGGGGTTAGGGTGAAGGGTTAGGGTCAAGGGTTAGGGTTTTTGTTAGGCATAGCGTTGGGGTTAGAAGTAAGGGTTACTGTCAGTGTTAGGGTTGTAGGTAGGGTTACGGTTAGGGTTAGCGGTGTAGAATTAGGGTTAGGGATTAGGTGTCACAGTGATGACTAGGAGATAGGGTTAGAATTATGGGATAGGGGTTGTTCTCAGGAAATGGGTTATGCATTAACGTTAGGATAAGAGGTTAAAGTTAGGCGCACGGTGAGGTTTACGTGTTAAGGGGAGAAATAGGAACAGGGTTGGGTGTTATGTTCAGGGTTAGGGTTATCTGTTAAAGGTATTGTTTATGCTTAGCGCACGGGCCCTGTCTGCAGTAGGCGGGCGGGGGGAGTTTAGGGGGCTGGGATTGTACCCGGGAACCCACTCTATCATACTATGGGTATGGGCCCGTGGGTTTCATGCAGGACACAGTGGTAGAGCCTCCTTTCACGCATGGCATGGGAGGATTGCAGGCTTTCTAAACTCTAAGAAAGCAAGAAGTCTGAGAATTAGATTTAGGGTTAGGATTCTGGTTAGGGTTAAGGATGAAGTTTAGTGTTAGGGTGAGGGCTTAGGGTTAGGGATTAGGGTTAGGGTTAAAGGTTACTCTTAGGTTTAACGGTTACACTTTGGTTTAGGGTTGAGGTTTACGGTTAGGGTTAAGATGAGGGGTTAGGGTTTGGTACAGGGTTAGGGTTAAGTGTTAGGTTTAGGGTTGAAGATTAGGATTATGGTTAGGATTAAAGGTTAGCGTGAGAGTTAATGCTTAGGATTAAGGTTAAGAGTTAGGGTTTAGGGTTAGGTTTAGGGTTAGGGTCAGTTTTAGGGTTAGAGTTATGTGCTATGGTTTGTGTTAGAGGTTAGGGTTAGCTTTACTGGTCACGGTTAGGGTTACGTTTAGGGGGTAGCATTAGGGTTAGGGTTAGGGTTAAGGGATAGGATTAGGGTTAAGTGTTGGGCTTAGGGTTAGGGTTTAGTGTTAGGTTTATCATTAAGGATTAGGGTTAGGGCCAGGGTTAAATGCTTGGGTGCGGGTAATGGTTAGGGTCAGGGTTAAGGTTCACGGATAGGGTTAGTGTTAAGGGTTACGGGTAGGTTTAGGGTTCAGGGTTAGTGTTAGCATTAGTGCTTAAGGTTAGGATTAGGCGGAAGGTTAGATTTAGGGTTAGATCTAGGCGTTAGGGTAAGGGCAAGCGTTAGGGTTAAAAGATAGGTTTAGGTTTAATGCTTAGGATTAGGGTTAGGGTTTGGGGTTAAAGTAAGTGTTAGGGGTTAGGTTTAAGGATCCAAGGTTAGGGTTATTTTTAGCTGTAGTGTTAGCGTTAGGGATAAGGGATCCCATTAGCATTAAGGGTCTTCCTTACTATAGGGTTAAGGGTTAGGCTTAGAGTTAAAGGTTAAGGTTAGGTTCAGTGTGAAGATTTAGGGTGCGGGTTAACGGTTAGGGTAAAGGTTAAGCGTTAGGGTTAGGGATTAGTGATTAGGGTTTTTGGTTAGTGTTAGGGTTAGCGGTTAGGAGTTAGTGTTTTATGAAGGGGTATGGTTAGAATTCGGATTGGGGTTAGAGTTAGGGTGAGGTATAGGGGTTAGGGTTAGGGGTTAGTTTTAGGGTAAAAGGATAGGATTAGGGTTACGGGTTGGGCTTAGGTTTAGGGTTAAAGTTTACTGCTAGGGTTAGGGATAGGGTTCAGGGTTAGCTTTAGGGGTTCTGGTTAGGGTTAGGTGTTAGGTTAGTGTCAGGGTTAGGTCTAGTCGTGAGGGTAAGGTTTAGGGTTAGCTTTAAGAGCTAGGGTTAGGTTTAATGGTTAGGATTAGGATTCGGGTTAAGGGTTAGGGTAAGGCTTAGGGGTTAGGGTGAAGGGTTAGTGTCAAGGGTTAGGGTTTTTGTTAGGCATAGCGTTGGGGTAGGAAGTAACGGTTACTGTCAGTGTTAGGGTTGTAGGTAGGGTTATGGTTAGGGTTAGCGGTTTAGAATTAGGGTTAGGTATTAGGTGTCACAGTGATGACTAGGAGATAGGGTTAGAATTATGGGATAGGGGTTCTTCTCAGGAAATGGGTTATGCATTAACGTTAGGATAAGAGGTTAAAGTTAGGCGCACGGTGAGGTTTACGTGTTAAGGGGAGAAAGAGGAACAGGGTTGGGTGTTATGTTCAGGGTTAGGGTTATCTGTGAAAGGTATTGTTTATGCTTAGCGCATGGGCCCTTCTGCATTAGGGGGGCGGGGGGAGTTTAGGGGGCTGGGATTGTACCTGGGAAAACACTCTATCATACTCTGGGTATGGGCCCGTGGGTTTCATGGAGGACACAGTGGTACAGCCTCCTTTCACGCATGGCATGGGAGGATTGCAGGCTTTCTAAACTCTAAGAAAGCAAGAAGTCTGAGAATTAGATTTAGGGTTAGGATTATGGTTAGGGTTAAGGATGAAGTTTAGTGTTAGGGTGAGGACATAGGGTTAGGGATTAGGGTTAGGGTTAAAGGTTACTCTTAGGTTTAACGGTTACACTTTGGTTTAGGGTTGAGGTTTACGGTTAGGGTTAAGATGAGGGGTTAGGGTTTGGTACAGGGTTAGGGTTAAGTGTTAGGTTTAGGGTTGAAGATTAGGATTAGGGTTAGGATTAAAGGTTAGCGTGAGAGTTAACGCTTAGGGTTAAGGTTAAGGGTTAGGCTTTAGGGTTAGGGTTAGGGTTAGTTTTAGGTTTAGAGTTATGTGCTATGGTTTGTGTTAGAGGTTAGCGTTAGGTTTACTGGTCACGGTTAGGGTTACGTTTAGGGGTTAGCATTAGGGTTAGGGTTCGGGTTGAGGGATAGGATTAGGGATAAGTGTTGGGCTTAGGGTTAGGGTTTAGTGTTAGGGTTAGCATTAAGGATTAGGGTTAGGGTCAGGGTTAAATGCTTGGGTGCGTGTAATGGTTAGGGTCAGGGTTAAGGTTCACGGATAGGGTTAGTGTTAAGGGTTACGGGTAGGTTTAGGGTTCAATGTTAGGGTTAGCATTAGGCCTTAAGGTTAGGATTAGGCGGTAGGTTAGATTTAGGGTTAGATCTAGGCGTTAGGGTAAGGGCTAGCGTTAGGGTTAAGAGATAGGGTTAGGTTTAATGCTTAGGATTAGGGTTAGGTTTTTGGGGTGAAAGTAAGTGTTAGGTGTTAGGTTTAAGGATCCAAGGTTAGGGTTATTTTTAGCTGTAGTGTTAGGGTTAGGGATAAGGGATCCCATTAGCATTAAGGGTCTTCCTTCCTGTAGGGTTAAGGGTTAGGCTTAGAGTTAAAGGTTAAGGTTAGGGTCAGTGTTAAGAATTAGGGTGAGGGTTAACGGTTAGGGTAAAGGTTAAGCGTTAGGGTTAGGGATTAGTGATTAGGGTTTTTGGTTAGTGTTAGGGTTAGCGGTTAGGAGTTAGTGTTTTATGAAGGGGTATGGTTAGAATTAGGATTGGGGTTAGAGTTAGGGTGAGGTATAGGGGTTAAGTTTAGGGGTTAGTTTTAGGGTAAAAGGATAGGATTAGGGTTACGGGTTGGGCTTAGGTTTAGGGTTAAAGTTTACTGCTGGGGTTAGGGATAGGGTTCAGGGTTAGCTTTAGGGGTTCTGGTTAGGGTTAGGTGTTAGGTTAGTGTCAGGGTTAGGTCTAGTCGTGAGGGTAAGGTTTAGGGTTAGCTTTAAGAGCTAGGGTTAGCTTTAATGGTTAGGATTACGATTAGGGTTAAGGGTTAGGGTAAGGCTTAGGGGTTAGGGTGAAGGGTTAGGGTCAAGGGTTAGGGTTTTTGTTAGGCATAGCGTTGGGGTTAGAAGTAAGGGTTACTGTCAGTGTTAGGGTTGTAGGTAGGGTTACGGTTAGGGTTAGCGGTTTAGAATTAGGGTTAGGGATTAGGTGTCACAGTGATGACTAGGAGATAGGGTTAGAATTATGGGATAGGGGTTGTTCTCAGGAAATGGGTTATGCATTAACGTTAGGATAAGAGGTTAAAGTTAGGCGCACGGTGAGGTTTACGTGTTAAGGGGAGAAACAGGAACAGGGTTGGGTGTTATGTTCAGGGTTAGGGTTATCTGTTAAAAGTATTGTTTATGCTTAGCGCACGGGCCCTGTCTGCATTAGGCGGGCGGGGGGAGTTTAGGGGGCTGGGATTGTACCCGGGAACCCACTCTATCATACTCTGGGTATGGGCCCGTGGGTTTCATGCAGGACACAGTGGTAGGGCCTCCTTTCACGCATGGCATGGGAGGATTGCAGGCTTTCTAAACTCTAAGAAAGCAAGAAGTCTCAGAATTAGATTTAGGGTTAGGATTCTCGTTAGGGTTAAGGATGAAGTTTAGTG
Source organism: Eulemur rufifrons (assembly GCF_041146395.1). Classification (NCBI taxonomy): domain Eukaryota; kingdom Metazoa; phylum Chordata; class Mammalia; order Primates; family Lemuridae; genus Eulemur; species Eulemur rufifrons. Next base: position 1,314,144 of record NW_027182826.1, on the reverse strand, counting down.
TTAGGGTGAGGGCTTAGGGTTAGGGATTAGGGTTAGGGTTAAAGGTTACTCTTAGGTTTAACGGTTACACTTTGGTTTAAGGTTGAGGTTTACGGTTAGAGTTAAGATGAGGGGTTAGGGTTTGGTACAGGGTTAGGGTTAAGTGTTAGGTTTAGGGTTGAAGATTAGGATTAGGGTTAGGATTAAAGGTTAGCGTGAGAGTTAACGCTTAGGGTTAAGGTTACGAGTTTGGGTTTACGGTTAGGGTTAGGGTTAGGGTTAGTTTTAGGGTTAGAGTTATGTGCTATGGTTTGTGTTAGAGGTTAGGGTTAGGTTTACTGGTCACGGTTAGGGTTACGTTTAGGGGGTAGCATTAGGGTTAGGGTTAGTGTTAAGGGATAGGATTAGGGATAAGTGTTGGGCTTAGGGTTAGGGTTTCGTGTTAGGTTTAGCATTAAGGATTAGTGTTAGGGTCAGGGTTAAATGTTTGGGTGCGGGTAATGGTTACGGTCAGTGTTAAGGTTCACGGATAGGGTTAGTGTTAAGGGTTACAGGCAGGTTTAGGGTTCAGGGTTAGAGTTAGCATTAGGGCTTAAGGTTAAGATTAGTCGGTAAGTTCGATTTAGGGTTAGATCTAGGCGTTAGGGTAAGGGCTAGCGTTAGGAATAAGAGATAGGGTTAGGTTTAATGCTTAGGATTAGGGTTAGGGTTTGGGGTTAAAGTAAGTGTTAGGGGTTAGGTTTAAGGATCCAAGGTTTGGGTTATTTTTAGCTGTAGTGTTAGGGTTAGGGATAAGGGATCCCATTAGCATTAAGGGTCCTCCTTACTGTAGGGTTAAGGTTTAGGCTTAAAGTTAAAGGTTAAGGTTAGGGTCAGTGTTAAGATTTAGGGTGAGGGTTAACGGTTAGGGTAAAGGTTAAGCGTTAGGGTTAGGGATTAGTGATTAGGGTTTTTGGTTAGTGTTAGGGTTAGCGGTTAGGAGTTAGTGTTTTATGAATGGGTATGGTTAGTATTAGGATTGGGGTTAGAGTTAGGGTGAGGTATAGGGGTTAAGTTTAGGGGTTAGTTTTAGGGTAAAAGGATAGGATTAGGGTTACGGGTTGGGCTTAGGTTTAGGGTTAAAGTTTACTGCTAGGGTTAGGGATAGGGTTCAGGGTTAGCTTTAGGGGTTCTGGTTAGGGTTAGGTGTTAGGTTAGTGTCAGGGTTAGGTCTAGTCGTGAGGGTAAGGTTTAGGGTTAGCTTTAAGAGCTAGGGTTAGGTTTAATGGTTAGGATTAGGATTAGGGTTAAGGGTTAGGGTAAGGCTTAGGGGTTAGGGTGAAGGGTTAGGGTCAAGGGTTAGGGTTTTTGTTAGGCATAGCGTTGGGGTTAGAAGTAAGGGTTACTGTCAGTGTTAGGGTTGTAGGTAGGGTTACGGTTAGGGTTAGCGGTTTAGAATTAGGGTTAGGGATTAGGTGTCACAGTGATGACTAGGAGATAGGGTTAGAATTATGGGATAGGGGTTGTTCTCAGGAAATGGGTTATGCATTAACGTTAGAATAAGAGGTTAAAGTTAGGCGCACGGTGAGGTTTACGTGTTAAGGGGAGAAATAGGAACAGGGTTGGGTGTTATGTTCAGGGTTAGGGTTATCTGTTAAAGGTATTGTTTATCCTTAGCGCACGGGCCCTGTCTGCATTAGGCGGGCGGGGGGAGTTTAGGGGGCTGGGATTGTACCCGGGAACCCACTCTATCATACTCTGGGTATGGGCCCGTGGGTTTCATGCAGGACACAGTGGTAGAGCCTCCTTTCACGCATGGCATGGGAGGATTGCAGGCTTTCTAAACTCTAAGAAAGCAAGAAGTCTGAGAATTGGATTTAGGGTTGGGATTCTGGTTAGGGTTAAGGATGAAGTTTAGTGTTAGGTTGAGGGCTTAGGTTTAGGGATTAGGGTTAGGGTTAAAGGTTACTCTTAAGTTTAACGGTTACACTTTGGTTTAGGGTTAGGGTTTACGGTTTACGGTTAGGGTTAAGATGAGGGGTTAGGGTTAGGTACAGGGTTAAGGTTAAGTGTTAGGTTTAGGGTTGAAGATTAAGATTAGTGTTAGGATTAAAGGTTAGCGTGAGAGTAAACGCTTAGTGTTAAGGTTAAGAGTTAGGGTTTAGGGTTAGGATTAGGGTTAGGGTTAGTTTTAGGGTTAGAGTTATGTGCTAGGGTTTGTGTTAGAGGTTAGGGTTAGGTTTACTGGTCACGGTTAGGGTTAGGTTTAGGGGATAGCATTAAGGTTAGGGTTAAGGGATAGGATTAGGGTTAAGTGTTGGGCTTAGGGTTAGGGTTTAGTGTTCGGGTTATCATTAAGGACTAGGGGTAGGGTCAGGGTTAAATGCTTGGGTTCGGGTAATGGTTAGGGTCAGGGTTAAGGTTCATTGATAGGGTTAGTGTTAAGGGTTACGGGTAGGTTTAGGCTTCAGGGTTAGAGTTAGCATTAGGGCTTAAAGTTAGGATTAAGAGGTAGGTTAGATTTAGGGTTAGATCTAGGCGTTAGGGTAAGGGCTACGGTTAGGGTTCAGAGATAGGGTTAGGTTTAATGCTTAGGATTAGGGTTAGGGTTTGGGGTTAAAGTAAGTGTTAGGGGTTAGGTTTAAGGATCAAAGGTTAGGGTTATTTTTAGCTGTAGTGTTAGGCTTAGGGATAAGGGATCCCATTAGCATTAAGGGTCTTCCTTTCTGTAGGGTTAAGGGTTAGTCTTAGAGTTAAAGTTTAAGGTTAGGGTCAGTGTTAAGATTTAGGGTGAGGGTTAACGGTTAGGGTAAAGGTTAAGCGTTAGGGTTAGGGATTAGTGATTAGGATTTTTGGTTAGTGTTAGGGTTAGCGGTTAGGAGTTAGTGTTTTATGAAGGGGTATGGTTAGAATTAGGATTGGGGTTAGAGTTAGGGTGAGGTATAGGGGTTAGGTTTAGGGGTTAGTTTTAGGGTAAAAGGATAGAATTAGGGTTACGGGTTGGGCTTAGGTTTAGGGTTAAAGTTTACTGCTAGGGTTAGGGATAGGTTTCAGGGTTAGCTTTAGGGGTTCTGGTTAGTGTTAGGTGTTAGGTTAGTGTCAGGGTTAGGTCTAGTCGTGAGGGTAAGGTTTAGGGTTAGCTTTAAGAGCTAGGGTTAGGTTTAATGGTTAGGATTAGGATTAGGGTTAAGGGTTAGGGTAAGGCTTAGGGGTTAGGGTGAAGGGTTAGGTTTAGGGTTAGGGTTAGGTTTAGGGTTAGGGTTAGGGTTAGAAATAAGGGTTACTGTCAGTGTTATGGTTGTAGGTAGGGTTACGATTAGGGTTAGCGGTTTAGAATTAAGGTTAGGGATTAGGTGTCACAGTGATGACTAGGATATTGCGTTGGAATTATGGGATAGGGGTTGTTCTCAGGAAATGGGTTATGCATTAACGTTAGGATAAGAGGTTAAAGTTAGGCGCACGGTGAGGTTTACGTGTTAAGGGGAGAAATAGGAACAGGGTTGGCTGTTATGTTCAGAGTTAGGGTTATCTGTTAAAGGTATTGTTCATGCTTAGCGCACGGGCCCTGTCTGCATTAGGCGGGCGGGGGGAGTTTAGGGGGCTGGGATTGTACCTGGGAACCCACTCTATCATACTCTGGGTATGGGCCCGTGGGTTTCATGCAGGACACAGTGGTAGAGCCTCCTTTCATGCATGGCATGGAAGGATTGCAGGCTTTCTAAGCTTAAGAAAGCAAAAAGTCTGAGAATTAGATTTAGGGGTAGGATTGTGGTTAGGGTTAAGGATGAAGTTTAGTGTTAGGGTGAGGGCTTAGGGTTAGGGCTTAGGGTTAGGGTTAAAGGTTACTCTTAGGTTTAACGGTTACACTTTGGTTTAGGGTTGAGGTTTACGGTTAGGGTTAAGATGAGGGGTTAGGGTTTGGTACAGGGTTAGGGTTAAGTGTTAGGTTTAGGGTTGAAGATTAGGATTAGGGTTAGGATTAAAGGTTAGCGTGAGAGTTAACGCTTAGGGTTAAGGTTGAGAGTTAGGGTTTAGGGTTAGGGTTAGGGTTAGTTTTAGGGTTAGAGTTATGTGCTATGGTTTGTGTTAGAGGGTAGGGTTAGGTTTACTGGTGACGGTTAGGGTTACGTTTAGGGGTTAGCATTAGGGTTAGGGTTAGGGTTAGGGTTAAGGGATAGGATTAGGGTCAAGTGTTGGGCTTAGGGTTAGGGTTTAGTGTTAGGGTTATCATTAAGGATTAGGGTTAGGGTCAGGGTTAAATGCTTGGGTGCGGGTAATGGTTAGGGTCAGGGTTAAGGTTCACGGATAGGGTTAATGTTAAGGGTTACGGGTAGGTTTAGGGTTCAGGGTTAGAGTTAGCATTAGGGCTTAAGGTTAGGATTAGGCGGTAGGTTAGATTTAGGGTTAGATCTAGGCGTTAGGGTAAGGGCTAGCGTTAGGGTTAAGAGATAGGGTTAGGTTTAATGCTTAGGATTAGGGTTAGGTTTAGGGGTTAAAGTAAGTGTTAGGGGTTAGGTTTAAGGATCCAAGGTTAGGGTTATTTTTAGCTGTAGTGTTAGGGTTAGGGACAAGGGATCCCATTAGCATTAAGGGTCTTCCTTCCTGTAGGGTTAAGGGTTAGGCTTAGAGTTAAAGGTTAAGGTTAGGGTCAGTGTTAAGATTTAGGATGAGGGTTAACGGTTAGGGTAAAGGTTAAGCGTTAGGGTTAGGGATTAATGATTAGGGTTTTTGGTTCGTGTTAGGGTTAGCGGTTAGGAGTTAGTGTTTTATGAAGGAGTATGGTTAGAATTAGGATTGGGGTTAGAGTTAGGGTGAGGTATAGGGGTTTGGTTTAGGGCTTTAGGTTTAGGGGTTAGTTTTAGGGTAAAAGGATAGGATTAGCGTTACGGGTTGGGCTTAGGTTTAGGGTTAAAGTTTACTGCTAGGGTTAGGGATAGGGTTCAGGGTTAGCTTTAGGGGTTCTGGTTAGGGTTAGGTGTTAGGTTAGTGTCAGGGTTAGGTCCAGTCGTGAGGGTAAGGTTTAGGGTTAGCTTTAAGAGCTAGGGTTAGGTTTAATGGTTAGGATTAGGATTAGGGTTAAGGGTTAGGGTAAGGCTTAGGGGATAGGGTGAAGGGTTAGGTTGAAGGGTTAGGGTTTTTGTTAGGCATAGCGTTAGGGTTAGAAGTAAGGGTTACTGTCAGTGTTAGGGTTGTAGGTAGGGTTACGGTTAGGGTTAGCGGTTTAGAATTAGGGTTAGGGATTAGGTGTCACAGTGATGACTGGGAGATAGGGTTAGAATTATGGGATAGGGGTTGTTCTCAGGAAATGGGTTATGCATTAACGTTAGGATAAGAGGTTAAAGTTAGGCGCACGGTGAGGTTTACGTGTTAAGGGGAGAAATAGGAACAGGGTTGGGTGTTATGTTCAGGGTTAGGGTTATCTGTTAAAGGTATTGATTATGCTTAGCGCACGGGCCCTGTCTGCATTAGGCAGGCGGAGGGAGTTTAGGGGGCTGGGATTGTACCCGGGAACCCACTCTATCATACTCTGGGTATGGGCCCGTGGGTTTCATGCAGGACACAGTGGTAGAGCCTCCTTTCACGCATGGCAAGGGAGAATTACAGGCTTTCTAAACTCTAAGAAAGCAAAAAGTCTGAGAATGAGATTTAGGGTTGGATTATGATTAAGGTTAAGGATGAAGTTTAGTGTTAGGGCGAGGGCTTAGGGTTAGGGATTAGGGTTAGGGTTAAAGGTTACTCTTAGGTTTAACGGTTACACTTTGGTTTAGGGTTGAGGTTTACGGTTAGGGTTAAGATGAGGGGTTAGGGTTTGGTACAGTGTTACGGTTAAGTGTTTGGTTTAGGGTTGAAGATTAGGATTAGGGTTAGGATTAAAGGTTACCGTGAGAGTTAACGCTTAGGGTTAAGGTTAAGAGTTAGGGGTTAGTGTTAGGGTTAGGGTTAGTTTTAGGGTTAGAGTTATGTGCTAGGGTTTGTGTTAGAGTTTAGGGTTAGGTTTACTGGTCACGGTGAGGGTTACGTTTAGGGGTTAGTATTAGGGTTAGGACTAAGGGATAGGATTAGGGTTAAGTGTTAGGCTTAGGGTTAGGGTTTAGTGTTAGGGTTATCATTAAGGATTGGGGTTAGGGTCAGGGTTAAATGCTCGTGTGCGGGTAATGTTTAGGGTCAGGGTTAAGGTTCACGGATAGGGTTAGTGTTAAGGGTTACGGGTAGGTTTAGGGTTTAGGGTTACAGTTACCTTTAGGGCTTAAGGTTAGGATTAGGCGGTAGGTTAGATTTAGGGTTAGATCTAGGCGTTAGGGTAAGGGCTAGCGTTAGGGTTAAGAGATAGGGTTAGGTTTAATGCTTCGGATTAGGGTTAGGGTTTGGGGTGAAAGTAAGTGTTAGGGGTTAGGTTTAAGGATCCAAGGTTAGGGTTATTTATAGCTGTAGTGTTAGGGTTAGGGATAAGGGATCCCATTAGCATTAAGGGTCTTCCTTACTGTAGGGTTAAGGGTTAGGCTTAGAGTTAAAGGTTAAGGTTAGGAATGTGTTAAGATTTAGGGTGAGGGTTAACGGTTAGGGTAAAGGTTAAGCGTTAGGGTTAGGGATTAGTGATTAGGGTTTTTGGTTAGTGTTAGGGTTAGCAGCTAGGAGTTAGTGTTTTATGAAGGGGTATGGTTAGAATTAGGATTGGGGTTAGAGTT